>NC_030817.1:93319048-93637947 GCF_001704415.2 Capra hircus | reverse complement strand
CTCAACAGTGGCCACAGGACTGGAAAAGGTCAGTTTTCATTCCAATCCCAAAGAAAGGCAATACTAAAGAATGTTCAAATTACCGCACAATTGCACTCATCTCACATGCTAGCAAAGTAATACTAAAAATTCTCCAAGCCAGGCTTCAACAGTATGTGAACATCTGGAAGATATTCAAGCTGGGTTTAGAAAAGTCAGAGGAACCAGAGGACAAATTGCCAACATCCATTGGATCACAGAAAAAGCAAGAGAATTAAAAAAAAACATCTACTTCTGCCTCATTGACTACACTAAAGCCTTTGACTGTGTGGATCACAACAAGCTGTGGAAAATTCTTCAAGAGATGGGAATACCAGACTACCTTTCCTGCCTCCTGAGAAATCTGTATGCAGGTCAAGAAGCTACAGTTAGAACCAGGCATGGAACAATGGATTGGTTCCAAATTGGGAAAGAAGTACATCAAGGCTGTATATTGTCACTTTGCTTATTTAACTTATATGCAGAGAACATCATGAGAAATGCCGGGCTGGATGAAGCACAAGCTGGAATCAAGATTGCCGGGAGAAATAACAATAATCTCAGATATGCAGATGACACCACCCTCATGGCAGAAAGTGAAGAGAAACTAAAGACCCTCTTGATGAAAGTGAAAGAGGAGAGTGAAAAAGCTGGCTTAAAACTCAAATTCGTAAAGCTAAGATCATGGCATCCAGTCCCATCAGTTCATGGCAAATAGATGGGGAAACAATGGAAATAGTGACAGACTTTATTTTCTTGGACTCTAAATCACTGCAGATGGTGACTGCAGCCATGAAATTAAAAGATTCTTGCTCCTTGAAAGAAAAGTTATGACCAACCTAGACAGCATATTAAAAAGCAGAGACATTACTGACAACGATCTGTATAGTCAAATCTATGGTTTTTCCAGTAGTCATGTATGGATATAAGAGTTGGACCATAGAGAAGGCTGAACATTGAAGAATTGATGCTTTTGAACTGTGGTGGTGGAGAAGACTCGAGAGTCCCGCGGACTGCAAGGAGATCCAACCAGTCCATCCTAAAGGAAACCAGTCCTGAATATTCATTGGAAGGACTGATGCTGAAGCTGAAACTCCAATACTTTGGCCACCTGATGCAAAGAACTGACTCATTGGAAGAAGACCCTGATGCTGGGAAAGACTGAAGGCAGAAAGTGAAGGGGATGACAGAGGCTGAGATGGTTGGATGGCATCACCGACTCAATGGACATGAGTTTGAGTAAGCTCCAGGAGTTGGTGATAGACAGAGAGGCCTGGCGTGCTGCTGTCCATGGGGTCACAAAGAGTCGGACACGACTGAGCAACTGAACTGAACTAAACTGAACTGACATTCCGATGGTAGGTTCCCATTTTGTGGAATCAAGGAGACATTATTCCCTCGAGTAATTTTGTGAGCTGTTTAAAATGATACAAGAATTAAGCAACCACAAATTTGCATGTCCTGAGTGACCGCTTCCCCACTCCAACCTCCATGCATGCCCTTCTCCTTCCGTAGGGCCCTCCATCTGCTGGAGGTACAGGTACAGAGATTGGGTTCCCACTTGTCCAATTGCTTACCTGACTGCTGGCCTTCCTTCTCCAGAGGCAAAAGAAAGGAACGGAAGAAGGGAGAGTGAGGACACAGGGGGCTTCTCAATGAGGGGAGGTGAGACAGGCTCCCTCCCTCCCCAGAGCAAACCTTGTCCTAGGGCCCCAGATAAGGTACAGCTCCTGCTGAGATGCTAGTGAAGACAGCAGCCAAGTTTCCTCTCATTTTCCAGTGTAAGCCCCTTCATCCAGGCTGGCTTAAGGAATGACATCCAGATGAGCTGAGCTGAGGGGCCCAGAGACCTCAAATTGCTGATTGTTTCAAGTCTATTTGTTAATTCCCTAAAAAAATAAATAAACAAATACTGAGGAACAACTGTGCATTGGAAATCAGTGTAGGCATGAATAGGAAATGACAAACGCGGTCCTCCCTGTCCTCAAGAAGCCCACATTATTTTGTTTTGTTTCTAACATTTATTTGTTTATGTGACTGCCCGGGAAGCATGTGGGATCTTCAACCTTCACTGAGGCACATGGGATCTTTAGTTGTGACATGCAAACCCTTAGTTGTGGCATGTAGAGTCTTGTTCCCTGACCAGGGATTGAACCCAAGCCCCCTCCCTCAGGAGCACGGAGTCTTAGCCACTGGACCACCAGGAAAGTCCCCGGAAGCCCACATTGTAATGGGGAGCAACCGACAGTAAAGGAATGCACAACTAAATTAACAAGAGTCTGTAAGACTGTGTACAGAACTACACACAGAGCCCAACCCAGGGGGCGTGTGCACCGTCACTGGGCAAGACGTGCTTTAGGTCAGGCGACTTGGGAAGCCCTCTCCAAAGAGATGACTGTTGACCTGAATGACAAGAACATGCCTCAAAGCTCAGCGTCAACCAGACAACGCTTTCCTTGGAACCCTGTCAGCCAGGCACCCCCTCACCCCACGAGGAGACAGGTACAAAATTAGATGCTGGGCTGCATCAGGAAGGGTGTGGGACTGTCACAGCCAAGAGGCCTTCTGCCCTCCTGTAGCCTTGCACAGTGGGAGCAGCCACTCACAGTTCCCGCTGCCTCCCCAGGAGCTGCCAGCGGTTTCCTGTCCGGTCTGCTGACTCTCTCTGTAGAGCAGATACTAAAACTATAGTAAAGCACACCGTGTCGTCCCGTCGCCCCAGTCAGACTGTGCCCTGTGGACCCCACTTGCAGTGTTCTCGCCGTCACACGATGAGTCTGGTGCTTGCGCGAGAGCCCTGCGCCTTTCAGCATCACGAGAAAGGGAAGGTACTTCACAGGTGGTAAACCTCAGCTTAAAACAAAAATCTGACACATAACCCAACACCAGAAAAAAATGCAAGATTCAGCATGAGCTTTAGCAACTCCACCCAAAGAGAGCTGACTGAACCGTAGATTTCTTTGCGTCCCTCCAGATTCTCTCTTGGTCTCTGTTATTTTGGATGAACATAAATCCATAGGTCTGTAGCTTGTTTTTCCCACTTTACAGTTCTCATGTATGTTTCCACTCATTAATGTTGTTCTTGCCTGTCGTTTAACAGCTTTACAGAGTCCAAGCATGGTGAAATTCATTATTTGTTTATTTTTGCTTCTTTTCATCCCATTTTTGAGGGTTCAGGTTGTTTGAAAATTTTGACTTGCATTGTACCAGGCCCTGCTAAAAACATTTTGGTAGATTCAGACCTTTTCCCCCCTCTTTTGCCTTGTAGAAATATTCCAGAGTGAAGTGACCACATCATGGGTGTGAACAGTTTTATAATGTTTGTTAAATTTACTAGACAGCTCTCAGGGAAAAATGGAGCCAGTTTATGGCCCCGGCCAGTGGGTGTGGGCCTCCTTTCTTAGATCTGGTTTTTAAACTGGGCTTCAGCATTATAAAGAGATAAAATTGCTGCAGACGATTTGAAGGAATTCTTGTTTGATTTTTAAAAATTCTCAAAGCTGTTTTTAACCCCCCTGTAGTGGGAATAGTCAACCCCGCTGCTCTAGGTCTGTGACTGCTGCTCACACCCGCCTTGGGGCTTCGCTCCTGCCTCACCTTCCTACGAAATGCTCTTTCTTGAAATGTGCACGGCTTGCTTCTTACGTCAGCCAGGTCTCTGCTCAAGTAAAATCTTAACAGAGAGGACTTGCCACTTTCATCCCCCTAAAATGCCCCTCCGCCCCACCTTGTCACTCTCTCTCCCCTTAACTTGCGTGGCCCTCATCTCCATCTGACATAATAGGTACCTTCTTTTTATGCATATTATCTGTGTCTTTCAACTAGAACGTACATTTCATGGGAACAAAGACTTGGTCTCTTTTTATTTGCTTCTATATTTCCGGTGCCTTGAAGGTGCCTTGCGCATCATAAATGTTCAGTAACTCTTGCTCAATAAATGAGGGGACCGAGGGTCTGATTACATTATCACAAACTGCTTGGCATTCTGAAAATAAATGCTGGTAACATGGTGGGTCTTAAAAGTTTGCGAGTCATGGGTTCTTAACTTTGCTGAAACCTGTAAGTCCTCTTCCCCTAAAAGGTATACTCACAAAACTTGGTGTGTAATTAATGGGGAATTTGACCTGCTGAATCTCTTGGCAGATCAGAAATCCTGACTTTAGAATTACTGCTCCAGGGACCCAGAAACAGTAAGTGGGCCGCCCTACAAACCAAGCTTGGGGGGTTCGGCCTGTTCAGGATTCACTGGCACCAGGTCTTTAGGGAAAGATTTGAATGAGTTGCTTCCAAATCTGAAAATAGAAAATTTCACAAAAGGAAAGCACCCATATTTCTCAAGTTTGTTGAAAATGCAGAAGGCCTAGTGGCACTTCGCGCACATTCCTCACTGAAGACGAGCAATAGCAGCCCCGCCTGGAGAGGCCTGGAGTCTGCAGGTGACCCCCGTTCCCGCTGCTCCCTGGAGCTCCTCTGGTTTTGAAGCTGAGTGATGGTGACCGTTGATCATTAGGCTTACATTCTTGTTTTCCTTAAACCTGAGTTCAGAGAAAAGCAAAGCAGACCTCTGCTTCTGATTTTCTTAAGCCAAGGTCCACTTCACTTACTTGTGTTACGTGCCTAACCACTGCAGGAATTTGACTTAAGACCCCGTACCTAACTCAACCATAAAGCATGCAGGTGAGCAAGCTAGGCTCCAAAATCATTGACAGAGTTGCCCAAGAGTACACAGGGGCTGACTTGAACTCCAGCTTCCAAACGCAATGCTCTTTCTCAGCTACATGAAAAACCAAGAGATCTGTAGAGTCCGTAGGATCCATGGACACGTGCGAATCTATCAGAATTCACCAGGCTTTTCAAGGTCATCACTGTGGACCCTGCCAGTGTACAGAGTCATCCAAGCAATGCTTGACCTAGTGAATCAGCAAAGGAATGAATCACTTTCAAATTACAGTTTAATTGGGGAAACATAAGCTTCATTTAAAAGCCACTTTCCACTAGCAAGTGAAGGCTTCGTGTTTTTTCCGACCACTCATCTTTATTTTCAATGGAATAAATTCTGTGGTATGAAATAACATCTCTAACCCACCATGTGAGATGGGAGCCCAGCAAGATGAGGAAGGATTAGATGCTCAGTCTCTGGAGGACACTGTGTTTTATTACCCCAATGTGCTCATCTGATTTTAAACTGCAGGCTCCTTTAAATTTCCCATAGCCCAAGTTTCAACTCATCAAAACATGATTTGTCCTGATTCCAAGAGATAGGAATCAGGCGACCTGAGCAGCTGGTGCTGGGAACTGCCGTAGAGGAGGCTGTGTCTCCTCTGCCCACTGATGCTAACCAGGCCAGACAGTGGCCCTGAGTCTGTTCTGAAAGTTCATTCCCCCTGTCTCCAGCTAGCATTGCCTCTCTTTGGGCAGTTATTCCCCATTAAGGCTACTGGCAGTGTTACGCCCTGTAGTAGTAAATGAAAGTCACTTGACCTTTTTAGGGGAGTCAGTATCATTATTATGGGATAATTTTAAAAAGCACTTCCTCCTGAATTTATATCATCTAGCCCCTGAGGTCCCTAGCTGCCACTCTTAATGGCCCCTATATCTGTTTTCTTCTCTCTTTTTTTAGCAATAGATGGCCTGCTCTTAGCTAGATATATAGCCACAGAATAAACACCAACTTCCCTTGTAGACAAAAGTAGCCATATGTCTAAGTTCTAGCCAAGGGGATGAAAGTGGAAATGTGTATAATTTCCAAAAAGGTCAGGCTGCATGGAACATTGACTTGATGACTGGATCTCAGCAGTCATTTCAGACCATGGGGTTGAGGCCCAATCGAGGATGGCAAAGCAAGAGACTGACTAGAAGGTACTTGACTTCCTAATGGTGAGAACGTTTTCTGTCATTTTCAGCTGAGTATAAAGCTAATGAAAGTGACTAAAAGTTGGTCAAAAAGATGGAAAGCCACTTTTGGTGAGTAGGCAGTTAATTATGTATAATTTAAAAAATTGGAGCATAAAACCATTTTTCATCATTTCCAATGTGATACTGTCACTTCTATATTTTGGATATGTAAAAATATATCTTTCCATTTATATGTAAACAAATGGTTAAAATTTTTTGAAGCAATTTTTATTTTTATTTAATTGAAGTTTAGTTGACATATTATATTGGTTTGGGGTGTACAATATAATGATTCAATATTTGTATTTATTGCAAAATGATCACACAATAGGTTTGATTAACATCTATCACCATTCATAGTTATAAAATATTTTGTGTTGTGATGAGAAATTTTAAGATTTGTACCCTTGCTGTGTTGTGACGAGAAATTTTAAGATTTGTACCCTTGCTGCTGCTGCTGCTGCTAAGTCACTTCAATCGTGTCTGACTCTGTGCGACCCCATAGACGGCAGCCCACCAGGCTCCCCCGTCCCTGGGATTCTCCAGGCAAGAACACTGGAGTGGGTTGCCATTTCCTTCTCCAATGCATGAAAGTGAAAAGTGAAAGTGAAGTCACTCAGTCGTCCAACTCTTAGCGACCCCATGGACTGCAGCCCACCAAGCTCCTCCACCCATGGGATTTTCCAGGCAAGAGTACTGGAGTGGGGTGCCATTGCCTTCTCCACATTGTACCCTTAGCAACTTTCAAATATGCAATATGATATTGTTAACAATTGTCACCATGCTGTACATTATATCCTCCTGAGTTATTTAGTTCATAACTGGAAGGCTGTACTTTTGACCCCCTTTGTCCATTTCACCAACCCCTAACTCTGGCAACTACTACTCTCTTCTCTGTATTTATGAGTTTAGCTGTTTATTGTTTGTTTGTTTGGAGGGTTGTTTTAGATTACACATGTGAGTGACATCATCTGGTGTTTATCCTTCTCTCTCTGGCTTATTTCACCTAGCATAATGCCCTCTAGGTCCAACCATGTTGTTGCAAATGGCAAGATTTTCTTCTTTTCATGGCTGAATAATATTCCATTATACATACACATGGGGTCGCAAAGAGTCGGACACAACTGAGCGACTGAACTGATACACACACACACCCACACACACAGACATATGCGTATAATGCCTGGTATAAGGTTGCGGTCCAGTTTTATTCCTTTGCATGTGGCTGTGGCTGTCTGGGTTTCCCAGTGCCACTCTCTCCCACTGTATATTTGTGGCTCATTTGTTATTAGATAATGTGTCATATGTGTGTGCATCTATTTCTGGGCTCTATATTGTATTCCATTGACCTAAGTGTCCATTTTTACCTACTCTGATGAGTATATATTTGTAATATACTTTGAAACCAAGGAATGTGTTACCTCCAGCTTTGATCTTTCTTCTCAAAATTGCTTTCACTATTTGGGATCTTTTGTAGTTCCATGCAAATTTTGGGATTATTTGTTCTATTTCTGTGAAAAATGCCTTTGGGATTTTGATAGGGATTGCACTGAAGCTAGAGATTGCTTTGGGTATATAGCAATTTTTAATACATGGCTAAAATACACATTTTTCATACTCTTTAAAAAGAAAAATAAACCCTGCCCTCCTGAAATGATTGGGAGCTAAACCATGAGAGGGCCTTTGTTTACTTGCTATTTTCTGATTTTAACATGTTTGAGGAATGATAAAGAACCACTATTTCTACGCCTGTAAACTTCAAGCTGCCATAGACTCACCGTCTCTTGTGCTCACTGTCATGTGCTAAGCTCTGATCTTGAAATTTTTCACTAATTCCAAAAGGGCAAGGGAGACCATTCTTTATCACAGTGGTCATGGCTGGGTAATGCTAATATGAAATCGTTATGAAATAGTTCAGCTAAATACCTTGCTCTTCCTTCCAACCTGGAAAGTTTCCTTTAAATAATTTTATGTGTTAATTTTTGGCTGTGCTGGGTCTTTGTTGCTGTGAGGACTTTCTCTAGTCGTGCTGAGCGGGGCTACTCCCTAACTGCGGGGCGGACTTCTTATTCCAGCGGCTTCTCTGGTTGCGGAGCATGGGCTCTGGGGTGCAGTGGCTTCCGTAGCCGCGGCCTGTGGGCTCAGTAGCTGCGGGGCACGGGCTCAGTTGCTCCATGGTATATGGGATCTTCCCGGATCAGGGATCAAACCCATGTCTCTTGCACCCCTGTCTCCTGTATGGGTAGGTGGATTCCTTACCACTGAGCTCCCAGGAAAGCCCCCCTAGTGAAAAGTTTTGAAGTAAATCCATCTCCCCTGCCCTGTTTCTGGGGCTAAGTCGCTCAGTCATGTCTGACTCTGTGCGACCCTTTGGACGGTAGCCTGCCAGGCTCCTCTGTCCATGGGATTTCCCAGGCAAGAATACTGGAGTGGGTTGCCATTTCCTCCTCCAGGGGATCTTCCCGACCCAGGGACTGAACCCACGTCTCTTGCAGCTCCTGCGGTGGCAGGCAGGCTCTTTACCAGTAGCGCCACCTTGCCAGTTTCAATTAAATTCATGAAGCATTGAAGCTAATAGAACCTCACAATATGATTTAAAAGTGTCAATAATTAAAATATGGTGAAGCAAAACTAAAATGTTAGCAGACTTAGAACTTTGAGAATTTATTAAATCTCAATGAAAATGTTTTCTTTCTTGAGTCTTCGCACATGCTTTTTGTAAGAGTTAGGATACAAATCGCCAAAACAAAGAGATGCAAAGCTGCAGAAATTCAAATAGGGTAGAAGTGTATTCTCTCTCAGAGACAGTGCTGAGGAGGGAGGGTCCAGGTGGGCTTCGAAGGGTCACCATGGGACCCAGGTTACTTCTGTCTTCTTGCTTCATCATCCCTAGACCCTAGGGCACGGTCCCTGTCCACTCGGTAAAGCTTACTTCCCACACATCCGGGTTCTAGCTTAAGGGAGGGGATCTGATCACAGATACCCAGTCATTTCAGTGGCGAAATTCAGAAGTAGCACGTGGCCTTTCCTTTCAGGACTACTGCACACACGCGGCATGAAAGGAGACTGTGAAAGTGGTCTTTAACTGGGACGCCAGGGTCTTACTAGGAAAGGGGAAATATGTTCAAGGGCAAAAGTAGCAAGCTTCCACGCCATCTAATTCGTTTTCTGCTTCCTACCCAGCCTGTTCCGATCTAGTCTCTGAAATTTTCTAAAATGCAAGTCTGGTCAAAGCACTCCCATACATCATGTTCCTGGAGAGCACCGGATGGCCTTCAGGAAAAAGTTTGAGTGGGTCCTTGGCTGAAAGCACACACTCCACGGCTGCCTTGTGCCTACCAGCTTGGCCTTATTTTCTGCTATTCCCTAACTTAGGGCTGCCAGAGTTAGCAAAGAAAAACATAGATATCAGTTAAATCTGCACGGCACATACTTATGCTCAAAAAGGATTTATTGTTTCTCTGAAATTCAGATTAACTGGGTGAGTTGTATTTTTTATGTGGCAACCCTACACGATATTCAAAGTTACTTTAGTCATAATGAAAAAAGCATGCTTGTGATTCCCCAAACCGGTCATGCCTTGTCAGCCCTATGCTGTTCCCTTGACCTAAAAAGCCTTTCCCTGCTCCTTTATCTGCTGAATTGCAGCTTATCCTTTGAACTCAGGTCAAAGGTCACCTTTCCTAAGACATTGTCCTTGACTATCACCAGGCAGCCCTTGAAGTCTGATGCAGCACCCCCTCCTCTGCGCTCTCAAGACTCCGGGGCACACCTCTCGAGTATCACTTGCCACTCAGTTTATCATCATTAATGCTCCTGTCTGATTCCTCACCTCGACCACAAACCTCTTGAGAACAATGTCAGCTTAAATTATATACCTCCCCATAGAAGACACTGTCTGATATGTATTTAATGAATGAAAGAGGCGGCACGGTGTAGCAAAAATGATGAAGGAAGAAGGGAAGAGACTGGGTTCGGCCGCTTAGTCTGTCTCCTGCATGCATGCATGCATGTGGGCTAAGTCACTTCTTTTGTGCCCAGCTCTTTGCAACCCCCGGGACTGAAGCCCACCAGGCTCCTCTGTCCATGGGATTCTCCAGGCAAGAATGCTGGCATGCATTGCCACTTTTTGGAAAGTAAGGGCTAACATCCTTCACACACAGCTTTCTCTCTTCTCCGTATTGAGAAAATAAATTGTACTTGCTTAAACAGTGAGTTAATCTAATACTCAAAACACGAGTAAAAGAAAACTGGTAGAAAATGGAGAAAGCCAAAAAAACTTTGATTCTAAGGCTGTAACCCAAGCAATTGGTGTAAAAGTGAAAATTTAGCCAGATGTCAGATGTCAAAGCGCACTTTGTGGAGTCTAGCTCTCCAGCGGTAAGAAGCAGGACCAGGAGGTGAGTGAGGTTCATTGTAAGGGATCTGTGGAGAGGCGGGAAGACAGGACCCTGGACAACACAGCCGAGCCTCATGGAGGTGGGCCTCGTTGGGGCCCAGACGACACTGCAGCAGGCTTTGGGCTTCACACGCAAGGGTTTCAGCTTTGGGTGGTCTCGGCAACTCCCTGCCTCTGTTTCTCCTGCTTCTGCTGCTATTGACCAATTTTGTGTGATGCTTCTTGTTCAATAGCCCCTTTAAACAAGAATTCAGATTCTTATTGGTTCATGCATCACCTTGTAGCACAGGCTGCCTCTGTTTCACAGAGCTTTCGAAATAGGCCATTTTTTTTTGCATAGCCCACTGACAAGACTACACACTGGAGTCTCTGGGGTCAGGCACCCCTCCTTGGACAGGGGAACCGGCCTTCGGGACAGACTACATGGCCAGCTTTTCTAGATGAGCTGTGGACAGTGACAGACACTCAGAGTATGGTCTGTTGTCTGTCTATTTGCTCTAAACTGGTGAATCCATTTTTTCATGCAGAGTTGGGGAAAGGGAAGCTCATTTGATTGCTGAATGCCAGATTCTGGAGGGTGTGAAGAGCAAAGCTTGTTCTGTTTTTCCTCAAAATGTATTTAATGTCTCTCACTGCTTACATCTTCCTGTCTTCAGTTCAGCCACAATGGACTTCTTTTTTTACACCTATCTCCTCTCTCTCTCTCTCTCTCTCTCTCTCTCTCTCTCTCTCTCTCTCTCTCTGTGTGTGTCTTCTGACCTACAAATGCGTTCCTCTGTGTTTCCACACCCTCTTTCTACACCCTCTTTAGTAGGCTAAAATACCTGCTCATTCTTCAGTGAAGTTTCGTCAGACTCCCAGCCTAGGTCAGTCTCCACTGTGATAAGCTCCAGTAGAATCTTGTACTTCTTTCACGATATCCTCCTGTTTATCATTATCTGTTTACTACCTGCCTCTCCCATTGACAGAGGCTCAGGGAGGGCAGGAGTTTCTGTCTTGTCCCTGCTGTTTCCTCCACTTCTGGTCCAGTGCCTGACACTTAGCGGAACTTCATCAATATTCACAGAACAAATGAGCTTTTGTTATCATGCCATCTGTTCAGAATGTTTTCCATTTAAGAAAAAGATAAGAGCCCCCACAATCTCAGTGTTAAGCAGAGCCAAAATAAAATGTTTGCAGAGTTGCGCTAGCAATTCTAGAAAAACTGGGCTTCCGTCGGGGTGGACGGGCAGATTTCCACAGATGTCCTTGGGAAATGATGCAGGAAGGTAACTGGCAGGCAGAGGGGAGGGCCCGGGCCCTGTGACGGATCAGGTAACCAGTGAGTGGGGATGGGGGCAGGGGTGACGCTCTTTGCCCCACACCATCCACCGCTGGCACCCCGCGCCTCACCCCCCAGCCTGCCTCAGAGGAGCCGCTCCAAGGACACCCTGGAACAGCAAACATGGGATTTTGTTTGCACACTTGGCTGAGCAACAAGGCCTCTCCCTGACCTTCTCCCCGCACAGTCATAAAGGGAAAGGGCCTGTTTAAAGTGCAATTGCCCGAGGTCCCCCTCCATATTGCCACCCTGAGGGAGCAGCTCGGCTGGGCCTTGCCTCCAGGGAGGGGCAAGGACACTCCCCAGGGCCCGGCCCTCGGCACTTTACCCCAGGACAGGTGCCTTCCCCGGGAGGGAGGGCCAGGCCGGCCGGGTCACTAGGAGTCCCTCCCGGGCCAGGGGCTGGGCCGGGCAGCAGCTGCCTTTGTGAAGGAGCCAGGGACCCGCCGGTTATCTTAGCTGATGGAAAGCTGTTTCGAGGACGTGCAGAGAACGAAGGAAGGCCACACAGCCGGCCTGCGAAGCCACCTAGGACATCACCCGGGATAGAAGAGTAGCTCTCCCCACCCCGTCTCACCCGCGTTTCGCGAGTCCTTCTCTGGGATTATCAGGCCCGATAATCGTGGTTTCTCCACCGTGAAGATGACGCAGCTCTTCTCTGTCTCCCCTCCTGTCACTCCTCTGCCTTGAGCTCCTGCGGCCTTGCCTCTGTGGCTCTTTTCTTCGGTCCCATCCCGTGTCTCACAGCGGGGTCTGATGGGGTCAGCCTGTCAGCATGCCTCTCATGCCAGACCCCCTCCAAGGCCATTGGCCCAGCAGTGGGAAGCTGCCGCTGAATTAGGGACTCATTCCTGGCTTAATCAATGATAGCTGGAGCTGCATGTGCAGAGACGCATGGAGTAAACCATTCATTGGTTGGACACATAGGGCACATCTATGCCAGGCTATGTATCCGCATGGAGACTTCAGCAATGAGATAGAAACCACACAAGCCTCTGTCTTCATGAACCTCACATTTCACTGGTGGCTGGGAGGACTGACAAGAAACGAAAAGGGAAACATAGATGTTGATTCACTTGGTGGAGAAAACAAAGCAAGACTGGGGTACAGGGAGGGAGTGAAACAGGGGCGTGTGCCACTTTCAGATGAGGCGTTTGGGAAGGTCCACGTGGGAGAATGGCGTCTGAGTCATTTAGGACACAGAGAAAGTGAGACTTCCGAGAAGGAACACTCAAAGGGCCCTGGCAGACATGCCAAGTCCCCTGGAGACATGGCTGTGACGCTTAGAATGACACGGTCAGCACCTAGAATCACATGGATGCCGGGCCCTCTGGGGCCTCACAGATGAGAGCGCGAAAGCTCCAGAAAGTATGCAGTGCTGTATGATGCTTGATTGAGTCTGAGAAGGACCGGAGCACAAGGGGTGTTTCGGAAGGGAGCCTGAGGGCTGGCACCCACGCTCTGTCTGCACCTGTCTCTGCCCCAAAGCCCCACCGCAGGAGCAAGGATGCCCTGACTTCCAATTAGGAACGGTCTAATTCAATGGGGCTTAACGTCTAGGGAATGTCAGAATCACCTGCACTGCTTGTTAAGATGTGCAGATTGCAGGGCCCATCCCCAGTGGTTCTGATCCAGTAGGTTCAGGTGTGGGGCCCAATGATTAGGTTTCTGACACTTCCCTCACGTGATCCTGGTACACACTCCACACTCCTCTTTCATTTGCACTCTCATTACTAACTCTCAGCCCCTCCAGCTTTGCTCTTCCCTCTGAAATGACCTGCCTGGTCTGTGTTTCCCTCAAAGCCCAGCTGGGGCCACTTCCTGGAGGAAGCCTTCCCTGACTTCCAAGGCAAAGCCTTTGGTGCCCTCCTCTGAGTATTTGCCCCTTAGATTTTTATCACATCTAATTGCTGCGCTCATGTCTATCTGCCTTTTGGATTACAAGCACCTGAGGACCACTTTTCCAGTTCCTGCTAGCAGGTATGTGTTCAACAAAGCTTTCTGAAGTCCCGTCTTGTTTTTCCCTGATGTTTGTGCAAAGGAAGGTCGTCCAGGGAAAGAATTCCAACTCGCCCCGCCCCTGGGCCGCCCTCACCATCGAAACCCCATTTCACCCAAAGTCCTGCTTTCCCCTGAACTTCCTGGTTCCAGCCAGTCCAGGCCCACTGATGTAATGACATCTGGCCATTAAGGAAGTTGAAATTCTTTCTCTGACAAGTGCGGTTTGAAATTTTTTAGAGAGCTGTTTTATTAAGGCTCAAATACACACAGTCAAGCACCAGAATGGCAAAGCACGCACGGCTTGGCCAGAGGATGAGACTCAAAGAGGGACCTTGGGCAAAGCACTGGCCCCTTCATGTGTCAAAGGATGGACCTGGAGAAAAGGATTTCTCAGGTCCTTTCCAGCTCTCAAATTCCGGGATTACAGAATCTTGAGTCCAGTTAGATGCTAAACAAATATATCCAGATTCTTAGCATGAGTGTGCCAAGTCTGGTGGGAAATCTGTCCTTCTTACAAGCTGTTGCCTAGTTTTATCTCTGCATGTGGAGTCATAAGAACTCCCTAAATATTCCACGTGTGTAATAGAGTGAGGCAGCTGCAGGAGCAAGCTGTGGAACTAAACTGTAACATAGAGAAAGGTACATAGACTAGGGTTTGAATCTTAGGATCACTGCCGTGTGAGCTTCAGCAAATTCTTTAACTTTTCTGAGCCTTGGTTTCCTCATCTGTAAAATGAGAGCAAGAACAGTCTCTAATTTATAGGATTACTACAGAAATTAAGAGAAAATAATTAACAGCAAGGTTTTCAAAGAGGCTAGTTCAGCAGGTACTAGCTTTCAGGTGCTTCCTCTGGACCATTTCAGTCCATCTCTGCTGACAAGTTGGCCCCTAAATGAGGAAAACATTGTGTACTCTGAGCTCCAAAGTCCTTCTGATGAGCTTCTGGTTACCTCTCATGGCCTTGCTGGGTCACTTATTCATCCAACCCATATCTATGGTTATTGTTATTGTTGTTCAGTTGCTTGGGCATGTCCAGCTCTTTGCGACCCCATGGACTGCAGCACACCAGGCTTCCCTGTCCTTCACCAACTCCCAGAACTTGCTCAAATTCATGTCCATTGAGTCACTGATGCCATCCAACCATCTCATCCTCTGTCACCCCCTTCTCCTTCCTGACCTCAGTCTTTCCCAGCATCAGGGTCTTTTCCAATGAGTCAGTTTTTCACATCAGGTGGCCAAAGTATTGGAACTTCAGCTTCAGCATCAGTCCTTCCAATGAATATTCGGGACTGATTTCCTTTAGGATGGACTGGTTGGATCTCCTTGCAGTCCAAGGGACTCTCAAAAGTCTTCTCCAGCACCACAGTTCAAAAGCATCAATTCTTTGGTGCTCAGCCTTCTTTATGGCCCAACTCTCACATCCCTACATGACTACTGGAAAAACCATAGCTTTGACTAGACAGACCTTTGTCAGCAAAGTAATGTCTCTGCTTCTTAATACACTGTCTCAGTTGGTCATAGCTTTTCTTCCAAGGAGCAAGTGTCTTTTAATTTCATGGCTGCAGTCACCATCTGCAGTGATTCTGGAGCCCAAGTTTTATCCAAATGCCAGGTATGGGATGAAGAATAGATACTGATAGCTAAGACACTGTCCCTATCCTCAAGGAGAAGGTGCTTTCTATAGTTCAGGTTATAAAAAAAGATCGATAGTTATCATGTGGTGAGTAAATGCTATCAGGGTCCAAGCACATAGGAGAGTTCAGAGGAGGACTCCTGGGCCAGGTGGCACCACACTGAAGGGTAAGGAGAACTGGCCCAGTTGGCTGGTGGGAGGGGTGAGGACAGTAGCCGAGAAGTGAGCAGGACCGTATCACCAAAGTCTGTGTCCCTCCATGTAGACATTAGTCTTCAATTTAGGATTAGCGGAAGCACTGCAGGGTTTAAGCGAGGGAATGGCAGTATTGGCTTTCTGTTTATAAAGATCTCTCTTGCTGTCGTGTAGAGAACATGAGGAGGTTGATAAAACTAGAAAAGGAGAAAACCATCCCGACAGCGCTGATCCAGTGTGAGGATGGCTGAAGGTGGTGACAGGGGAGATGTGACGTTTAAGAGGCATTTACAGGGTGCCAGCTACAACAAGGCAATGAATTGGATGACAAAGTGACTGAGAGGGAGGGGCCAAAAACGTCTCCGAGATTTCTGCCCTGGCCATCCAAATGAATGCTATCATTACTGAGATGGTGAACACAGGGGAGAAGATTTGGGGTAGGGTGAGGGATGAAATCAGTTTTAGCAGATTTAGGGCGTGTGAAGCTCGAGAATTGTTAGATAGGCTCACCTAACCCTATTCACAGATCACTGGGAAGGAACTGATGGAGGAAAAAGTTGAAGATGGTGAAGAAAAGAAGGCACTAGTCATTGCTTCCAGAAAGCTCTAGAAGAGACCAGAAAGCATGCAGCCTCAAGCACGATGGGAGGATGACTCTTAGGCAGGAGTGTGGACCAGTCCAGCTCTTGGGATGGCAGGAAGGAGGCAGCCACAGGTGTGCTCCGGGTCCCGGGGAGCCCTGCCCTTCTCCTTGCCCAAAGGTCTCCGACCCTCGCTGCCTGCCTCAGCCAGGCAGTGAATTCGTTCTATGAGTAGGACCAACAGTACTTCACCAACCGCTTAGAGCAAAGAGGTGGCCTTGCCTAAGTGAGTGCGCTTACGGTTTCTCGCCTGTAAAATGGAGCTGGATGACATCAGAGGGTGGTCGTGAGCATGGCAGGAAACTCTGTGTGAGTGTGCTCAGGGGTGTGGAGTAGTGCCTGGCCCAGGGATGCGCCTCGCAATGGAAGCCTGTCCTCCCCGGCTCTGGGTGCATGCTGAAGGCCCTGGGGCTTACCTGGGCTGCTTCAGGCCTCCTCCTGTTTCCACCCCTCTCCTCTCTCCATTAAATTCCTGTTTCCAGTTTTTAGTTCATTTGAAAAATCAAAGATAACAAAGAAGCTGTGAGTTGGAAATTCTCCAAGCTGCCTAGCCCTTAGAAAAAAATTCCTGGCCAATAATCAGAATCTGTGGAATTTAGGGATTTCGGGCCATGGAATTTTCATTTTGAACACTGGTCTGATGAGAAGAGCCCAGAATCTGTAGTGAGTGAAACTAAATGTTGGGCTTCCCTTGTAGCTCAGCTGGTGAAGAATCCACCTGCAACACAGGAGACCCCATTGCGATTCCTGGGTCAGAAAGATCCCCTGGAGAAGGGATAGGCTGCCCACTCCAGTATTCTTGGGCTTCCCTGGTGGCTCAGCTGGTAAAGAATCTGCCTGAAAGGCAGGAGACCTTAGTCCTGGCTCTGTATTTAAGCGGGCAGACTTGGGGCGCCTCTCTGAGCTTTCATTTCTTCTATAAAACCTCTTCACAGAGTTACTGTAAAAAGCAAATAAGCTTGCATCAGGCAGTGCCCTCGGAGCGCAGTCCAGTGCCCTGTGGGCATGTAGGATGGTCTCCGTGTCGGAATGTGGAGCGGCCAGCCCGGGTACAATCTGACGACTGAGTCCTCAGAAGCCCCCAGGGAGATGGCTTTCCTAACTCGGCCATCCTAACAGCTAGACTTGATGAGCGATCATGCTGCTTGTGTTTGGATGCATTTCTTTCTGGCTGCACTGAGCCTTCTCGGCTGTTCACAGCTTTCTCTCATTGTGGTGGGCAGGGGCTACTCTTTCTCGTGGTGCACGGGCTTTTCACTGCGGTGGCTTCTCTTGCAGAGCATAGGCGCTTGGGTGTGTGGGCTTCGGTAGCTGCAGCTCACCGGTTTAGTTGCCCCGAGACATGCGGAATCATCCCAGACCAGGGATCAAACCCACATCCCCTGCACTGGTGGGCAGATTCTGAACCTCTGGACCACCAGGGAAGTCCAACAAGAATGTTCTAAACATATATCATTATTTTTCTACCATACATTAGTAGTAATGTTATTATTACTAGTAATGGCTCCTGTTTGTTGAGCACTCACGGTGCACCACCCACCTTGCTAGGGTTTACCGTACATTATCACGTTTAATCCTTTCTAGGACCTCGTGAGCTGATACTGTTATTATCCCCTGTGAACAGTGAGAAAACAGACACTTAGGCTGAAATTACTCACAGTTAGTACAGGGTGGAACCACAGTTTGCATTTTAACCACCACCCTTGCTACCAACCGAGTGCCTGATGGATCTTCCCCTTGCCCAGCACGTGTTCTATCTTGCCCCTACCCCCAAATAACTAAACCATGTGCGTCCTTCCATACATTTGATTTTTAAACAGAAGCATTTTGGTTAGGGAGGGGGGATGGTTTGCTTTTTTGCATCATCTGATTCCCGGGAGCTTTCAGCGGAAGGAGTGGGGCAGGAGGGTCTCTCTGCATCCTCCAGACCACCCCACACAGACTCCCCCCAGCCCAAGTCTGCCTGCCCAGCAGAGCCCCTTTAGCTTCCTGCCTCCATCTGCAGGGCCAGAGACAGCCCTGCTCCCCAGACTGAGAGAACGTCCCTGGAAATCAAGCCTTCTGGGTTGAGTGAGCAATGTCATCTCTCATGGCTGCAAAATTTCTTAACACCATCCCCCCACACACACTTCATAGGGGAAGCAAACAAGCTTAACAGTGGAGCTCATGCAGGAGAAGGGATGGGGACGTGACCAATTACCTGGACTTTGTACTGCCCCATTTTGAACCTGTCCACTCAAATCTCTCTTTACTGATAAGCTCGTGCTCTTTACTTCACTTCCTTCAATGGCCTGCTTCCAGCGAAGCAGAAGGTGGGGAGAGCTGGGCCACAGGGCACTGAGACAGTGGGGCAGCTGCCAGCGGAAGGCTGCTCGACGTTGACCTCGAGGCTTAACCCACTCCGCCCTGGTGCCGGGTGTGCTGGGAGCCACGGGGTCTGCTCTGGCGAGCAAGGGCCCCCCAGCCAGAGCCAGAGTCCTCGGGATGGTTCTCCTGACTTGACATACCAGTGGATGTTGCTCCAGAAAATTCCCTTTATCCCTGAACACACTTTTTTTAAAGTTGAAAAGAGAAAAACCAAATAAAGTTTTGAAAAAGTAGGTATATTCAACATCTTGTAATAATCTATAATGGAAAAGAATCTGAAAAAGAATAGATATATCTATGTATAATTGAATCACTTTAGCGTGCATCTGAAACATTGTAAATCAACTCTATTTAAATTTAAAAAGAGATTATTTCATTACTAAGGATGACATTTATTTTATTTAGGGTTTTTTTTTTTTTTTTTTTGTAAAAATGTGTGTGCTCAGTCACGTGCGACTATTTTTGCCACCGAATGAACTATAGCCCACCAGGATCCTCTGTCCATGGAATGTTCTGGGCAAGAATACTGGAGTGGGTTGCCATTTCTTCCTCCAGGGGATCTTCCCAACCCAGGGGCTAAGCTCTAGTCTCCTGCTTAATAATGTGGGCTGCATATAAAAAGAAATAAAAGTAATCAGAAAAGTCTCTTAGGGCAGGTAAATGTATAATTTTCTTATGTGCAAATTAGGATGTGTTGTACAAAAGCAGGTTCATTTGTATACCTGTCCTCATAGCACCTGGGTATGAACTTGGTCTGCACTCTCTCCTGTGAAGTGGATTTTCCTTGACCGATGATGGTGCAGGGACTTGCCCAGGGTCCAAGGCTATAAGTCACATAATTGCTATTCCAGACTTGTGCTGTCTTGGCAAATATGGGGAAAGCTTGTGACTCTGACAAGCATCTGCTTCTCCTGGGAAGTATGCCCGCAAGGAATGCCTAAAAACAGTGGAAACTGTCTGCTTTCTTTACCTGAATTCATTCATTCACTTGTTCATTCAGCAAGCATGAATTCAGGGCTTATTCTGTGTCAGCATGATCCAGGTGTTAGAAATAAGATATAGCCCTTGTCCAGCCAAGCGCTAAATTGACATTGTGTAGAAAGTAAAGCACTGTAAATGTCAAATTTGGCAAAACCTTTCTTGATGGATTTCATTTTCTCTTTGTCCTAAAAACTCAAAGCACTGATATTTGCTAAGAAATGCCATTCCTAAACCTTCTGACTCTGTTTAGCAAACATTTTTATCACGCCTTTCCAAAATCCATGCCTTCTTAACCCAGTTAGACTGCGAACTCTTTGACAGCAGAGGTGCAACACTCATCAGCCTTTCAGAATTTGTGCTTTGGTGTCATGCAAATCATTTCTGACACCTAATAATTTCGCTAGAGAATCAAAATGTTCATTCTTAAGCAAATTATCCATTTTATTTTTAAGTGTTGAGTTGCACACTCTCAGTTTAACCTATCACTTTTTTTTTCCCCTTGGATCTAAATCTGGACTGTGAATCCATGCGTGTAGAGTGATAATACATTATATAATTTGAAATTAAGCTCTTTAAGTCTCCTGTTCCTATAAATCTAGAGAAATTGCCAGGGATACATTTGCTTTAAGAACTCGCTTCCAAACTTTTTCATTCTCTCTCTCCCTTCCCTTGCAGTCTCCCACGTGACAATATGATTTTTCCAAGTTCATGCAGCACCTCCTGGGCTGTGAACAAAGGCTAGGGGAGCCTGAGGGAGGTCATTGCCCCCTGCCTATTGTTCCTGAGAGTTCTCAGGCCCCTGCCATGTTCTCGTTTAAACACAAGACCTGTTAAGTACTTCCTAAAGCTAGAAGTTTGGAGAAGGAGAAGGAAAAGCTGTCGGAACTAAACCAGCTGCCAGTCTGATGACCATAGTACAGAACCGATCCAGGGCGAGCTGCTGGGGCAGGGAAAAGGCTGGGGCAAAACTGTAAGTTCAGGAGCCCTCCTTCCCCCTGGGCTGCGGGAGCCCTGCCCTTCCTCACCTCGGCCACCCTCCAGCCAGGTGCTTGCTTCCCTAAGCAGCGCCTGACATTTTGGCAGGAGGCCCGGGGCCCCATGGGTATCACAGGTGGCTCAGATGGGCTTGAGTGTCCTGTTCCCAGTCGAGCCTGGTCTGGAGAGAGGTTCCTTAGAGGGAACCTCTGGAGATGGATGTTGGGGTGGGAGGCCTTCTCTCTTTTCTTGGGAAGGATGTAAACTGCTCCATCACCCTACCGTCTAATTACAGTGTTCCAATCTTGTGGTTGCACTCTCAAGAAAAGACAGCAAACCCCTAGGCTGGCATGACTGCGCCCTCACCTGTACCCAAATTCCTCCACTTCGCCTATCCTCTGGCCTAAAATTCGTACTACTCTCTCCAGTAGGTCCAGGAAAAAGACCACGGGAAAACGAAAGAGCGCTATTAGAGAGTGAAAAGCGTAAGCACTGGCGTAATGGGCCTGTAAGACCGTCCTGTTAGCTGACGCCACCTGGGAGAAGGCAGGCTTTGAGACACAGAGCAGGTTCAGCGGGGTAAGTCCAAAGGCAGAGGTGGGTCAGGAGCTCCCTTGGCACCAGCTGCTGGCGACACTGGGGCAGGAAGAAGGAAGCCAAGGAGGGAAAAGGAGGTGAGGCCGGAACAGGCAGGGCAACATCTCTGGCTCAGCCGGGGGTTTGTGCCCCAGGCGAAGAGGCAGTGGCCTCGCACTGCTCCCAGCCCTTGGCGGCTGCAGGGGAATATGGGCCTCACTGGCCAGACTTTTTTATTTTTGGAGAAACCAACCAGCTTTTTTATATGTCAGCAACTAATTTAATTATTTTTAAACACTCATGGGCCTGCACAGTACAAGCTAAATGAAATATCTATGGGCCCCCTCCAGCTACCAAGAAAAATGAAGGAAGAGACTGCCCAGGCAGTATTTGCTTCTGGGACAGCTAAAACCCCGGATTGCCAGCTCTAACACAGAGTATTTAAACAGCACGAGGCCTTAATCAAACCCTTTGAGATCCACCCACAATAGTAATAGCCTCTTTGCACCTCAGTTCCCTAGCTTGATCTTGAAAGTAGTTCAAAGTTCAATCCATTCTTTTCTCTTTTCCCTCTTCTTCCAGCTCAAACGAAACTAAACCACAGGTCTTCCTAGGAAACTTTCTCTGCAGAGGCAGCACTTAATTCTAGAGAAGACCTTTGCCTCCATGTCATTAGTCAAGAAGGTTCCAGATGGGTTCCCGAGCCAGCGATGTTTTGAACTTGGACAGAAGCCCTGAATGACCTTGGGCAAAATATCTAGCCTATCTGATTTCTTTCTTTTCCTCATTAAGAAAAACTATTATACTGGATGGGGGAGGGGGCGGAGCACAAAACCAAGAGGGCCAGATCACTCATCTTCCAGACGCCATGGACCTCCGTTTCCTCCATGATGTCAGGGGGTCAGGCTGCAGGCACTGGGTGCTAAGGATCCCTGACATCACTCTCCTCTGAGGAACTCAGGCAGGCCCCCTGGCAACAATCTGAAATGGGTAACATTTGACTTCTTCAAGCTTCATCCCACCTCCCGTTACCTGACGCCTTGGAGCTGAACTCTGGATGCCCCAGGACACTTGAGAAAGAATCCTGGGTGTTTTACTAACTGATACAGCAGGGTATGCGTGTGCGTGTGCGTGTGTGTGCGTGTGTGTGTGTGCGTGTGTGTGCGTGTGTGTGTGTGTGTGTGTGTGTGTATGTATGTATGTATATACATAAAGCTAGAGAACATTATGGACATATGAACAACACTTATACCAAAAACTACATGAGAAATTTTTGCCCTTTTGTCTGTTTGTAAAGGTTCAGAATGTACTAACCCCTGATTTCACAGATCACATCCAGGACTTCATGCTGAATGTCACTAAGTGTTCAGTGTTTGGAACTGCCTGCTCATCCTGACTTGGAAGCAAGCTTATTTATTCAGCATAAAAGGAAGTATTTGAACTCACAGAGTGTGATTCTCTGCAACTTTTAAAAGCAGCACAACTGGACAGACCACTTTTAGGACAATAAGACATATTTCTCTGTTCTGAATATTTTTTGCTATCTTAACTAAATTCTATCTATGTAGGAGCTCAACAATAAAAAGGACTTAGTTTTGGCTAATACAGGTAATAATTTAGATGACAAAAATGAGCCTGTTTTTCTGCCTAAAATTCCATCTGTTGTCTTCTCCTCCATTCAGCTGTTTAGGTTTTGAACATTCTTTCGTGAAACTAAACATGTAAACAACATTTTCATGAATATCACCATGTCGCCTAGGTGCATAGAATAAACTCTCCCCAACCCACTCTTAGTTCTTTGCCTTGGTTTATTAGATCTAGCTGGCCTTTTGGAATGAAAGATTTGCATAAAATCAGGCAAAAGCAAAATGGAACTGTCCTTTGCGGACTGGCAGGCCCAGATCATGGTTTCTATTCCTTTCTTTCTATCTCTCCTCGACGTTTAGCATGGTTTCCACCGCAAAAGACATGTCAGAGAGATATGCTTGGGAACTGACCAAGAGAGAAGTCCAGCAACTGCTTTGCATTTAATCAAACAACAGGCAGGCTGACAGTATGTCCACAAGCTGAACCCCCGCTGGTCCGGCTCTGGGCACATCCTTCCTGCCTCTGACCCAAGTTTCATTTGTTGTGATGGAGCTTCTTTCACAGAGACTCTGTGCAGGGCATGGTTTTGTCATGGTTCCCAACTCATCTTCCCCTCTCCAAGTGAACATGGGGTTCTCTCAGTCCCATCCTAAGAAGCTGGATGATTCTCCTGAAGGGCCCATCCTGGCCTCTTTTTCCCCAAGCAGCTAACCATGTTGCTCATTTCTCTTTGGCTTCTCCTCTGATATTTACACCTTTGCCTGCTGTCATTTAGAAGCTGCTAACAGGTTTTTCCGGTAGTCATGTATGGATGTGAGAGTTGGACTGTGAAGAGAGCTGAGCCCCGAAGAATTGATGCTTTTGAACTGTGGTGTTGGAAAAGACTCTTGAGAGTCCCATGGACTGTAAGGAGATCCAACCAGTCCATTCTAAAGGAGATCAGTCCTGGGTGTTCTTTGGAAGGAATGATGCTAAAGCTGAAACTCCAGTACTTTGGCCACCTCATGGGAAGAGTTGACTCATTGGAAAAGACTCTGATGCTGGGAGGGATTGGGGGCAGGAGGAAAAGGGGACGATGGAGGATGAGATGGCTGGATGGCATCACCAACTCGATGGACGTGGGTTTGGGTGAACTCCGGGAGTTGGTGATGGACAGGGAGGCCGGGCGTGCTGCGATTCATGGGGTCGCAGAGAGTCGGAGACAACTGACCGACTGAACTGAACTGAACTGAACTGAACGGAGAAGGACACAGCACAGTGAATTCCATCAAAGCTCTCTTCTTCCAAGCCACCAAGTGGAAACCAGTATCACACTCTGCCCTGAGAGAGTATGTTCTTGATGCTACACTCATCTCAACACCTGCCATAGGGATGGGTTTGGGACTGTTTTCTCTTTTTCTGTTATGGAGCATAACCTGTCATTCTTCCACATTTATTTATGCAGCTTGGGTTTTTCCTGACCCCTCCTCTCTTTCACCCTGGTCCCTAGACAGCGGAGCAATTAGAACATTAACGTTTGTGCCCTACTGCCGTTCCTGGAGCCGCTTCACAATGACCCGCTGTTACCACAGGGCTTTTTCCAGGGTCCTGTCCATGATGGGCAGCTCTCAGGAAGGACAAATGCATAATTTCATTTTGTTTCATGAGACTATGCTGGCAGTTGAACTGGTTGGCTGGTTGGAATGAATGACCTTGCATTGAAAGCCATTGCGTTGTTCCTTCTCAGAGACATCACAGTTGCCCACCTGCCCTCTGAATTTTATGCTAATGTTATATATACTTTTGTGATGCTGCTGCTCTTGGGGGAGAGACATTGCAATGCATGCATTTACTACTTTACATAGACGTCTACTACCAAGGTTTAACTCTCTGCCAAAACCAGGTGCTGTTTAAAAGTGTGATCATTTGTCAGAGATGGGGTTTTCCTCAAGTTTCCCTTCACTGTAGGGTTTGTTGGCATCAGACTCAGGGACTGGCAAGAAATTGGTTTCAGGACCCCAGTTTGAGGGAGGCAAGTGATGGGGATGCACCAAGACCTTAATTTTGGATTAACTGTTGAAGTTAATCATCCATGGGTATGACACACATTTATCAGGACTGCCCAGGTGGTGCTGTGGTAAAGTGTCCACCTGCCAGTGTAGGAGACTCAAGAAACATGGGTTCGATCCCTGGGTTGGGTAGATCCCCTGGAGAAGGAAATGGCCACCCACTTCAGTATTCTTATCTGGAAAATTCCATGGACAGAGCAGCCTGGTGGGCTACAGTCACAAAAGTCAGACACGACTGAGCACAGCTCATCTATCTGTCCATCTACTGTATGCAAGTACTGTGTGTACAAGCAGTGGAAGAAATTAAAGAGCTGTTAAACTAGAACAACAGATGATTTTTTTTTAGGAGCCGCAAATCATAGAGACCCAAAATCTCTTTGCGGAATAAATGAAAATTACCTGGAAATAGTACTTTTATGTATCAGCTCTTCTCTTTCTTTTTAAAAAAAATGTCCTAAAATAGAACCGTCATCAGAGGCACCAACGAAACCTGATTGATAGAGGCATCACAGGAGAAGAATCAGCGCCAGTGCCCTCCTGGTGTGAGGTTCCAGCGGAGGAGGAGAGGGGAAGTGTGACCTCTTCCCTTTGTGGGCTCTTGGCCACCATATCCTGGGGATTTTTTTAAGGGACTGAACAACTCAATCAAGGGAAGTTAACAAGAGTCAAATTCCAAAGCCTAATTTTTGAGGCCAAATACTATAAAACTGGTTAAGACCCTGCCATAGAGTGGATACCCAGGCTTAGCTGAATTAAATCTATATTATCATAGAGAGGCACTAAATAGAAGAACTAGAAAAAATTCCTACTAATGTTAAAATAGAATGAAAACTGAAAAAGTCATTTAGATTTAAAAGTGGTATTTGTAAATTTGTCTACAAACCAATTGATGTAAAAGTTACAAAATTAAAGTGAGCTCAGATCTTCTGGCCCATGAGAAGTTTACCATCCTAGGTATATGGTTGGTAATGTTGGAATGGATTTGCATGAGAATTGGGGCTAAATTTTCAAAAATTTTGTCGTCAAAGGTTTTGTTGGTTATTGAAAAGGGCTCTTCACTTACTGGACAGATCCTTCTCTCCAAAGCATTTCTAGCTAGAGGCAGCTAACTGCTTTCTTTCTTTTTTGCAAAGCACCTCATGTAATTTCAAGGAAACATTATTTTAGGGCTCAAGTTTATACTAATTAACAGATATTCTGAGACGATATAAAGTCCAGACATTCAGAAGAGCTTAATTCACCACATTTTAAAAAGACACTTGAAGTTAACATTATAGTTTGCAGAAGGTAAATTCCTAACTCTGTCTATTTTGTTTAATTTTGCTGCTAAGAATGTCCTTAATTCTTTCAAGTGTCTGTAGAATTCACTCTCAAAGTAAAAACAATTTAAATTCACCTTAAGATAATTTAAATAAACACCACTAGAGTGTGTGTAACACTTGGAGTGGGGAGAAGGGCTGAGGGCTTTGTGAAACCTAATGCTAAACATTCAGAGTTTAAAATGATGGAACATTAGATAGTGTTTTTTGTAGCGACTGTCTCGCCTTCCCTCCCCTCCCCCACTGGACCTTGTGGCTGAGCAGCGGGAGGTTCCTGCCTTAAGCTTCAGCTCCGCCTACGTGGTCTTCGTTCACAGTAAATTCTCCCAAAACTATAGAAGATGAGATCTGGTGAAATAACTGACCCTCCAAAGAAGTGAAATCGCTCAGTCGTGTCCGACCCTTTGCGACCCCATGGACTGTAGCCTACCAGGCTCCTCTGTCCATGGGATTTTCCAGGCAATAGTGCTGGATTGGATTGCCATTTCCTTCAAAATGAAAAAAGGTGCCATGAACTGAATGTGTCCTTCCCGTCCAATACCCCAAATTCATTTGTTGGAGCCCAATGTGATGGAGTAGAGATATACGGAGGGGCTATAAAAGGTGGGGCTTTTAAGGAGGAAATTCATGCCCATGCTCAGTCATGTCTCCAGACGCCACTGTCCATGGGATTTTCCAGCCAAGAAGCCTGGAGTGAGTTGCCATTTCCTACTCCAGGGGATCTTCTCAACACAGGGATCCAACCACATCTCTTGGGTCTCCTGCATTGGCAGACAGATTCTTTACCACTGAGCAACCTGGACGCAAGGAGGAAATTAGGGTTAAATTAGGTGGGGCTTCATGGGAACAGTGACAGACTTTATTTTCTTGGGCTCTAAAATCACTGCAGATGGTGACTGCAGCCATGAAATTAAAAAACACTGTTCCTTGGAAGAAATCCTCTGACAAACCTAGATAGCATGTTAAAAAGCAGAGACATTACTTTGTCAACAAAGGTCCCTCTAGTCAAAGCTATGGTTTTTCCAGTAGTCAGGTATGGATGTGAGAGGTGGACTATAAAGAAAGCCAAGCAACAAAGAATTGATGCTTTTGAACTGTGGTGTTGGAGAAGACTCTTGAGAGTCCCTTGGACTACAAGGAGATCCAACCAGTCAATCCTAAAGGAAATCAGTCCTGAATATTCATTGGAGGGACTGCTGCTGAGGCCAAATTCCACTACTTTGGCCACCTAATATGAAGAGCCAACTCACTGGAAAAGACCCTGATGCTGGGAAAGACTGAAGGCAGGAGGAGAAGGGGACCACAGAGTTTGAGATGGTTGGATGGCATCACCGACTCAATGGACATGAGTTTGAGCAAGCTTCGGGAGTTGATGAAGGACAGGGAAGCCTGGTGTGTTGCAGTCCATGGGGTTGCAAAAAGTCAACATAACTAAGTGACTGAACAATAACAACTCATGATGGGATTAATGCCCTGCTGAAAAGGAAGCTGCAGGAAATCTCTCCCTAGCTCTGTCTCTCTCTCTCCCCCGCCCCCTCCCAGCACGCATGTTCCAAGGAAGGGCTGCGAAGATGGCTATCTGTCAACCAGGAAGAGGCCTCTGGTCAGGAACCAAATCAGCTGGCACCTTGATCTTGAATCCCCCAGCCTCTAGAAGCATGAGAAACAAACGTTTGTTGTTTAAACCTCCTAGTCTACGGTATTTTGTTATAGCAGCCAGAGCCAACTGATTTCAGAAGCCTTCCCCAGCCAGCTGGTTTTACTGACACGGCTTAGAAACTGTAGAGATCATATGATAATCTTTGTGTGTAGTAGGCAGACCCTATTTGTTGATGTCAGCACTTGCCCAGAACCAAATAGATTGCTACTGTCATTGTCTTTTTTGAACACCTACTGTATGTTAGACAACGGTCAAATTCCACCTCCATGAAAGCTCTCAATTTTTAGACTGTCAAGGTCTCTAGGGAAAAAAAAAAAAAAATCCTAGCTTGGAATTAAACACCTGGAAAGTCAGCAGACTTTCAACAGCTATAACTTTCCACACTGCTATCTTCAGCCCTCGGGGGTTACTTCTTTCATTTACTATTTGGGAACTAAAGTTGAAATCTGGGTTTCCCAACTGCTAACTTTTTTTCTTTTTTAAATCAAGACAAACAACAGAAACATAAATAGCGACTGGAGTAGCATTTGCTAAAGGCTCAAAGGAGAGGACAAATAAAGATATTTGATATAGGAATTTAGAGGAGGGAGAAAAAATGAAGTTAAATTGCAAGAAGGAAAAAAACTGATGCAGGACTAGCCATCGATACAGCCCAGCTGAGAGGCTGCATCAGAGTGGGGTGGTGGTGGCCATGTGAATGAAAAAAGGAAAATGAAGATGCATTACTAAGCAAGAGAGACATTCACACACACACAACATCACACCTGAGTGGCTAACTGCATACTGAGGTGTGATCCTGGAGGAATCCAAAATGATGGAGATCAAAACTTCAAAAATCTAAGTGACTGGAAATGTTTGCATTAACAGAGGACGGCAGTCAGAGGAAAGATCCATTGGTAGATGGGGGGAGATACGGAATTGGTTGATTCTGATTTTTTACCGGTTGAGCTTGAGGTGACAGTTGTATTTATAGGATGACAGAAGGCAGGCGCTGGTGAGGTCTGCTTTCCTTGCTGTGGTATTCCTTGGTTCTCTGTTGGTTTTGCACTCAGCCTCACACTGACTAGATCCAGATGTGAAGTTAACTCTTAACAAGCTGAGTAACTGAGCTTTAGCAGTTGGTTGACTAATCCCCCCTGCCCTCCTCAAAAACTTTAGAGTGGAGGTCACCCCACCAAAATATTTAAGCAGTGCTTTGTGAAAGTGTGGCAATTTCTGCTTACACAACAGACCAGACCTAGGGTCAACCCTCCCCCCATTCATGAAGGGAAGAGCTGTCCCTTGTTCTGTTTGAACCGGAAGACCAGGAGTCATTAACCAGTCCTCAAATGGAGAAGCTTGTCACCAGGAAGTGGGTCCCAGCGGCGCTTTAGGGGGCAGCTGAGTTTGGGGGTGGGAGCCACAATCCCTTCCCCAGATAATAAGTACCTTTCTTGAAAGATATGTTTGTTTGTATAGTCAGATTGCCATCATCAAAATGTTTATCTTGATGAGGCTTTGTTTTGAAGTAGTATAGATTTGCCTTACTCAAGAAAATTAAATGAATCTGAATTCCAAAAACCGGTAAACCAACAAAGACATTAATTCTATTTGACTATACTAACAAAATGCTTGTTTATTTTTAAAAAAATATCTTGAAAAGCATTCCAAACAAAGAGATTTTAATGTTTTAATTTAATACATTAGGAAGGTGCATACATGCCACCTGGATACAACAAATGCCATTTTTGCTTCAGTGTTTTAAAAGGAAATTAAATGTAATATATGTATGTGATGTTCCTTGTCTACCTTTTCCGCTTCCATTCCTTTCCCTAATTTCTCAGAAGTTATTGCTAGTCTAAAATTGGCATATTTTGTCTGTGCATTTTTAATACTTTTACCAAAGGCGTATGTCTCTATGTCTATTATGTAATGTTATTTTGTATGTTTGTTAACTGCATATAATTGGCATCACATATTTATCATTTGCTACTTTTATGTATCACAATGTATTTATTCTGCCGCTAGATGACCTTTAGGCTGTTTCCAGTTTTTCCCTGGAATGACCATTTTGTATACGTTTCCCTGTATGTGGGAGTTTCTCTAAAGGATCTCAGTAGACATGGAATTGCTGGATTTCACAAAATGTACTTCTTTAACCAGAGAGGACCAACTTACACCTAAAAATGATTACCCAAAGGACACTTCTCCCAACATCATAGGAGAACTCCTAACTCCCCACATTTGTTATACTTTATCATTTTGTCACCTAATTGAGACAGGACGTGACCTGGGACCCTTTACTGGAGGGTCAAATGTCCTGGACAAACATCTCCTAGAGCAACAGAATGCAAAGAAATAATGAGGGACTGGAAAACCCTGCATGTACGCATGGCCGGGACAGTTATGAACAATAAGATGCAAAAAGGCCAAGTGCCACTTCCGAGGTGCCATGAGCAAAAGCAGGGTACCGTGCATAATCCCTGCACACAGCACCACCAGGGGAGCAGGCAGACCACCCAAACCACCCTTTTCCGCCCGATCCACCAATCTGCCCCTGCCCTCATCGCATTTTAAGGAACCACCCCACCCTCCCCAGGTAGCGCTATGAACAAGGGCACCTGTTTTTTGTTTTCGTTCTCTCTTGCTGCAGCATGAGTCCCAATAAAGCCTTGCCCGATTTCTCATATGGCCTCTTATCAATTTCTGTTGATTCAAGAATTCAAGAGTCCAGGTCAGTAACACAATGGGTATCTTCATTTTCATTCTCTGATAGTCAAGCTTCTTTCAAAATGGCCAAGCTTTCCTAGGTCAGCTAGAAGTTTACCTGCCTCTCATCTGCCAGTTAAGCCTGTGTTCCAGAAAGGGATGTGAGAGTCAGGCAATGGACAGAGACTCTCAGAAGACTTGACATGTCACTAAGGTTCTTTTCTTCCGTGGAAACCATGCAACTTTTCTATGCCTCTCCGTTTCCTTGGCCATAAAATGATACGTAGAGCCCACCAGTTCCACAGTTATCCTCTACCCTGACACTACTACCAGGCTTTTGTTTTTGAGAACTGAAACACTGGCTGTTACACTTATTTCTATTCAGATTCTTCTTTTTTAAAAAAAAAAAAAATCTTATGTTGGACTGTAACATTTCCTTTTTAGGTACAGAGATCTCTTTTGCAATAAAATGCAGATCCTGCTCCTGCAAAGCATCTTTTTCTGGGACAGGGAATAAGTTAGAAAATTTTAACAACCCAAAGTCTTCTAGGACTTTGAGAAAGGCTTGAATGATTTCTTTCCTGTCATTTCTTCATGACTTCCTTCTTTGGGTGATGCTTTTGAAAGCACATTGGTCACTATTCGGTAAAAATGTTAAAATGATCAATAACATGATATTATTGGAAAATGACCAGATCATTTCAAAGGTGGCTGGAACGTTAAATGCCACGATCTTTATTCAAAAATACTTTAAAAATCCTGTTTGATGCTCTTGATGTGAATAGTCTGTTTTGTTATAAAGTTGCTTTTTTTTAAAAAAAATAACTCATTTCAACTAATCGGGAGACAGACGGCCTCTGAAAACAATCGTTTTTAAAATAATGTTGGGACTTCCCTCATTGTCCGGTGACTAAGACTCTGGGCTTCCAATACAAAGGGCCTGGGTTCGATCCCTGGACAGGGAACTAGATCCTGCATGCCTCAGCAAAGACTGAAAATCCCATGTGCTGCAACTAAGACCCAGCACTGCCAAATGAGTAAATAAAAAGCATTTTGAAAAATAAAATAATAGGCTTAAAAAATTGTTTTACTAGGTCTAGTAGTTTTCCAGTGTCATCTTTTGTCTTACATTAAAGAAAAAACTCTTCTTGCTTTATTAAAAAACGTTTTTCATCAGATGGCCTCAGTTTTGTTTTAATATTTGTGCAAGCACAGTCAGATGGCAAAGTAAGCTGGCACTTTGCCTTGTGTTTATTTGAATCACTCTCCTCCAGGGTTAAACCCTAAGAGAAAATAGCCCAGAATTCTGCAGACCAGTTTCTTTCCTGAGATACTGCAGAGAAGCGATCTGTGAGATAGTACTGTTACCCAGTGAACACAGACTGAAATCCAAAAGACTAATTTCAGCACTTGCAAAAAAAATCAAGAGCATTTGCTTTTACAATTTCGTCTTAGCGTTGAGTTTTCCATAGAAACGTTAGCCATGACAAAGCTTTGAAACCTCCCCAGAGCCTTCAGAGAAGAGCTGACAGCTGGAATGTGAGCTTAGAACCATTCTCCGGCACACCACCTATTTTTGTTTTAATCTTCACCTTCTACCATTAACGGATATTTACTTATTACACTTGGTGATATTTATATATTGATGGCACCAACTGTTTTGTATTAAAACTCTTTTTCCGTCTTGCTGGCCTCAGATCAACCTCACTGAAACTCCTCACTTCCCTCTTCGAGCTCTGCCGCAGCCCCTTCCACCTGGTATCAGTACCCCCAGCTGCCCCACTCCAATCCATCCCACTATCTGCTGCAAGAGTCCCCTTCCCTAAATTCTGTTGCATCATGCTGCTCCCATGCCCTAAAACTTTGAGCTCTCAAATATGGCTATGATAATATCCAGTCCTCTTTGCCCACCTTCAGTGACCTCCATGATCTGAAACCAGCTTCAAAGCTCCCAACCTCACTCAGCCTCATGTACCAGCCCCACTGTCCCTTGTTCTTGCCTGTCCTTTGGAAATAGACCTTCTGCATCCAACTCTTACCCATTTTTTCAAGGTCTACCTCAAACCATATGTTCAAATGCTATCATCTTCCTTGACCATTCTGGTGTACAGTGATTTTCCTCCCATCTCTAAATACATTTAAAAAAAGAAAAAGAGTCCCTCAGTCATGCCTGACTCTTTGCAACCCCATGGACTGTAGCCTGCCAGGTTTGTCTGTCCATGTTGATTCTTCAGGTGAGAATACTGGAGTGGGGTTGCCATGCCCTCCTCCAGGGGATCTTCCCGATCCAGGGATCGAACCCAGGTCTCCTGCACTGCAGATGGATTCTTTACCATCTGAGCCACCAGCTGCTGCTGCTGCTGCTAAGTCGCTTCAGTCGTGTCCGACCCTTTGCGACCCCGTGGACGGAGCCACCAGGGAAACTCTTAAATACATAGACTACCCACTTATTTGGGTCCTAAATCATACACTCATCCTGAAAATTGACAATGTGTGAGTAAGGGCTTAATTGTTAGTACTTAATACATGGAATCATTGAGATGAAATGAACTTGAAATATCCAATTCAGCATGTCCAGGAACACAGGAAATTCCCCTTGAACATGCCCCTGTCTGGCTGAACGCTGACAGAGTACTGTGCCTCAAAATGTGCTTATTTCACCTGTGAATTGCTCTTATAAGAAGGGGGCTCTGCTTTTTAGGGAGAAACCTCCCATTCAGCCCATTCTAATCCGCTGAGAATCTCATGACTCCAGGGGGGGAAAAAAGAGGGGAGTGGGATAGAATCCCCTTGCTCTTCCATCGGAACACATTCCCCTGAATCCAACTGAGATGCCTCCTGCTTTTTTTCTACCATCACAGGGCAGCTTGTTAGAAATGCAGATTCATGAGCCCTGTTCCAGACCCAACTGAAGGAAGCTCTGAGGATGGGGCCCTGGAATCTGAGTTTCCACAAGTTGGAGAAGGACTATAGCTCCCGCGTGAATCGGGAACCAGCTGGCCACCCCGATCTTCGCAGACTTAAAAATGCTTAGCGTCACTATGCCACCTTTTCTCCAGCGAAATCATTTCTTATATCTCCCCCTGGGTTGTTTTATTTGACCAGTCATCTGGTCAACCCATACATTCCACGTTTGACAGCCACGTTAGGTCACCAGTTAGGAGTCCCACATGCCTCCAAATCTTAGCACTCCGAGACACGAAGAAAAGAAGCTCCAGGTGACTGCATTAAAACAACAACAACAACAATAAAACACCAAACTTTAAAAACTGCCACATACAGTTTAATTTCCTTAAAAGCTTGGCCGGAAAAGGTTTTTGTGGTGTCGACCCCAGCTGGGCTGGGCCGAAGTTCTGTACTTGGGGGAGGGGAGCGGGCAGAAGGAGAGCCCAGGCTGGTGTTTTGAGCGGTTGCTCGGGGAGTGTTTATCTTCTCCCTCCAGGAGACACACACTCTCAGTTTCTGGTCATGAAAGGGGAACCCTGCATTTTATAGAAAAGGAGTCACAGAAACAATGTTTGCAGCGAAAAAGAAAAAAAAAAAGGCGCAATCTCCCCAGAGGAAAAGGAACCACGCTGTTTGTCCCTCTGTAACTGAGCAACACCCCGACGGCTGGGGCTGGCTGTATCTTCTGCGGTTTTTCTTGCTCTTTTCCGCGGAGGTTCACTTCCACCCTCTTAACGCTCCACAAGTGAAAAAGCAGGCGGGGCGGCCGCGGGCCCCAGCTGCAGGGGATCCCGGCCCAGGAGCAGCGCAGCCCCCTCCTCCAAGCCTGGGGGCCGGACGGGGGCGGGTCCAGGCGCCCGGGCGCTGCGCCCGGCGGGCGGTAGAGGTCGCTGCGTGGCGGCGCGCGCTCCCAGCGCGGTGGATAACGGGGCCGGGCTGGAGGGAGAAAGGAAACCTGCCCGGGAGGCGGCGGCGGCGGCGGCCCAGAGCGAGCGAGGGAAGAGAGTTCACTTTTGCTCGGGTGTCAGCGCGCGGCGGCGGCTGCGGGCGCTGACGAGGGCGCACCGAGCAAGCCGGGCGCCTATCTCGGGCGGCCAGGCGGGCACAGCGAGAAGCCCGATACGAGAGCGCCGGCGGGGCGCGGAGCGGCGAGCCTGGCCAGCGAGGGGAGCCGCGGGGGGCGCGCCCAGGGCGGGCCCCCAGAGCCTCGCAGGATGCCCCACGAGGACCAGCCGTCCCTGCAGAGACCTCGCTATGGCTGTAAGTCCGCTGGGCGTGCGGGGATCCGCTGACTTTGGGGTGTTTCTCCCCCAAGGAAGGCTTGGAGAAGCCGGGGGAGCCGAGTGCGCGCCGCAGAGAAACAGGAGGGCAGCGGCTGGGTGGCTGGCAAAGTTGGGAGTTGGAGTTGCAAAGGCTAGTGAGCAGCGTCCTCCAGCTCTCCCCACAGGTCATAATACCCAGCTGGCACCCCAGTCCCTACCCCCTGCACACCCCACCGTGGCGCGAGGCAGAACGGGGTCTGCGCCCTGAAACACACCGAGTTGGGGGCTTAGGGGTATCAGGTGAGGACCCCGCGGAGCTCCCAGCCGTTGCTGGCTCGGGCCAGGGGGTGGCGTTAGGGACCCGATTCTTCCAACTTAGAAGGGGAGGAAAGTTTGCTTGTTGTGGCTACAGGTGGGCTCCCTAAACAGTGTGCCCGCGCATTCTGCTAGTGGCAGCGCTGGCGTTCCTGGAAGGGCTGGCATCTCCTTCTACGCCGCTCCCTAGAGCTTCACCTGGGCCGCCGGAGCTGGGAGTCCTTTCCTGCTGCAGCTGAAAGGGGCACCTCCGGTCCAGTTCCTCCCATTCCCCCCTTCCCGTCCCCCGCCTCCCCTGGGCCCTGCGGGGACTGTGCGGCGCGCGGGAGGATTGCAGCGGCGCTGGGCTCCCTGGGATCCGGTTGGAGCCGCGTGACTTGAATGAGACCCTGTCGGTTACCCCGCCAGGGGCTACCGTCAGAAGGACGTTGCTTTGGCCGATCGTTAAGTGGATAGAGCCAGATTAGATCCAACCACGTGGCTTCATGTGCAGAGTTCAGAGTCTTTACCAAACATGTGCCAGGAAGTATTTCCTTTAAAACAAACAGAAAGTTGGCGCGTTCCCTTTTTCTCAGCAAGGTTGATGAACCCATGGTCGCGGATCACAGGTTAATCTTTTGCCCGGGCTGGCCTTGGTGGCAAGGGTAGCGGGTTTGGGTTAAGGTGGTGATTCCTGTTGCAAGGTTACCTTTTGTGGTTCTAACTTGTTGTGAGGGCCACAGGCTTGCCTCATAAAAAGGGAGTAGTCAACCTGCTCACCCTGGCTTCTCTCCTCCAGGGCCTTGGAAGGGAACATCAGAGATGAGAAGTTTTCCCAGGTGACCTTTTCTGTGTCAGCCAGTGAGGAGTCAGCTGCGTCCTCTGTCCTCTGGGGAAATGCATTTAACACTTAACCCCAGGCCTGCCCTTTGTAGCCTGAGTTTGCACTTTGCTTAACCACTCAGAGGGCAGAGTTCCTTGAGCTGGGATGTGTTCATCCAGAGGGATGTCAGCCATCCTCAGATTGTTGAAAGTCCTGGATATGTCAAGCTCCCGGAGCGTCTGGCAGTTTCATTGTGTCAGATTATAAGATGGTCACAATGTGTGAAAACTAGGCGAGTGTGCATTGAAAAGGGGGTTTTGATGTCATATCTTAAACCATGATCTGTTCAGTATTGTGCCTCGCCAGTTGAGTGTGCTGGGCAAACGTACGAGAACGCAGTGCGTTAACGCTGCATTTCCACCCATTTCCGCGCATGAGCGTTTGTGATGGTGCTTGGTTTGAATTCGGTGCACCTGCGGCTTTAGAGTGCTCCTAGACACGGCTGTCAGGTAGGTTGAGATCCCGCAAGCGTGAAGAGCGTTCTGTGTAGCCACTTTGGAAATCCTCGTCTAACTTTACTTTTGAGCTTGATGTAATGAGTGGTGTACCATCTATTTGGAATCCTTCCCAGGAAGGCTTTCTTTGGTCACCTGACATAGTAAAAAATGGAAAGTATTTGCCAATTTCCAGACTTTATGACCACCCTGAACTCTTAGGGCTTTAACACAATAGCCTGTTATGTCCTTAAAATGAACACTTCTATGATTTTGATGCCAGATTCATAAATGGTGTATGTTCATGGATTCTTTTTATTGCATTAAATATCGTTATTTTGTTTGAAAGGTACAACATCAGCCATATGAAGCCCCAGATCAACAGCTACACTTAGAGATCTCCTGAACTAAACGGCACTGTTTGAGATGAGTGTCTTGTTAGAGGAGGTCGTTTGCTGTCACCATTTTCCTCCAAGTAGCTCCAGAGCTGAAGGTGGTATGTGTATAATGTGTCTGCCTGCTCAGTCATGTCCGACTCTTTGCGACCCCATGGGCTGTAACCTGCCAGGCGCCTCTGTCCGTGGGATTCTCCAGGCAAGACTGCTGGAGGGGGTTGCCATTTCCTCCTCCAGAGGATCTTCCTGACCCAGGGATCAAAGCCGAGTCTTTTGTGTCTCCTACACTAGCGGGCAGATTCTTTACCACGGTGCCACTGGGCAAGATTTGTATCACGCACATCATATATTTCAGATGTTCTCTTTCATGGAGAAGTCAGAAAAGCAAACAGGTTTTTCTATTCTGTGTGAGGACAAATACCACGTAGAGAACATAGCCTGAATGCTTTTGACATGCAAGGTGTAACTCACAGGGAGCTGACTGTGTTGCTGCGTCCCTTCATTCAGGATAGTCCAGGTACTTACTCCAACGATACGAGTGCTGGTCAAATAGTATTTGGAGCTGTACTTTGGGGTTTTCCCCTCATCTGATGCAGACTGAAGGAAGTAATTGTTCAAACTGGGGGATGGGTGATCACAAAGCAATGAGATAGTTTTCCTAGTGGACAAACAAATGGAAAAATGACTTCACAAATATATGTATGTATTTTTTTTATTCAATACAGTTGATTTATGTTAATTTCTGCTGTACAGCAAAGTGATTTAGTTATCTATATATATACATTCTTCTTTGTATTCCTTTTCATCATGACTTATCACAGGATATTGAATATAGTTCCCTGTGCTATACAGCCTTGTTGTTTATCCATATATATATAATAATTTGCATCTGCTAATCCTAAACTCTCACTCCCTCCCTCCCCCACCCTCCTCTCCCCTTGGCAACCACAAGTCTGTTCTGTCTGTCCTCACAAATATTTTTAGTCATAGCATCATTTATATAAAATGATGCAAGATCTAAATTCTTATATGTCTGAGGATGTTCATAGTTTATTTGAAAAAATAATGTCTAGTGGAATACACCTTAGTGTTAATAGATACTACCTAATGTCAACTCTCCACGCAAAAGGGGACAGCATAATGTTTTAGAATATACGGTTTCTGGCTTTCTGGGCCTTCTGTCAACACAGGACTGAAAATAGTGCTTTGGGCTTTTCACAGAAAGACCAGAGAAGAATACAGGATTGTATTTGCTGTGTTGTATTATAGGGCAGTGTTTTTTCTTGTTTGTGGGTTTGGTGAGTTATGGGTTCAACGAAACCTCGACCTATACCAAGCAGGGTTCATCCCCAACATTTAAGGATAAGCAGACTCCCTATTGGGATATACATATTCTCAATATATACTTCCTATATATATTGTAGTAATTTCAATTCCAGTGCGGCATATTCCTAGTAAAACATATTTGAGACTGGTCTTTAAAAACAGCTTTTTTGGTAGTTTGAATTAAGCTGTTACATTTGTTTTAGGTCTGGGCTGATGTTCTGCCATTTCTCTTCCCCTTGAATTGATATTTATTTCAGTAATTCTTGTACAAAGTAAATTAACTCAGTTCAGGGCTGTTACGGTGTCTCTCTTCTCTACCAGGCTGAGGGTCTGTGAAATACCACATCGTGTGTTGTTCTTGAGGGATTTCTCAATGAGTTCTTCTTCAAGGTTCCCTTCTCAGATTTCTGACATGAGAGATTGCTACAGTCTTCCTGATTTGCACATTGGTGCACTGAATTAAAACTAAATAGACTTCTATTTGATCCTTGTTTCTTCCACATTGGCCACTTCCTTTGGGAACCTGTGAAGTTATTTTTTGAGATATCGTTTAGCTGCTAAGTCATGCCCAGCTCTTTTGCAACCCCTTGGATGTAGCCCACCAGGCTCCTCTGTCCATGTCCCAGGCAGGAATACTGAAGCGGGCTGCCATTTCCTTCTCCAGGGAATCTTCTTGACTCAGGAATAGAAGCTGAGTCTCCTACATTGGCAGGAGGATTCTTTACCACTGAACTACCAGGGAAGCCCTTTAAGACATTACTACAGAACTAAACAGGAGTATTAGCTCCCTAATACAATTCTGTAGAGGTGATGCGGAAACGGGAAGGGCGAAGCCGCTATACTAATTCAAACGTGAGTAGAACATTACAACCAGAGAGTCTTTCTACAGTCGAAACTAAATTTAAGTGGAACTTATGCTTAGATAATGATTTGCAAATAACTTTCATGCTCTTGTAACAAACTATGATGTACTTGCTGGACATGCTGCCACCATGATCTGTCAAAAGTTTTCTTCCAGTTATTTGACAGTTTAAAAGACCAGCCATAGCAAAGAGGGGCCTTGTGACCAAGATGATTTTGCTCATCACTGATGATCCAGTCAAAGTTTAAGTGCCTCCTGTGGGTCAGTAATCAATGTATCTGTGCCAGGAACTGTGGTTTTCTACCCTCTGCAAAATCATGAGAAATGTTGTAAAAGATCAGTGTTTCACTCTTTGCTTCTCTTAAAGAAGTGTAACATAAGCCCAGCATGGGTGTGTTTGTGTGTGTGTTGCAGGGGAAGGTTCTGGCTGGTACTTTCAGTGTCTGATGCTCTTGTCTGCATGATGAGATTTCCAAATCACCTGGTGACTGGTGCGTTCTGGTGGTCAGCACTACTAAGCTTATTGCTTTCCCAGTACTAGAAAGTTAAGTTCTGAACTATTAATCCCAGATGTGTAAAACAGGATTGAATACACCTGTGTTTAAGGACTTAGCTGGTGGCTCAGATGGTAAAGTGTCTGTCTACAATGCGGGAGACCCGGGTTTGATCCCTGGGTCGGGAAGATCCCCTGGAGAAGGAAATGGCAACCCACTCCAGTGCTATTGCCTGGAAAATCCCATGGACAGAGGATCCTGGTAGGCTACAGTCCCTGGGGTCGCAAAGAGTTGGGCACGACTGAGCGACTTCACTTTCACTTTCACTTTCGGGCAGCTCTGTGTTTTTTGAAGAAGGAGGAGGGGTGTATGCAGTGTTGCCCTGAGATGCAGTCTGTAATAGACAAAAAATCAAGTTCCTCCTATATGCACTAATGTTGTGGTTAAGCTTTTCAAAAGGTGCTTTCAGGTCACCAGCTGAAGCGTTCTTTTAGTATGCTTTTAACTTTAATCGCATATGTCCTCAGCCCCAGTGACTTGTTTGGGAGCATTTAAGCTCATAATTCCCAGTTTGTTGGAGAACTTAGCGTTGTCTCAGGCATTAGTGAACTCCTTTTTTCTCGAGGGAGCCATTAGTTTGCTTTTGCCCCTCACCTTCCCACGATATAAGCTTCTCAACAGCTCATTTTCTTTACAAGGCTAGTGTACCAGCAGAGCTAGTGCCCCCCAAGTCTACACGGCAACCAAAGGAGAAACAAAGGCGATTCCGCTTCTGACCTGAGTCGGGTGAGCCCTGCAGGGTAGGCACGTCAGCACATGGTGTGGAGTTGAAGTTGGTGAGGTTACCGAGCGCTTGTGTGTTTCATGTGCCACTGTTACCATTTCCTTGTTATTACCTCTGAGAGGACCAGTGGTTTTCCCTAAGCTGAAGCCCATGACACTGTCTCAAAACCACGCAGCTACCCGGTGACAGGGCGTGGGGGTGGGGGGTTGGAGGCTGATGCTGCCAGACCGTCAGTCTTTCTCACCAGCTCTTGCCAGTTGGCCTTCTCTGGCTCATCCAAGGAGGTGTCCTTCCTTCCTTCTGTCTGTTTCAGGTGTTTGTCCTGACTTTATCAAACTGCAGAAACCTGTGGCCATTTGGATAGCGTGCTCTTTTAAAAGTAGGTGGGCAGGATTCTCTCAAGTTTATTTTACGCTTTTACCAGCCTCCCCCCACCCCCTGCCCCAAGGACAAGCATCAAAGAATACATGGGCTTTTTCTAGAGTGTATCCTGGCTTCCAACCATTTTATGTATATGTAGAGACATTCCATCTCATCGTGAGGCACGGAAAAGAAAGAAAGGCTTTTCTATAATATAATGGTATGCTCCAATGATTCCAAATAGGATAATTTGTAAAACACACTTTATTACATGTTCTGTGTTAGCCGCTCAGTCATGTCCGATTCTTTGCAACCCCGTGGACTGTAGCCTGCCAGGCTACTGGCAATGCATTAAAGTCTAGGGTTGATGAGAAATCAGACAGAAGTTTGTAGTGGGCTGACTGACTGGTGAACTAGTGCCTTTTCACTTTACCATTCCATTCTGCTTTTCTCCCTTAAAAGGCGGAACAATGTCACTGAAGTAGCACAAGGTTTGGTATTGAGTAGATGTGAGTTTAAATCCTGACTTGGCCCTTAACTGCCTGAATAGCCTTGGGGTTTTCTCCTATGCCTTGAAGGATGATGTTTTGTATTCCTGTGACCGTGGCCAATGTTCCTGGCAGTACAGTGCAGTTCAGTCGCTCAATCGTGTCCGACTCTTTGCACCCTCATGGACTGCAGCATGTCAGGCTTCCCTGTCCATCACCAACTCCCAAAGCTTGCTCAAACTCATGTCCTTTGTGTCGGTGATACCATCCAACCATCTCATCCCCTGTCATCCCCTTCTCCTCCCGCCTTCAATCTTTCCCAGCATCAAGGTCTTTTGCAGTGAGTCAGTTCTTCACATCAGGTGACCAAAGTACTGGAGTTTCAGCTTCAGCATCAGTCCTTCCGATGAATATTCAGAACTGATATCCTTTAGGATGGACTGGTTGGATCTCCTTGCAGCCCAAGGGACTCTCAAGAGTGTGCAGTCCTGGCACATAGTGCTAAACACATAGTGGTGATTTCAATAATTGAGTGCCTGACACGTACAACACATTGGGGATGAAGGAAAATGGGTACAGCTTTACACTTCATAAGAGAGTCTGGAAGTTGAAGGGTAAATGCCTATACTTTTATTGGTGTATTTCCAAATTCTGTGGACATGAAGACGCAAGTGACGGATTTGGATGGGGAAATGGGATGCCTCGTGAAGGGTGTGACCACAGCCTTGAGGGAGGTCAGGAGGAAAATGGAAAGGTATTCCAGTGGGTCTGTTGTATGGCTGTTTGGTGGGGTTGATGTTTAGGTGGTGTGGATAGGTCCTGTGGAGGGAGGGGTAGCCAGAGGGGAATTTGGAAGCCTTTGTTTACCATGTTGCAACAGAAGACAGTGCTGTCTTGAGGAGAGCAGCTTAATCTAGTCTCTCCCTGAAGAATCTTTTTGTTCTTTGAGAGTTTCCATTAGATTGTATGGCCAGGTGACCTGGTGAAGTGGGGGATGGTGTGAAGGTGGGTGTGGTTGGAACGCACAGGGCCTGGAGCAGCAAGAGGGTGGGCGAAGTTTGGGGACGTGTGTGTGTTTGCGTGTGTGTTGGGGGGTGCCCCCTCTCTCGTTGCTCAGAGGCCCCTTCATTGCGCTTCTGTTTTTACTGGTCAGGTTTGTCATGTAGTTTCACTTTGGATGGACGTAAATCCTGATGATGGCTCTGGAACTGGTGGCGTCCAATGAACCCAACGAGAGGTAGCTCTGGAGCCTCGCTGGTGCCCGAGAGATTCCAGCCAGGTAGATAGCTAACGCTAAACCATTTCAGAAGGCAGATTCTCTGAATTCTCTGAAAACAGGTTTTTGTTTTTGTTTTTTTTTTAAAGAGAATGTAGCTATAGCCAGGCAAGGACCTTGGCAACCAGATTATCTAGGGGCTAGGGCTTCTTCCACCTCTCCCCAATTCATACAACTCATCCTCCCATGACTTAATGATAATTTTTCTTAGCAAATTTCTCTAGAGATTTAGGGCATCCACAAGAAGAACATCTCAATTTGAAAGTGGCAGATACCGTGTCTCCAGTTCATCAGTAGGCCCTCCCATTTGACACCGCTCTCCCTGGACTCTCGCTTCATTTTGCAGTAGTGGGTTGTGCATGGCCCTGCTCCCCAGGGTGCCCAAAGGCACTGAGAGCGATTTCTACGGTCAGCGCAGTGGTTTTCCTGGCATGGCCACAGAGCATCCCCTGAGAACCTGTGGGAAAGGTGAAGTCCCTTCCCCACCCAGACCTTCTAAGTTGTTTTCCACAAGCCCTCCAGGCACTTCTGATGTAACTTCGGATGCACTGGTGCTCCAGTGCAAGGGTGGAAAAGCATTCCTAATACACAGATTACCCTTTCTACAGGGCTGGCAGGTTTTGTCAAGTCAGTAAAAACACCTGAGCACGTTACTGAACACTTTATTTACAGTATTGCTTGTGTGTTTGATTCTGAGCGCACACAAGCACCAGCATTGATATCTGTCCAGGCTTGTGTTTACTGTATAGGCTCTGTTTCAGTATGGCTTTAAGGTTGCTTTTCTCCCTTCTGGGAAACAAATGTGATTTAGATGATAAAGTCCCAAATCTCCACTGACTAGGAGATTAAGTGACGTCAACTCCCCAGAGATTCCTAGGGGTAGGTGGTGCTCTCTGGAGCCATGGGGAAGGCTGAGTGAGCTGGATAACCTGGTCGTGTAATAAGGAAGGTCTCAGCCCTGGCCATTCTGGACTGCAGTCCTTGTAGGGGTGGGTGGGGCTGGACAGTAAGGGTTGGAAGATGTCTTCTTCTTCTGTTTTTTTTCTCTCCTCCGGGACCCCTGGTGGCTCAGAGGTTAAAGCATCTGCCTGCAATGTGGGAGACCTGGGTTCGATCCCTGGGTCGGGAAGATCCCCTGGAGAAGGAAATGGCAACCCACTCCAGTACTCTTGCCTGGAGAATCCCACGGGCGGAGGAGCCGGGTGGGCTACAGAGCGACTTCACTTTCACTTTCTTTCCAGGACAACTTAAAAGTGTTTTTCATTCATTCCCAACTTTGAGATCAGTTGCGTATGTTAGCAGAGATACTGTTTGATAGGAATTAGTGCATTCAGACAGTGCCCCCATTACAGGAAACTATTGGTCTGGTTTTTTTTTTTTTTTTTTTTTTTTTTGCTCTTGATTAAAGATAGGACAGTCTTCTGATTTTTTGCTTAGGATCTCCAAAGAAGATGACTTTTAATTGTTCGCCTTTTCCTGTTCCTCCTGAATCTCTAAAGAAAGACGTTTTTATGTCTTTTTTTTTTTTTTTTTTGCAAATTGAGGTATATTTGTTGTTGCTCAGTCACTAAGTCGTGTCTGACTCTGACCTCATGGACTGCAGCACGTCAGGCTCCCCTGCCCTCTGCTATCTCCCGAAGTTTGCTCAATTTCATGCCCATTGAGTCGGTGGTGCTGTCCCACCATCTCATCCTCTGCTGCCCCCTGCTCCTTTTGCCTTCAACCTTTTTAAGGTAGAATAGTTCCTAATAATTTTGCTTCACTTCTCTTATGTTATTGCCTGATTGTGAGCTCAATCTTACATAATATTAAGGCAATTCCTTAGTCCTCTTCTTATAAATGGACTTGATTTGCAGCAGATCTTTGAAATACTTCAGTAATGCTTAGGTTTAGTACCTAACCGGTAACCTGGAATCCTGGTACCTAGGAAGACACTCAGACTATATTTGCTGTTATTACAGGTTTTGCTTAAAGTTTCAGCATTGCATTGCTGGTCTGAATGAGTAACTTGTTTCTATTATCTTTAGTTAAATTAAAGGTAATCTCAAGAATTTGACTGCCAGGCAAGTATTTAACGTTGAGTTTAGACTTGCCTTCACCCTCTGTGGAACCTAGGCAAGTTACTTTAATTTCTCTGCGCCTCCGTCTCTTCTCCTGTAAAGTGCCGATGGGAAAGTGTGTGCTCAGAGGGTTAAATGATGTAATGCTCTTTCAGAATGTATCCATGGCATCAGCACTTGAATGTCAGGGGAGGGGTATCGCCCTCATCTCTGCTGCCTCTTGCCTGTCTTCCCACCTCATTGCCCTCATTTCAAGTTAACAGAAAATGGATTTAAAATCTTGGCTTCGTGCACATTTTAAAAAATTTGCATATAATTAATCCAAACATCCTCTGCTTTCTTGAATGTATAAACTCATGGGAAATAGTTATCTCTGTGGAGGTGGAGTTGGTCTGTCAATTTGGAGACCAGATTCTTCTTCGTGTATACTAAAAACCAGCAAAAGCAAACCTAACATGCTCTATTGTTGAATGTTAACAGATAAAGTTGGATGATGGGTTGGATTTTTGCACTGCATTTTTTTGCCATCTGAAAAGTGGTTGTAGAATTGTCACTAGCATACCCGAGTGAGGGATTGTCGCTCTGCAGTTACTCGGCATCCTGTTATCCCCTTTAGGGTTAAGCTGATCATTGCTGCGGGTTGGAGAGCCCAAGCATTCATGACAGTGTTGAGATGGGAAGGAACTGCTTGAGATAAGTGTTAATCTGTATGCCTAGTTCACATTGTGGAATCTGACTTCAGTGAGAGGGTCCTCCAACCTTCCAGTCAACCTAGTGCTGTGGGGATTTAGAAGAGGGGTTGAGGAAGGGGAAGAGGAAGTAGGCTGCTTCATTAGACATCCCTTACTGCCTCTAGAAGGATAATGAAGCTTTAGATTCATGGGCCTAAAGCTGAAGTGAAGCTCAACCTATGGGCATAACTGGAGTATTGGAGGCCTTGGATGTAGAAAATCTTGGCTGCTTCTTGTGTGTCCCCAGATTACTCATTCATTCTGCCCTCCCTGCTTTCTTCTACCAGTTTTTTTTCCCCCATACCAATGTTTCCTGTTGACCCTTCTGTATTAGAATTAGCCAGACTTGACTGCTTCCTCCCTGGGTCCTTGGGTATGTCCATCACTTCCACATTCTTTGCCTCGGCCCAGGGCTGGCCAGGCAGGCTTCACAAGGTTGGGGTAAGAAGTAAGTCACATCGTCAGCTTCACGGAATATGAGTTCTGCTTGCACCCACTCCCTAAACTCTGCTCCCCTCCCCCTATCAAATCCAAAGCCTTGCTCATTCTGAACTCTTAGAAAGGTTTTCCGAGAAATGATCATTACACAGCCGATACCAGTAGGCTCTTAGTTTTTGTTCTGTATCTACTAATGAGTTTTATTTTCCAAAGGAAAAAATATTCATTTAAAGAGAATGTATAAAGAGACAGTCACCTGTCCACAAGAACCAGGGACACAGAACCCTTTCCTTGCTTTGGCATTGCTTCTGGGGACAGTTTCAGAGTTCCCCTCCTCCGTTCTGCCGTAGAATACACGCTGTTGTCAGTCTGAATCAGCCTACAGTTTGGAGGATTGTGCTTACGTGTTCTCCTTCAGAGTAGGCTCCGATTGTAACTCTTCACATTTGACTAGTGAACTCGGAGGAAGAAACGGGGCTTATAGTATGCTTCCATGTAGTAGTTTTGAAATCTCTGCAAATGTGTACCTTTGATCTGTTGAGCAGGACAAACAGATCCAGCAACCAAACAGGAAGACAGACTTAACCTGTGTACTCGTGAATACCTCGGGAAGGTTATGCAGACATTTTTTTAGAGGTTGCCTTTGGGGAGAGAAACTGAGGGCAAGGGTGAGAATGACAACGGCGACCCACTCCAGCATTCTTGCCTGGAGAATTCCATACGGACCAAGGAGCCTGGTGGGCTCCAGTCCACGGGGTCGCAAAGAGTCGGACACAACCGAGCAACTCACACTACGCAATGAAGGAAGAGCGGAAGGCAGGGCCGCTGGGATCATTTGGGACGGAAGAAATCCCCCAGGGCCACTCAGTGTCAGCCGTGGGGCGCCCTCTTAGGTTAATTGCACGTCTTTGGATTGTTATACATGATGTCTCACGTCTCAGTTTAGAGCTTGTCTAATTCCTAGTTGTCAACCTCAGTGCCCATTATAATCTCCAGGGGAGCGTCACAAAGAAAACACTCTTTCTCTGAATCCTGTGCCCTAGATATTCTGTTTGTTTTGGGGTAGAGCAGTGGCATAGATATTTTTATTTTTTATTTAAAGAATCTTTGAACCCTCAAAACCACAAAGAACAATGTTTTGAAAGTCCATCTCTTTCCCGTGCTATCCACATCTTGCCGCACTATTGCATCTGAAATCTGACAGCTTAGCCCTAAATACCTCACCCCATCACAGGCCAACAACCAGAATATTCTCTTCCACAGCCCCCTCCTCAGTACCGCCAGTACCATGCCTTCAAGTCCACCATCCACTTTTAAATTCTACATGAAGACTCTTCAGCTGAACTTAATGGCCTTTTGGGGGGGAGTTGGGAGGGATCCAGGGTCTGGTCACGCTTCTCACGTTTGTTTCCTCTGGTGGTGATCCCCGCAGCCCTTCTGTCCCCACCAGCCTTGCCCATGCTGGCACTGTGCTTCTGCTCCCTATCAGTTCAGTGACGTTGAACCCCCTAAGAAGCACAGGCACATTTCCTGGCATGAATGCCTCCTGAGTATCAGTGTTGCCCGCCAGTGCATCAGAGGCCCACTGTGCCCACCCTCTTACTCCTGGTGATGAACAGATATGGTAAAACATCTCCACAGGAGGTTTCAGGGTACAACCAAGATTTGAAATTCATTTAATTAATTAATACCGCTTTCTGTGTCTGTGTATTTGCCGTAAAATACACTAGTTAAAATTTACTGTTTTTAAGTGTAAGGTCAGTGGTATTAAGTGTATTCACATTTTTGAGTAACCATCACCAGAACTTTTTCATCTTCTCAAGCTGACACTCTGTCCCCATGAGACAGTAACTCCCTCATCCCGCCGCCTCCTGCTGCCTGGAGCTCACCTCTCTCTCTCTCTTTCTCTGGTTTTGGAATCATACAGTCTATTTCCTTTTGCAGCTGGCTTGTTTCACTTCACTCAGGGTCCTCAAGATTCATCCAAGTTGTACCATGGATTAGAATTTCCTTCCTTTTTAAGGCTGAACAATATTCCATTGTACATATATACTATATTTTATCTGTTCATCTGTTGATGGGCAACTGAGTGGTTTCCACCTTTTGGCTGTTGTGAATGACGCTGTCATGAACACAGGTGTACAAGTATCTGTTTGAGTCCTGGCTTTCATGTCTTTTATGTGTGTACCCAGAAATGGGATTGCTGGAACATGTGGTACTTCTATGTTTAAATTTTAGGGGAACTGCCCCACATCTCTCACTTTTCAGTTAAGTGAATTGAGGAAGCCTCAGCAGGGTCACATATCTTCGAGTTCAAGGGAGAGCTCAGTGAGAATGCAGGCCTCTAGGCTCCTGTTCAGATCACCACCACAAGGGCACGATTGGGTCCTTGTCTTCTGCACAGGAGATAAACACCAGTGTCTGGCTGGGGCAAGATTTATTTCTTTGCAACCTCAAGTGGAATACAGGACAAGGGTTCGCATGTAGTGTTTTATTTACTTTATGTCTAACTTTTAAGAGAGTGTAGTTTTTGATTGATAATTTAAATAGTATTAGTCCATAGACAAGAGGCTGTCTTTGAGCTCTGTAAGTAGTGGATAACTGGTTGCCTCCCTGGGATGTGTAGGATTTTTAAAATAGAATATTGTTTTATTTTGTTAACCTGGCTCCTCCAAATACCATTAACCCTTTAACAACACAGGTTGAACTCTCTGGCCCACTTGTACCTGGATGTTTTCAAATAGGAAATATTGCAGCAGTACACTGTCCTTGGTTAGTTGAATCCATGGATGCAGAAGGGCCGACTGTGAGTTACATGTGATTTTTCAGGTGCAGAGGGTTGATGCCCTGATACCCATGTTGTTCAAGGATCAACTATATTAGCTGTGTGACCTGGGGCAAAGTCATAACTTCCCTGATTCATGCTGTTCAACTGTAAAATGGGGATGATAATAATAGTCAGACTTGAATGAATTAATCTACATAAAAATTCTGTGTCTGGTACCGAGAAGGGGCTCATTCAGTGCAAGCAATTAATGTAACATTTCTTATCAATTGCAATGATGCTATTTAGATAATTGCAATCATCCTTGCAAGTATTATCTGGAATGCTGACATTTTTTAAATGAGTTATGACTATTGTGCTAGACTTGGCGTCTCCATTTGGCTGTCTTGTGGCTAGCAGACAGCAGCTTCTAACTTGGTGATTTTTACCCAGAGTGGGAGGCAGCAGGAACCTGGGAGTATGAGGGCTCTAGAACAAGTATGGGCTGAAAGTAAGGGGAAGTGAAGTCGCTCAGTCATGTCCAACTCTTTGCGACCCCGTGGACTGTAGTCTACCAGGCTCCTCTGTCCATGGGATTCTCCAGGCAAGCATACTGGAGCGGGTTGCCATTTCCTTCTCCAGGGGATCTTCCGGATCCAGGGATCAAACACGGGTCTCCTGCATTGCAGGCAGATGCTGTAACCTCTGAGCCCCCAGGGAAGCGCGAAAGTAAGGGGAAGCCATTCCCTAAGGCTGGTGTCAGTCATTTTTATACACTGCTAGGGCCATGGAATCCAGAGAAGGATCTGGGTTAGGTGGAGCCAGGACTAGACAACTTGCTGTTTTGGGAGACTGGTCCTCTCTGCTCTCTGGTTGGAGATGAGCTGAGCATCACAAGTAGTCTACCTCTGTGTAACCAGGTTGCTGCTGTGTTTCAGTGATTAGTTTGGAATGTGTGCTAAGTATTGTTTATGGAGTTCCTAGGATTATTTAACAAGAGAAAATGCTGGCTTTGCAGATTAGCGTGGAAAGATCGAAACTTGGACAGTCTTATTTCAGTGGAAGACCCTGATTTTAACCCTGGTCTCTGGTTGCCATGCACAGTCCTGAGAGAGAGATCTCCCGTGGTTTCTTGTGCCTGCGATAAGGAGACAGGACCACAAGAGGTGGGTGTTGTGTACAGTTCTAAGTGACCAATTTCTACCTCTTTTGGTCAGTTTAACCTCTAATGATGCTGAGAATAACAAATACATGGGGTGCTTGTAGGTGTCAGGCACACCTCTTGAGCACTTTCTGTGAATCACTCAATTTAATCCTCGTGACACCTCTCTGAAGTTGCTAATATTATCCCCATATTACAGGTGGGAAAACTGAGGTTCAAAGAGGTTAAGTAACTTGCCCAATCGCCCACAGATAGTAAGTGGCAGAGTCAGGGTTTGAACCTAGGCGGTGTGCCTCCTGTACCTGTGGGTACAAGTTAAAAGGTCAGTCTTGCACACTTGGGTAAAGCATTGTCTTCTGGGTAAAGCATTTTCACCATTCTACTAGTTTCCTTTTGTGACGAATTAACACAAACTGTGCGGCATCGTACAACAGACATTTATTGTCATAATTCTCTAGGCTAGAAGTCTAAAATCAGGGTGGTGGCTGGGCTACACTCTCTCGGAAAGCTCTGCTGGAGGGTTCTTCCTTGCCTCTTCCTAGCTACTGCTTGCTGCCAACAGTCCGTAGAGTTCCCTGGCTTTTGGGTGTATCAGTCCAGTCTCTGCTTCCATTGTCCTATGGTGTTATCCCAGGGTGTCTTTTCTTTTCAGTCATTGGATTAGGAGCCACACTAATCTATTGTGACCTCATTTGAATTTATTGCATCTGCAAAGATCCCACTTCCAAAGAAGTTCACATTGTGAGATTCTGGGCAGAAATGAATTTTGGGGGGATATTGTTCAACTGCTCAACCCGATATAGCCATTACATTTGGACAAAGGAAGAATTTCACACAGATGAATTTTTTAGCACAGCTACTTAGGCTAGTTGTGAACAGTGATGGGTAGGAAATTCCCTGGGGTTCAAGTGGTTAGGATTTGGAGCTTTCGCTGCTGTGGTCCTGAATTCAATCCCTGGTCAGAGAACTAAGATTCCATAAGCCATAAGTCATGGCCCCCCAAAAACAAACAAAAAACAGTGACATGTACAGCCAAGAGAGGCACTGGGTTAGTGGGGCTGGCTGGTGCCTCTTATTAAGGCCATGCTTGGTCATCACCAAAACTGAGATGTCATCACGAAAACAGATGAAAGAAGGAAAAGTGCAGAAGCAGCAGAGATCCAGGAAAGGATTTGAAGCCTCAGAAGGCAGTGGTGCTGGGATGGGCCCTCCCTAGTGAGAGACAGACAGCAGTTTATCACCACATGGTTTAGGAACAAGCACCTCATAATGACAATTTAAACCCTCTCTCAGTGACTTAAAATCTATTCAGTGCATTCTGAATAAGAGAACTGGGAAGCATGTGGCTCTTCTTAGAGATGTTTCTGTTGCGTTTACTTTGCCATGCCTGCAGGTTTAGCAAACAGGTAAGCAGAAAATAGGCTCATTCAGAAATCCTTTGATCAGGCTGGATGGCTGAAACATACATCACTTCCAACATAATTTCTGTGGCAATGAGACTTTCTGACATAAATCCATGATAAGTTTACGGATATCCACTTCCTTTCTGCTTTGACCGATAAAAGGTCAGAAGTACAGCTTTGGAGCTAATCTGTAGACTTTGTGAAGGGCGTGTACATTGCTTTTGGTATATGTATACCCCTCTGCCTTCATCATTCTTGTCTGCTTTTATTTTTCCCTTACCTGACTTCATTTCTTGGTATTTATACATTCCCCACCCCCACTCCAACATAACTTTTTGTTAACCAGCTCAAATCCTTTTAGGAAGAAAGCAAGATGCAAGTGAAGTGTTCATTTGATAAGTGAGCCCCTTGGGCCGGGGTCTGCCCTCAGAGAGGTGACTTTCTGATGGGGGACATGGCTCAGTGTCTCAGAGCCCTGGCGCTATCGCTCACCACCAGCTAGCTCTCTGCAGAACGGAGTAGTGAAGCAGTGGTACCCGTTTGATGGCGTCATGAGAACAGAATGGGACGGCAAGTGTGAAGCACTCGGCATAGAAGCTGGTGTGTAGAGAGAGCTCAGTGGGTGGGAAAAGGAGCGTTCCAGAAGAGGGGGGTAATGTGAGCTGAGCCTCCCGCACCCCCCGGAGTAATATGTCTCATCGCATGCGTGCGGGACTGATTAGAGGGAGGAGAGCAGAGTGACGGAGTGTCCCGACAGCGAGGAAGTCAAGGATTCTTAAATGCTGAAGAGGTACCAACAGTTGGACCATTTCTGCTGCCTCCTCCTCAGGATTCCTTCTCACCTCTGGTAACTCCAAGCCCGTGCCTGCCTTGCTGTTTCATCCCCTGTATTTGATCCATCTGAAGTTTATCCTGATTCGGAGCGAGCTTGTTGACTGATTCCAGCAGAATTCCAGGAGAGGCTTGAAACTCATAACCCTGGTGACCGAGACAATTTCGAGAGATGGATTCTTCGTTAGAGTTTTACCGCTTCAGTTTCCTTTTTCTTCCCCATCCCCTCTATTTGCTACCTTCTGTTACACATAAACTTTGGTAGTCTGAATAGCAGACAGCTGTTAATGGTGTCATTGGAGAACCACAGACAACCTAAAATAAACCGATTTTGAGTGATGTGGAGGAACGCTTATAAAATAAAGTGAGTAGGCAGGATACACGATAGGGAAGTTAGAACTTAATGCCTATGGGGGATAACATGGGAAGGAAGCACATCACGTTTTAACAGTTGTTTTAGCTGGCACTGTTTCCCACTCTGTGGTCTTCATTTTTTCCTAGAGAGACGCTGTAATCATTAAAAATAGGGGGGAGCCCCACTATGTTAGTTTTCATATGACCCCTCTTGACTGCAAAATAAGTTCTTCGCCGTCTGGACTTCACCGACTTGGGGTGATACCCTCTGGGGTAGGAGCTGTTGGTGTCAGAGAATGAACTGCCAGTGAAGCACCTTGCTGGCCTGGGTTTTCTGCTCCTTTCCCCCGATCCTGTGGGGCTCCAGCCAAGCATTTAGGATTCGTGGGGTCGGTGCCCGTGTCCCACATGGAAGTAGGGCATCTTCGCGTGTCCTGGTGTCAGGAGCTGGGGGGTGGACTGAGTCTGAATTGGAAATTGTCTGTAACTCCCTGCGCAGGTCAGATTGGGAGCAGGTTCTCCCACGGTCTGTGCCAATAACCTTGCCCTTAAGACCCTTGAGTCACAAGATGAGAGCGTGGATGCCCAGTTCTGGGTTTCCCTTCATCGGCGTCCAGTCGTGTCCAGTGGGCAGAATTTTGGTCAGCTGGCGCGTCACCAGCGAGGGCCAAATTAGACATAATTGCGCCTGAGCTTCACTTTCAGGTCTGTGGCTTACTGTGCTCTGCAGAAGCATGCCAGGCCTGGAGCTTTGTTCTCCCTGGGAATAGCACGCCCCAGAAGAAAGGTTACAGTGTAATTCATCACCCAAACCTAGACACCTTTATTGGGGGTGGGGTGGGGGGAGGGAGGGTTCCAGTCATTATGTCAAAGCCTCCCATGTCAGCTGGGCCATTTCTGGGCAAACCAGGATGAATGGTCCCCTGGCCAGTAGGACGGTTCTTGATCTGTTCTGTGAAATGAACTTCTTTTTCCTAGACAGAGTCTTCGCAGCAACCCTTGGAGGAGACGGGAAGCCAAAACTGTTGGAGAGGATGCCGGGGCATTCAAGAAAAGGGGAAGCAGGGAGCCTTTTCAGGAAAGTTGAGCTAAAAATAGAGCACTGCCATTCAGCAGTGGCTGGGGCACTTCAAACGCTGGGGTCTCTGCCATTGTTTCTTTTCTTTGCATTCCTTGTGAGTCCTGGCTCCTTTTTCCTCTGTGTTATAAAGGAATCAGTCTGTGTGCCGACTTGTCTGGGGCGCAGCCCCTTTAATGCACGGAGGAGCTGGACCAGAGGCTCACGGAGCCCCAGCTCGCTCTCACAGCCTGCGATTTTATAATAGATGGTCTCAGGCTGGGGCTGCATGGCTAATGAGCAGGGGACAAGCAGGGCCCTTCCTGCTGAAAGCCTGGGGCCCAGCTTCCCATCCCCGGCTGTCACACACTCAATGGCTGGCTCCTCTGAGAGCCCAGGGTGGAAAACCTCTGAGCGAGGGGAGTGCAGGCCTTTGACTGGAGAGTGGGTTTCTTGATGAGGCGAGGAGTAAATGATGGGGTAGCGAGAGGGGAGAGGAAGCAACCCTCCAGATCAGCATCCCCAACCTTTTTGTCACCTTTTTGTTTCCTGGAAGACAGCTTTTCCATGGATGGCAGTGGGGGTGGGCACAGGGTGGGAGGGGAGGGTTTCGGGACGATTCAAGTGCTTTACCTTTCCTGTGCGCTTTATTTTTAGTATTATGACATCACCTCCACCTCAGGTCAGCAGGCATTAGATCCCAGAGGTGGGGGACCCCTGCTGTAGACAATCCCATAGGTCAGCGTTTCTCACCTCAGTACATCTGGCCTGGACCATTCTTGGATGAGGAGGCTGTTTCTGTGCCTTGTAGGATGTTCGGTGGCATCTCTGACCCACCAGCTGCCAGGATTGTCCCCCGTCCCTGGTGACAACCCATGGATCTCCAGGCATTGCCAGGTGTCCCCTGTTGAGAATCATTGCCATAGGTAAAACAGCAGGACTGTTTTCTAGATGTTTCTTTTTTGCATTGCTGTGTTTTGATCTGGCTGAAATCCCACCTTAGGCTCTTATAATACCATTTACTGGCCCAATTAGCATTTGTGGCAGTGGGTGGTGATTTAAAATGAAATAGCCTCACTTTCATGCTCTGGGATTTGGCTCTGAAATAAAGTGAGCTGAGCTCTCTTACCTCCCCTTTCAAGAGTCTGTGAATAATGAGGTCTTTTTGCTGGAAATGAGATTATGCTTTTTTCCCCCCACCATTTAAAACAATCCCCCCCTCCCCAAATTTCTACCATCTAGTGTAATAGGTTTTCACTAGTTTTCTGGTGTAACGTAACTGACCATTATGTTTTTCACGAGGGCTCTCTGCCTCAGCCCTTCTCTCACTTTCTAGTGCACCTTCGTCGTCTGAGGATGGAGTAAGGCTGGGATTCAGGCGGGCTGGGCGGGACCTGAGATTCCGGATGTCTGACAAGCTCCCAGGAGACACCTGAGTGACTGGTCTATAGCCCACACATGGAGTAGTGAGGCTCTAATGAGCACCGGCTCTTGACACTTAAAGCAAAACTGGCAGATAGATCCAGGAGGATGCCAGAACACTCTGAGCGGGGGCAGCCTAAGATTTTGGCAATCTGCTGCCCACAGACCTTTCTGTTGAGGGATGGGATTGGCGGAGCCAGTCTGCAGCTTTGCAGGCTGTCAGGCAGCAGGAGGCCCCGTGCTCCCAGCCTCTTACCTGATGCTGTGAGAAGCGATTTAACAGGACAGCCCAGGACAGATGGCTGCACCCCCTGAATCGGCACTGGAGGGGCAAGCCAGCTCCAGAAAGGCAGCAGGTGGGACCGGGGTAGACTCCACGCTGTTGGCTGGCTCCCTGGGTGGGTCTGGACTGAGCAGAGAGAGTCGCACAGGAGAGTAGCCCCTCAGAAGGGCTTGGGCACCACTTCCCAGGTGCCCAGCTCTGCAGGAGGATGGGCAGCCAGGCACACGCTCTCCTGGCGTGGGAGGCTCTCCCAGGGTAGGGGGTGATGTGACTAGCAGTTGGTGCTGCTCTGGTTATCTTGAAACCATTGTTTCTGCAGGTCTGGGAGTGGGAGGTGGTATTGAGTTCTGTAGGAAGTGAGTAAAGCATTTCAAAGTGGTGATGGATGCAAAGGACTGTTTGTACCCACTGTTCTGTGTCAGGAGTGGAATTTCGCTATCAGTCAGCAGGTATACAGCATTGTCTTTACATTGCTTGTTAAACCAACTTATTCAGAGAATTATAGAAGTAATTATCCTAGCAAAAACACCTGAAACAAAAAGGCAAAACAACCTTTACTCTCATTGCCCAAATATAACCATTGTGAGAGCATTTAGGCATTTGTGTTTCTAGTTTTTATTCCCTTCTGTATCTGTTTTTATTTTTTAAATAAAAAATATGTAATTTGATGTGATGTTAAAACCGGTTAGTATTTCTGATGAAGGATGTTAAAGTAAATTTGTGCTATTCATAAGTTTTCAAAACTAGAATGACAGTCTGTGAAAGTCTTTGTGGGAGAACTGAAATCAGTTCTTTTGCTCCCTGAAAGTCCAGAGATCCTGAGTAAATCTTAAACCCCAAGTTTATTGGGGATTTGCATCTGAATATCTTTGCTCCAGCTGAATGAATGCTCTCTCTCTGTGTCTCTCTCGCACACATACACAGGCTATTTTGATTGTATAGGGATTTAACACATTTTTAAATTCTTTCCAGCATCTCTCCAAGAATAGAGAGTAACTTTCTCTAGTTTATATATGGGGACAGGAGAGTTACAATGTTTTAAAGAATAATTAGAGGTCTTAGTTCAGATCTCAGTGTCTTTTAGGCTTGTCTTTACAGCAAGCAGTAATAGAATAACAAGTTTTGGGTTGCGAGAATGGTCACCCTGCCTGAGTTAGGCAGGCAGGCCTATATTACACTGACTTATTTATATAGTTCTCAATAACAAATCACCCCAAAACTTTATAGAATAAAGCTACCACCGTCTTATCATGGTTATAGACTCTCCGAGTTGGGAATTGGGGCAGGGAACCGTGGAGATGTCTTGTCCCAGCTCCATTTGCTAAACCAGTCAAAAAGCCTCAGTGAAAGCCTCAGCCTTTTGGGGGCCACAGCTGTCTGGAAGCTTCTTCCTTCAAATCTATGGTACCTGGGTTGGGGTGACTCCAGGACTGGACTCAGCACCCACGTGTAGACTCTGCTTGTGGCTTGAGCTGCTCCGAGCATGGTGGCTAGCTTCCACAAGAGAGGATTCCATGAGACAGAGAGGAAACTGTGTGGACTTGTACCACCCAGCTTCAGAAGCTGGACAGCATCACTTCTGCCTGCTTCTATTGGTCAGAGCCAATGTGAGCCTGCCCAGATTCAACAGGATTCAAGAGGTGGGGATTCAGACCCCGCCTCTTAATAGAAGGAATCAGAATGTATGGCCAATTGAGGAAAAAAAAAAAAAAAACATAAACTAATTTAGCCCATACTACATCATGGCACTGATTCAACAGAAAATTAACTTGAGTAGAAGTCAGCAAAACTATAAAACAATGAGCTCATTGTAAATGGGGTAGGGGGAGACGAGCTGTGTATATTGTGAACAACTAATGAAAATAAGTGAAGTCAGTAGAAAAATTGAAATTAACCTAAGTACCTAGCAACTGGGGAGTGGCTTAAATAAATGAAAAACCTATTTATACTAGGAATACTGTGCAGCTTTTAAAATAAGGGAGCTCTGTATGGACTAACATGGGAGTATGTCCATCTATTAAGTGAAAATTATGTACTGAAAGCCATGTATTCAGTGACCCATTAATATTTTAATGTAACATATATATGTTAAAATATAGGAAGTGGTCTTATAGGAATTGCACCAAACTGTTAATGGAGGTTTCTCATGGGGATGAGAATAGGACTTGGTTGATTGTTAGTATGAAGGAGAACTTACTTGTTCCTGTCTCTAGTTCTAAGCTATTTAAATTTTTTAATGAGTTAAATATTCCTGTATTGCTCTTAGGAGTTGCTATGTTGAGATTTTAACTTTTGAACTATGTGAAAGTTAATTTGGTAAATATCTGTAAGTCAGGAGAGGGAATTGCTTTCTTCCTGGGCCTGTTGCTACCTCTTACCTTCCTTGAATCTTATTATATGAACATCTACAGCAGGTACGGTATTTGCACAAGTGGGCATTAGTCTGCTTAGCGTGCACTGTAGTTACTGGGGAGGTTTGAGAAAGGCAGGCTATTTGCTATTGATTTGTTTTGTTTTGTTTCTCTTCTCTCGACTGAGAAGTCTCCTTGGTGACGGTACAATTCCTGAAATGCGTGGTAATTCCAAGTGACCTTTGCATAATGGCTTTAGTAGAAATGAGTAGATATATTCATGTTGGGTTGAAATATTTAAGCGTCTATTATTTCCCAGATGGAATCAGCTATGTTCATCTCATCAAATTGGGGAAATTCATTAGCCCTGGGAAAGATTTATGGCTTTAATGAGATTTAAACTGATCTAAATCTGAGCTGATATTCTGAGGTGGGTATTCTTGCAGCATCACGTACCTCTCAGGCTCATCGAACAAGGATGGAGATCCACGTCTGTATTTTAAAGGGATAAGCCCTCTACTTACTTTCTGTGTTATACAGTGGCTGAGTCCTGCGTCAACAATGATATTATTTCAACTAGTATCATAATGAGAGCTAGTGAGAGTGACTTACGGTGTGTTGGTGACTGAGCTGTGCCCTGGCCTGGCTGTAAATTCAGTGGATCCTTCCTGCCCTTGTGAGACAGTGACCACTGATAGAGACATCCAAGAAGTGGTTAGCAGAGGACTGGCCCACAGTAACTGGGTGTTTGCCATCACACTCAGTGCCCTGGGAGGTAGACCATTATGGCCATTGTGGCAGTCATGTGGGCCCCTTGCACCCTGGCTTTGGGGAGATAAGTTACGGTGTTTATTTGCCTTGTGCTCTCTCCTTCCCCAGGCCCTGGGTGGAGGCAGTGCTGGGTTCCTTTGCTGAAAGCCTTAGTTCCCCCTGGGGATACCTCTCCTGCTGCTGTTGTTGCAGCCCAGTTCTTGCTACGACTGCTCCCTCCTCTTGACCCTTCAGACCCAGGGAAGTGATGGCTCTCCGATGTGGCTAGATTCCAGGTACCCCACAATCTTTAGCAAATAATACTTCTGCTAAAGTCTTCTCAGCTACCTGTTTGAGTACCATGTCTTCCTTCCCGTACCCTGACTCATCAGATGACACCCCATCTTGCAAATGAGGAGGTTGGAGGGTAGAGACCTATAAAGAACTGGGATTAGAATCCCCGCTGTTTTATGTTACGGCCTGATTGTCAGTGCTTTGCTGTTTGCCTGTAGTGACTAGAAGATTCTCATCGTCCTCCTCAAATTAAGGAGAAACCCGAGGGAGAAAAAGTCTGTCTGATAAAACTGTGGGGTTGTGAAGTTAACAATCTAGCTCTTACACGCTTAAACAAATGGCATCTTTAGTTCACAGGCTTCCATTTCTTCCCTTTGGAATTTCCACCAGGATCATTTTATCACCCAGGAAGGAGAAATAATTAATGAAAGCAACAGAACATTCAATTTGCCACCTTATTTCCCTGGTTTGACTCAAGTTGACTGCTAGTTGTTTGTGAAAATCTTTGCAGACCAAGTTTCTGGTATTTCAAAGAAATACGTGACTGAGTTGAAGAACATTCCTAAAGAGGCAGCTAAAAATGTGCTCAGCAATGACAGCCAAGTTGGAATGAACATAGGGCTTCTCAGGTGGCGGTTTCGAAAGACAGAGTATTGATTCTGTGTGTGATCTCTTGACTTAACAAATACCAAAACGTAATCATGTTACCCAAGTCTCATCCCAGTCCATCCTGACTCTGTATTAATTTCCTTGACCTGCAGAGGACCTCGAGGCTGACTAGAATGACCAGGCTTGAGGGCAACCGCCCCACCCCACCCCTTATTGCTGTCTTTGCAGCAACGCAGCCTGATAGTTAAAAGCTAAGTCCTCGAGCCAGGCTCATTGGTGCCAATTCAAGCTCCCCAAATGACCACTCTGTGCTTTAGTTTTCTCATCATAAGTGGGAACGGTAGTGCCTACCTCTCATAGCTCTTGTGAGGATTAAATTCTGTGAAGGGCTTAGAAGAATGTCTAGCACAATTTATATGAGCTCTGTCTTGGTGAGTTTGTTTTTTATTACTGTGATCATCATTGTCATCCTCTTCACAGTTTGGGACTCACATTGAGTTCTTCCTCTCTGTGATTACATTTATCCAGCACATTTCAGTAAACTTGTTTTTTCACTGGGAAGAATACAGAGATTAATTCCCTGAAGTGCCTACTTTTGACAAGGTTGTGTCCAAGTCATGGACTATGAGGAAACGACCCAAAGGAGGAAGAAGGAATTAAAAGCCTGGTGTGAAAGGGAGCATGCTGGGAAAAGAAGGTACCACTCTAATAATGCTGCTTCTTACAAAGCCAGGACCTGGGGTCCAGTGAGGCTCAGATGCGTGTTTTGGCTGGTTTCAGTGGATCAGGTGTTAACTAGCCAGGTACCCTTTGTCCTTCGGCCACTACCTTTTGTGCCTCTGTGTCTTCACTTGCAAAGTGTTGTTAATACTTATTGCCTCTCTAGTTTCTGGTTCACTTGGTGGACCAAACTATTTCAGACAGACAGTCCTGTGCGTGCCACAAAGATGGAGGGTATTCAAAGCCTGTGTGTTGAGTAGGAGTTGCCTCAGAATGGTGTGTGTGTGGAGTGAAGCTCAGGCCTAGGAAGGGTAAGGAACTGCACCCAGCTCTCCCTGCATTAACTCCAGGAATCAAGCAGAGCTGTTCCACCCAGAAAACAGGGAGTGGCAAAACCCTACCCATTGGCTACAGATTGGCCAGTGGGGGAAGGGAAGGAACTGGTGGAAAATGGAGTCCCAAAGCCTGCATTCCTCATAGATGAGGCTGTTGAATTCTTAGGTGTGATCTGAGCCATGGACACCAAGTTGTCTAAAGCCAGTGGAGAAGATGAAGGGAGCTGTAGGAAGGGATTGGACTACAAGGCCTTCCTTGATGATGTATTACTCTATTTGTCAAATTTTCTGTAGAGGCTATTGGTTTTTTTTTTTTTTTTTTTATAATTTCATTTGCTTCTGGTATTTTTTTCTTTTTTGGTTGCACTGTGTCTTCGTTGCTGCTTGCGGGCTTTCTCTAGTGGCAGCAGGTGGGAGCTACTCTTCTTGTGGTGCCTGGACTTCTCACTGCTGTGACTTCTCTCGTTGCAGAGCATGGGCTCTCGAGCTCAGCCTCAGTAGTTGTGGCCCACCAGCTCAGGTGCCCCACAGCATGTGGGATCTTCCCGGACCAGGGATCGAGCCCAGGCCCCCTGCATTGGCAGGTGGATTCTTAACCACTGGATCACCAGGGAAGTCCCTGTAGGGGCTGTTGTTAATTTTCTTCTTAGCATCTGCCTGCAGTGCGGGAGACCCCAGTTCAATCCCTGGGTTGGGAAGATCCCCTGGAGAAGGAAATGGCAACCCACTTCAGTACTCTTGCCTGGAAAATTCCATGGACTGAGAGGCTCCTCAGAGCCTGGTAGGCTACAGTCCATGGGGTCGCAAAGAGTCGGACACGACTGAGCAACTTCATTTCACCCTTCCAGTGAAAATAAATCTTATGGTTTGACTTATTAGAAGAAGTCTTTCTTAACTTCAAACACTCTGATTCTCTTGAATGAAAATAGTATAACAGTAAAACTGTTGTGACATTTATAGTCTTTGCCATAATATAGACCTATGGATTGACTTAACCCTTTGACTAGCTCTAAGAGACAGTAAGCAAGCTGTGTGTGTGTGGCAGGGAGTGGGGGTTGGGGAGGGAGGAATGTGAATCCCTTCTCACACGAAGTAAACGGACTGCATGGTGTCATTTTTGAGTCACAGGGCAGGTCTGAGAACACACCTGGCCACTTGCGCTACCATCACTTGGGGTGAAGAGTTTGCACATTGTGTGTAAACATCTTCTCGCATTTCCTCACCCAAGTCACTACTCAGCTATAGCCCCTCTTTCTTGTTTCTCTTAAAATTGTCTAACCATATGATTGCAGGAATAAAGACTGAATTCATACTGCTTGAATCTAAAGACATGTGCAGTGGAAGCTTAAGTAAACCACATCCTGACTGAACAGTTTTTTCTGCAGGGACTGTTCAGGGAGAATCACTATTTAGAGTGAGAAGACATACACCAGTTAATAATTTCTGGAGTTTTAAATCATCTGCTCCATGTAGAACCTTATTTCAATATAACAGGTATATGACTGGAAGCAAAGGTTTTTGTAATACATGAACTTTAAAGGTCAACTGTGGTTCAACTCTGTCCTCTTGTATATATATATAAGGGGACTGAACTATTTGTGGAAGAGCATGTGGTTTAGAACCACAGCTGAATCTGAGCTGCCTGGCCCTAGAGCCTCGGGCAAGTCCCTAGCTCTCTGAACCTTGTTTTCAGTTCAGTTCAGTCGCTCAGTCGTGTCCGACTCTGCGACCCCATGAACTGCAGCACGCCAGGCCTCCCTGTCCATCACCAACTCCCAGAGTTTACCCAAATTCATGTGCATTGAGTTGGTGATGCCATCTAACCATCTCATCCTCTGTAGTCCCCTTCTCCTCCTGCCCTCAATTTTTCCCAGCATCAGGGTCTTTTTCAAATGACTCAGCTCTTTGCATCACATGGCCAAGTATTGGAGTTTCAGCTTCAGCATCAGTCGTTCCAATGAACACCCAGGACTGATCTCCTTTGGGATGGACTGGTTGGATCTCCTTGCAGTCCAAGGGACTCTCAAGAGTCTTCTCCAACACCACAGTTCAAAAGCATCAGTTCTTCAGCACTCAGCTTTCTTTATAGTCCAACTCTCACATCCATACATGACCACTGGAAAAACCATAACCTTGATTAGATGGACCTTTGTTGACAAAGTAGAACCTTGTTTTACTCCTAGGTAGATTAGGTCATCTGTCTAGAGCAGTTGTTGGTGAAGTTTAGTAACTCCGTGTCAGACCACTAGCACAAAACCTAGTCAGTTAACATATAAATGCCAGCCACTGCAGAACCCAGTATTCCATATCTGAAGTGCACCTAGGGCTTGGTCATAGAGCAGGTGATGAGCTATAGGCTTGATGGCTGAAGTTCTAACACATTGATTGGACAGACTCTAATTTTATGAGATATAATTTTTGCTGCTGCTGCTGCTAAGTCGCTCCAGTTGTGTCCGACTCTGTGCGACCCCATAGATGGCAGCCCACCAGGCTTCTCCATCCCTGGGATTCTCCAGGCAAGAACACTGGAGTGGGTTGCCATTTCCTTCTCCAATGCATGAAAGAGAAAAGTGAAAGTGAAGTCGCTCAGTCCTGTCCGACTCTTAGCGACCCCATGGACTACAGCCCACCAGGCTCCTCCGTCCATGGATTTTCCAGGCAAGAGTACTGGAGTGGGGTGCCATTGCCTTCTCCATATGATTTATGAGATACTTGTATAAAATTTTAATTTCTTCGTGACACTTTAAAAATTTTTTCAAAGTTCCTTTGGTATTTTTTCCTTGTATGTCAATTTTTAAAATATAGATACCAAATTGAATATAAAATTCAAAATGGATATAAACAAATAGGAAAGGAAGCTCTTTCTTATAGTAGATGGCTTCAAGATAGAAGGGATAATGGAGTTAGAAAATCCTCAGCAGATGCTGCCCTTGGTGGACAAAGTTTTCATGAGGAAAGGATATTTACATAGTCACAGAGTGTCTCCCCTCAAGTCACTTACTTATCACAAAGGGAAAAAGAGTGAGTTTTCAGTGGAGAAACTCGGCGTACATCGTCTTCACCAGGTGATTAAAGGCAGCGTCACTCGTGCAGAGTCAGACGCAACTGAGCAACTTGGCATGCTCGCAGGCACGCATATTGAGACAAACCAACGTCAGTGCCTCCTGATCTGAGTCTGTAAAAAGCGGACAGTTTGAGTTTTGTTGTCTTAAGTGCCAGAGGTTCACAACCTGAATCAGGAGGAAACATCAGACGAATCTGGTGGATGTTCTATAGAATTAATGGTCTGTAATCCCATCAAATATAAGATCAACAGAGACAAGGACTGATAACAGTTCCAGATGCAAGGAGGCTAGAGAGACAGGGCAGCAGAATGCATGGGACAAAAATTCTGTAAAGGACATTATTGGGACAGGGGGTGAGACTTGAATACAGACTGTGGATTGGATGGTCGTGTCATATCGATATTAAGTTTCCTGATTCAGATAATTATGCCAGGTTCATGTAACAGAATGCCCTTGTTCTTAAGAAATACACACAAAATGAACTATAATGAGAAGGAAGGTAAAGCAACCGTAGCCCAGGGCTAGAGGGGTTCACATCGGTCATGATGTGCTCAGCTCTTTAGTTGGCATTATTCTCGCCCACTGTGGTATTGGGAGAGGTGTGCAGAATGCTGACAGTAAGGGAAACGCATTTTCCTTGAAAAGAAGTGAAATACTACGCACACTGTGAACATCATACCTTTGGATGGATGAATCACAATGTGTGAAGAACTGGTGGGAACTCTAGGAATGGTGTTTGAGACCTGCATGTGATCTTTATTGACCTATTAAGTACTTTATTTCGATTTTTTTTTCTTTTGAGCAACCTCCAAGTGGATGGGATTAGGATAAGAGTATTTTAAATATTTGGAAGTGTTTTTATATAAATTAAGCTAATATTAAGCCATTAATACTATTCAAGAGACGATAGATTTAAAAGCACTCCCATTGGGCAGACAGGAAGTAAAACCCAGAGAAGATTAAGTGACTTGCCCCAGGTGGTTTCTCCCAGACTTTGAACTTTCATCTGTATGACCTCGTACAGTTGGGTTCTTTTATAGACCATAATTCTGTGTACTTTCTAGGAATAAAAGAAAGTATCAATATAAGAAATAGAAGAAAGAAAATGTCTCTGTTGTAGGTTAGCAGTAGTTTTTGTTTTGAAAAGAAAATTAGACCAGAGAGATGCCTTTGCTACTTTGAAATTTTTTGGTTCTGTGAAATTGCCTGTTTAGGCCAAATTCAATTTAAGGTCTTTTCCTGTTAATCGGTGAGGGGTCTGGTGTCCTGCTCTTCTGTGCCTGTGTGAGTTGATGGGTGACTTCCCCAAACCCAGCTCTCTGTCTTGCTGAGAAGCAGCAAGTGGTTTAAGGGGGAGCTGATGGAGCTGGAGCGCCAGCTTGAGTCTCAGCTCTGCCTCTTGCCAACTGTGCATGCTGGGCAAGGATAATGATGATAACAATGATAATCCTCTGAAGACTGTGAATGTTAAATGTGTTACCATTTGCAAGGAAATGAGAGCAGTACCTGGCATAGAGAAAGTGCCATGTAAGCATTTGTTTTCAATCGTGATAAGATATACACAAATGCATCTTATGTACAAACCCTTTTAAAATACACAGTTCTTTTATTGTGTGCATTCATACTGTCGTGCACCCATTGCCACTGTCCATCTCCAGACCTTTTCCAGCTTCCCAAACCCACTCTGTGCCCATTAACACTAGCCCTGCCTTCTCCCCTCCCTGCAGCCCCTGAAAACCACCACTTCCAGTCTCTATGATTCTTGACTAAATACCTTGGCTCATGCCAAGTACATATTTAGAAGGACAGAACTTTGGGGGTTTACATGCCGGAGTGTGTACAGAACAGGTTTGCTCAGTGCTATGTAGCAAAGTTGTATAAATTACCTTCCAAGCGCACTGGACAACTTGAATGTCAAACAGAGCTGGAGCATCCAGCTGAAAACGAGCCCACCCCTGAAAAATAGATGTGGGAAACCAGATGGAATGAGAAAGTTCTGGTTTCTCTTTGCTCCGCCTTTTTTCCTCCTGACATGCTCCCCTGCTTCAGGAGCACAGTGGCAGTGGGTCTGCAGGCGCCGATGGGCTAAGGGGGTCAGGTTGTTGCGGATCACCGCAAGGCGTGGTGATATGGGGCAGAGTCAGACTCCAGTGCTGCAGAAATAGTGGGTGGGAGGGCCTCAGAGGTCGAGATGCTTCCCAGGCATGACACCTCCTGTTCAACAGGCAGCCAAGCGTGAGCCAAGCTGGCATCCGCGTGGGTACCAGGGAGCCTGCCCTGCTGCCCTCGCTGTGACACCCGGTGCCTGCAGGGAACACATCTGCCTGGAATACCAGTCTCACTAAGTTTAGAGGTGGGGACTCTTCTATTTTAAAGACTGAACCACAGATCAGTTGGGGAGTAGAATGCAAAATAGATGGTTATTTTTAAGAGCGAGTCTGAAATGAGACTATTCATGCTTTTTGGGCTTCGAGCCATGCCCCTATATACCTGTCTTTATCCCCAGTTCTTTCTGTGTGTTTTTTTTTCCCTTCTGCATCTAGAGTTATTTCTCTGCAGAATAGCTCATTAACACGCAGTGCGGGAAGCCTAGGTTTGTGTGCAGGTCAAGAGAGGAGGGCTCAGAAAGGCAGGTCTGCCGCTCCTGAAAGCAGTGTGCGGTAAGGGGCGCACGACGCAAGACTGTTCTCCACCCGTCAGCTGTGATCCAGGACAAATGACTCAGCTGCCCCGGATCTCCATGTCCGCATCTGTAAAATGGGACTCACACTAGTATCCCAGGATTCTTATGGGTTGGTGCCAGGGAAAACTGTATCATGGAAATTTCTCTGGGGCCGTGGAAGTTTAGGAGCCAAAGCCTCCCCAGCTGCTTCTCCAGCCCCTCTGCTTATTGCTCTTCCAAATCATCTGTGTAGCAGTGCTTCTACCACACAAGACTCTTGGGCTTCTTCCTTTTCTTTCTGGATCTCTTCTCTCTGCCTTTCCTCCTGGTGTGCCACCCTTGTGAAATCAAGAGAGAGGGAAGGCTGGCTTAGAGAAGGGTTTGGAGCTGCCCAAGGCCATTCCAAAGGAGCCCACCTCAGCGGGCAAGCAGCCGTGTGTGCTGCTCAAGGCTCTGACGTGTGGAGCCTTCAGGATGGCAGTGGATGGATGGAGCCCTGGGGGAGGGAATGGTGAAGCAAGGACGCTGAGGAGCAGATCTAGGGCTGTCTCCTGAAACCCCATCCCTGCTTCCCCCGGGTGCAACTCTGCATGTTCCAAGAAAATGCACTGTTGTTGGCTCAGAATACCGGTGAACTGGTGAAACGAGGACCTTGGTTTGAGGGTTTTTTTTAAATTCATAAAATTATGTATTTATTTATTTTTTATGGCTGTGCTGGGTCTGTGTTGCACAGCACAGACTCTAGGCTGCATGGGCTCAGTAGTTATGGTGCCCAGGCTTAATTGCCCCGCGGCATGTGGGATCTTAGTTCCTGGACCAGAAACTGATCCTGTGTCCCGTGTATTGGCAGGTGGATGCTTAACCATTGAACCAAGTCCCTTGAGTATTTAAATTAACAGTCATTACCGTGATTGAAGTCACAGATTTGACAACTGATGTCCAATGAGCTATATGTGGAATTACATATACAGTTATGTGTATATGCCAGGTGGACTTTGTGGCAGGGTAGACGTGCCAGGTGGACTTTGTTGCAAGAGCGTTTATCAATAGAGCGAAACTCTGCCCAGCTCCTGGATGATGAGCTATCATCTGGTCTTATTACTGATAGCTGTACAACATCCTGGCCCGTCTCCCTGTTCCTCTCCTTAAAAAGTTCGGATTTAGAAAGCGGAGGGACTGGGGAGGGGTGGAGACTCGGAGGGCTGAGGAATGGGACCGGAGACAGAGCACGATGGTGCCTCTTGAAATTGCACATGCAACTTGTCAGCCTTCTTGTCTTCCCCAGCTGCGCTTCCATCCGGCTTTCTCTTCCCTCCTTCATCACCTGACTTCAGACTTGATCTGGGAAGCTGGCTCTGAGCAATCCTAACATTGAATACCCTCTTCCTCTTGGCTTTCCTTTTCTTTGTCCTGCCATTGGTTGCTCCTTTTTCCAAAGGTTTTCCCAGCTTCTCTCCGATGTTACGTGTTCTCTGTTAGACGACAAGCCATCTGGGGCACAGGATTCTTTCTCGCACGTCATCCAGTGTTTTCCCTGCACTCCTGATGTGCTCTGCGACTATTTAACCACGTTAGAGACTTTGCCACTTACCAAAAGAAACACATTCTGCTCTTGCTGTATTTATTGGTTTTAATTATAAGCTACTTGGAAGGCGTTTGAAGACTGTACCTCTATAATTATCTGCCAGCACTTTGCACCTAGTGGACCAATTGCAAGAGTAAATTTCCATCCTCACGTGGCTTCATAAATGTGGATGTGTCTGCTGCACAAATGCTAGCAGGGTTTTCCTCTCTGGAGTGGAAACAATGACTTAATTCTGAAATTGTATTCAGGTCCTCTAAGGATCTAGTGCTGGTACACAATTTGGCTATCTCCTCTGACCCATGTTAGACCTGTGGTGCAAGGGCATTAACATGCAGAACAGTGATCCAGTGCCCAGGCGGAAAGGAAATGCCAGGGAAGGTCAGTTATTCTTTTAAGGCTGAAGCAGAAGAACATGACTTATGTTTAAGGTGGTTACTGTCCTGGCTGCTATATAAAGTTTTTGGAGTTTTGGGCTAAAGAATTGCAATTTCTAAAAATTGTGTCTTTCGTGGTGTTTATAAGCAGAGGCACTTTTCTAATCTTGGTCCTTGTACTTTCCTGTGACCAGTAGTTCCATGTGTTGGAACAAAAAGCACACAACAAGCCAAAACCAAAATGTTTTCAGCTTTGTTGCCCAAGTGGGGTAAATTCTTTCCCACAAGAGAGACATTCCCAGGGTATTTCGTCCACTTTCCAAGTAGTTTACAAAATCACGGTTTGTATACATTCTCTTCAGCCTGCAAGCTCGACATCGGCTTCACCCTTTCCTGCCAACTCAACTCCCTTCCCACATTGGCCATTCCATTTCCTCCTACTGCTCCCTGTATTGTTGACCTAAAAGAATAAAAATATGTTTACTCTAATATAATAGGGTACCTCCAAAAGTTCAGTAAAAACTAAATAGAAGCCAAGAGTTTGTTTTAAATACAAACCAGCTCTGTAACCTACTAGCTCTGGGGTCTTGAGCTTAGCCCATTGAAGACTTAGTCAAGTGGAGGAAATAATACTTGTCCATCTATCTGATAGGGCTGGGACAGTCATTTGAGCTAAGTGATGTGGTGCTGGTTGTTTGCGGTCGCTCAGCCATGTCAGACTCTTTGAGACCCCATGGACTGTAGCATGCCACGTTCCTCTATTCTCCACTATCTCCCGAGTTTGCTGAAATTCATGTTCTTTGAGTTGGTGCTGTTATCTAACTCTCTCATCCTTTGCCTCGCCCTTCTCCTTCTGCCATCAATCTTTCCGAGCATCAGGGTCTTTCCCAATGAGTCGGCCCCTCACATCAGATGGCTGAAGTATTGGCACTGCAGCATCAATCCTTCCAGTGAACATTCAGGGTTGATTTCCTTTAGGATTGACTGGTTTGATCTCTGCAGTCCAGAGGATTCTCAAAGAGTCTTCTCAAGTGCCACAGTTTGAAAGCAGCAATTCTTTGATGCTCAGCCTTCGTTATGGTCCAACTCTCACATCTGTAAATGACCACTGAAAAACCATAGCTTTGACTAGACTGACTAGTCAGTCTAGACTAGACTAGCTTTGTCAGCAAAGTAACGTCTCTGCCTTTTAATATGCTGTCTAGGTTTGTCATAGCTTTCCTTCCAAGGAGCAAGCGTCCACAGTGATTTTGGAGCCCAAGAAAATAAAATCTGTCACCGTTTCCACTTTTTCCCCTTCTGTGTAGATGACGTCTATGAAATCAAAGTGCCTGACTAAAGTCCTGCTCTTTGATGGTGGCGTCATCTGCAGCACTTGACGTCTCACAAATCCAGTATTCCCCGGGCCCTTAATGTGTGAGCTGATGCTGACTTTCATACCCCATTTAAATGCCATTAAGACGTTCTTGTTCATTAAAACTAGCCTAAACTGCTTTCATGGGGTCTGAAAGAGTTGGACACGACTGAGCAACTGAACTGAACTGAAACTGCTGTAGCCCAAAGTCAAGCTGAAATGTATTCTGTGTTGGCAACATACCTCCATTTGCATAGTATGATCCACTAGAGAGCTGAATTTTTGGCATGCTTTAAAAATCGACTGTCCTGAATCATGCGTTAATTCACACTCACTAACACACAGCATATGCTTGCATTAATAGTACCCTTCTGTTCTCCATCCTAGCCTTCTAATTGAGTGCTTTATTAAACTCCTCTGCCAAATATATGTGTAGATTTAACGTTCGCTCCTCGTATATCCCGCAACAGTGGGATGCCTCCGTGCTGTTTTCCTTGTTCGTTACACAAACTTGACTTTATGGAAGTTGGCGCAGGAAGGGGGGGTGCCTTTCTGGTGCTGGGCCATGTGCAGTCTCCACCTCCACCATCTGAAGTCACTGAGTGAGTTGGCTGCTCTTTGTTGGCTTCCTTGTCCTTCCCCCGAACCAGGCTCTTCTTCATCCTGTTCGTTCTTTTGCCACTCTGTGCTCTTGTAAAGCGTGGCCGTGGTTCTCTTCTATTCAGACTTACAGGGTTTTGAGTCACAGAGGTTAAGTACCACCTTCGCTCTGTCCTCCAGCTCCGGTCCCCTTTGTTCTTTCCTCTCACCTCTTTCCCTACCTTCTCCTTAGCTCAGCATACCTTCCAACAGAGTGGTGCTGTGTATCATCTTCCTCTCTGCTGTCTTTGAACTTCTGTGTGTGTGTGTGTGTGTGTGTGTATATGTGTTTCACACCATAAAGCTGACTGAGTATTCATCACAAATTTTAATCTCTGTGATCCCTTTCTTGATGCTCAAATGGGTCAACTAGCTGCATGAAAGTTATCTTTCTCAATGGAACTGGCATGAAGGCTTATTCCTCATCATATTTAAAAAATCTTTATGTAACTGAACATTGAAACAAATATAATCCTTTCTTATTTTTGATATAATTAAAGTAATACACATCAGTGGGGTAGAGTATTTGGAAAATGTAAGAATCAAAAAGTGAAGGAAGAGCTCTCCTTTCGGAAACAAATGCTTTAGCATTTTGATATTTCCTTTTAGGATTTTTTCCCCTATTATAGTTTATATAACAACAAAATGTTATATAATTATTATAGCAGTATATACACACATGTATATATGTATACAGTATGTATATACGTGTGTGAAATTAAAATTGTGCTTTAAAAAATTTATATAGCTTCAAATACATTCATTTTACAAGTTACATGGGAGACTGAGGGGAAAATTGAATATAATCAATTATCCTTGGAGAAGGCAACGCACCCCACTCCAGTACTCTTGCCTGAAAAATCCCATGGACGGAGGAGCCTGGTGGGCTGCAGTCCATGGGGTCGCTAAGAGTCGGACACGACTGAACGACTTCACTTTCACTTTTCACTTTCATGCATTAGAGAAGGAAATGGCAACCCACTCCAGTGTTCTTGCCTGGAGAATCCCAGGGATGGAGAAGCCTGGTGGGCTGCCGTCTATGGGGTCGCACAGAGTCGGGCATGACTGAAGTGACTTAGCAGCAGCAGCAGCAGCAGCAGCAATTATCCTCGGAAAAACTATCTGATTATCGGTTATCTTTACTATACTTATGTTTATAAGTTTTCTATCTTATATAGCATCACCAGCTCAGTGGACATGAATTTGAACAATCTCCAGAAGAGAGTGAAGGACAGAGGAGCCTGGCATGCTGCAGTCCATGGGGTCGCAAAGAGTCAGACACGACTTCGCAACTGAACAACAACAACAGACTCACTCAGTAATTGATTACCCAAGAATTTAGCCACTAAATAGTTTGAAATATGCATGATGATAAAATGTTTCCAAAACACACTAACACAACAGCTTCATGGGGTTAAGTGGCATTATTCCCATTTTACATATGAGGACACGGAGTATGACAGTGTTACAGGCGCCTAGAACACTGCTCTTCCCTCTCAGCCACACCCCTTTTAGATAATCAAGTGTCTTTGAGGAGGGATAAATTAAGAGGCTGGGAGTAACATATAACCATTGCTACTGGATAGCACAGGGAATTATAGTCAGTGTTTTATAATAACCTATAAGGGGAAAGAGCTGACTCATTTGAAAAGAACCTGACGCTGGGAAAGATTGAAGATAGGAGGAGACAGAGGATAAGATGGTTGGATGGCATCACCAACTCAATGGAGATGGGTTTGGGTAAACTCCGGGAGTTGGTGATGGACAGGGAGGCCTGGCGTGCTGTGGTCCATGGGGTCGCGAAGAGTCGGACACTGCTGAGTAACTGAACTGATAAGGTGAAAGAATATGAAAGAGAATTTATATCTGTATAAGGGAATCACTGTGCTATAACACCTGAAACTAACATGATATTGTAAGTTACCTTCTTGTTACTGTTTAGTCACTAAGTCATACGGACTACTGTAGCCCACCATCTGCTCCTCTGTGCATGGAATTTTCCAGGCAAGAATACTGGAGTGGATTGCCATTTTCTGCTCCAGGGGAGCTTCCCAACCCAGGGACCCAACCTGTGTCTCCTGCACGGGCAGGCAGATTCTTTACTGCTGAGCCACCAGGGAAGCCCTGTAAATTGGCTATACGTCAATAAAATAAAAAAGCTTTCAAAATCTCATAAAAATCAGCCATGATTGACAAGTTAGATGGAAATTAACCTTTTGTGAGGAAAGAGGAGTAAAATGGAGATGGATGCCTCAGAGAAAACGTGGTAAATTTTCTCAAATGTGTTCTCAGCATTTATTGGCCACATCATTTTGCTTATGACGTGACATAGTGGTGTCATTTAGTTTTTTGTTGGTTTTCATTTTGGTCTTGTTACAACTCTTGCATTCCTAATGTAGTCTAACTTGGCAGTACCAAATACTATCTTAATATTTTTTCCTTTGCTGGACTACATTTGAGGTTTCTACATCTCTGAGAAATAAGCCTGTAATTTTACTATCTGTACTTTCTCAAGATAATAGCATTAATTTATATGGTTTCCAGCAGGGAAAATTATGTTTTTTGTTGTTCAGTCCCTAAGTTGTGTCTGACTCTTTGCAATCCCATGAACTGCAGCACCCCAGGCCTCCCTGTCCTTCACTAGCTCCCTCAGTTTGCTCAAACTCAAGTCCATTGAATCAGTGATGCCATCCAATGATCTCATTCTCTGCCACCCCCTTCTCCTCTTGCCCTCAGTCTTTCCCAGCATCAGGATCTTTCCCGATTAGTTGGCTCTTCACATCAGGTAGCCAAAGGTATTGGAGCTTCAGCTTTAGCATCAGTCCTTCTAATGGATATTCAGGGTTGATTTCCTTTAAGATTGACTGGTTTGATCTCCTTGCTGTCCAAGGGACTCTGAAGAGTCTTCTCCAACACCACAGTTCTTAAGCATCAATTCTTTGGTGCTCAGCCTTCTTTCTGGTCCAACTCTCACATCCGTACATGACTACTGGAAAAACCATAGCTTTGACTATATGGACCTTTTCCAACAAAGTGTTGTTTCTTTTTAATACACTGTCTAGGTTTGTCATAGCTTTCCTTCCAAGGAGCAAGTGTCTTTTACTTTTGTGGCTTCAGTCACCATCCGCAGTGATTTTGGAGACCAAGAAAATAAAATCTATCACTGTTTCCACGTTTCCCCCATCTATTTGCCATGAAATGATGGGACCAGATGCCTTGATCTTAGTTTTTTTAATGTTTAGTCTTAAACTGGCTTTTTCACTCTCCTCTCTCACCCTCATCAAGAGGCTCTTTAGTTCCTCTTAGCTTTCTGCCATTAGAGTGGTATCATCTGCATATCTGAAGTTGCTGATGTTTCTCCCGGCAATCATGATTCCAGCTTGTGAGTCTTCTAGCCCAGCATTTTGCATGATGTACTCTGCATAACATAAAAGTCATGTAAATCTATCTGCTGATTAATGAGATATCAGTAATAACCATTAATAGCAACCTCAGAACAGTCCAATGGCCCCTGGGCCAGTCATCAAACATTTACATACAGGGAGGCAGTGGCACTTAGGAGGAGTAGAACTGGAATCCAGAGATTCCAGAACTCTGGAGTCAGGGTTGTTTCAGATCCCAGCTCTGCCACTGAACTGTCCTTGTGATGTTAGAATTACCTAAGCCTGAATGACCCAACCTCTCTGCATTTCTTTCCCATCAGTAAAGTGGAGATTCAAATTCCTGTCTTAAAGCGGGGATAAGCGAAAATATATGTAAAGTATCTGGCATGTGGTAAGTGATCGTTACGTGTTAATCCCTTCCGTCTGCTACTTTCATGCACGTATCACGAAGCGCTCACATAATGAGAGAAATATACCATGTGCACCTGAAACAGAAAAAACTCAACCAAGAAGCTGTTTTGTTTTCCTGCACTTACCTTTGAACTGTTTGTGATTTATTTTTTCTTTTCTGCTAGTAGTCAAGGAGAAATGAGGCCAGGCTTCCCTATTCTATTGTCTTCTAAGACTCCTAGCTTTGTGGCCGTATTCTCTGATATTCTAGGTCATTTGGAATAGTTTGAGAGGACAAGGACAGAAGGTTCCCAGGGACTGACTTCTCCTTGAGAACAGCCCAGGAGCCATCATTACATAACCTGCTAAGTCTGTTTAACAGTTGTAAAGTATCATTCCCATGAAGTATCGAAGTGTAAGTAAATATCTGTGTCCTTAAAATGTTCATTTCCTATGCAAAGCAGGGGGAATCATTTTAGGACTAGTTGTAAATTGGAGTGGTTTTGCACTGACCATCTTAAGAATAAAAAATTCATATCCAAGTGAGATAAGTTGAATTCCTTTCCCCTCCTTTAAAAATACTAGAAGCTCATCTAGGCTAAAGATTTTTATAATTCCTTCTGTAATTTTAACAGTCAGGGTAAAAAAGTCTTATGTTGGCTTTGGAAACTTGATGCTACATTCTTCCTTACTGAAATCTGTGTAGGAGCAGGTAGAGAGCAAATGGAACTTTCCCTGTGCCTATTTGGTCGCTAAAGAGGTGGTTTTGTCCCCAGATGGTTTTCTGCTATTATAATTTACTACAAAATACCAAATCTAACAATCATTGCTTTTAATTTTTTTCCCAAATTGAGCAAAGTCCCAGACAGACCTGCTCCCACACCGCCTCCCAGACTTCAGGTTGGCCACCTCTGTGTATGGATCTTAACCTCTTCATGGTCTGCTTTGAGTTTCCACGTTATTTAAAATAGAAAAAAGACATTCTTGGTCAAATTTGCACAGTGGACCAAAATTAATTTTCTTCCCATGTGCGAGATGTAGAAGTAAGGTCCTGTTCTGAAAAGTTGTCCTGGGTTTTGAGATCTTGGGCTTGTTAGAAACAGATTGGCCTCTTAGGTGCTCAAGTATGATCACATTCTTGGGAAAAGTTTGGCACCTTTTGCATCAAAGTGGGATAAAATAACTCTTTTTCATATGTTGATCTTAAAGCTATATATACTTAAACTGTGTTTGCAGAAAGGGATAAATGTTTCACAAAGCCTGAAATGTTTCTCATTTTTCTAAGAGATTATGATGAAAAAGCTATCTAACTCTTCTGAGCCTCAGTAACCTCACTAGAGGGCTTCCTTGGTGGATCAGTGCCAATCAGGAGACTTGGGTTCAGTCCCTGGGTTGGGAAGATCCCCTGGAGAAGGAAATGGCAACCCACTCCAGTATTCTTGCCTGGAGAATCCCATGGACAGAGGAGCGTGGTGGGCTATAGTCCATGGGGTCACAAAGAGAGTCAAACATGACTCAGCGACTCCACAACAAACCTTACTGGAAAAAGCACATGGGTAGCTCATCAGAGACCCCACCACTCGTAAGGAAACTGTAGTTTGTTGGTTACCCTTCTTTCCACTAGGAAATTCTCCTTGTAATGCTGAACTTGAAGATTTAGGGCTTTCTGGGAAGTGGCCACAGCCCCTTACTGCCACGTGTGCCTGGAATATCCTCTGAAGTTGTGTGTGGATTTATAACTCTGGAGAGTCCTTAGAAATGGCTGATGCGTGAGAAGTTCCAGGGTAGGCTTCAGATTTGTTCTCCCTCCCTTGGGATCCAAACAGTATGGCTGTGTTGACATCAGGGCTTGGACTTAGTAGGACTAAGCTTGTAAAGGATGTAGCATCTCTGTCTGTCAAGCACAAAGCTGCATACACGTGTGCTGAGTCGCTTCGGTTGTGTCCACCTCTTTGCGACCCTGTGGACTGTAGCCTGCCAGGCTGCTCTGTCCATGGGTTTCTCCAGGCAAGAATACTGGAGTGGGTTGGCTCAAAGTGCACACCAATCAGCAGACTTTACTGAGCACCTGCTATTTACCTGGCACTTGGTAGAGATGTGGGGATGGGTGAACTGTGAGCCTGTGCACTCAGGGTCTCATAATTTTCATGGCTTGGTGAAACTCTCAATGTCTATAACAGGTAGGATGGCAGTCTCTATTGTTGTTTCAAATTCTTTACAGTGCCTGGGAATATATTTCAGGTTGCTAACGAGTTCAACCCCAGGTTTGCCTGTTTTTCAAAAGAAACTTCAGTTTAGGGAAGTTTGATCATGTGGTCCTTTAAAACTTCAGATTAAGTAGCTGTGAAATGCTTCAGGAAGCTGGTAGGAAGCCAGAATATATCACGGGTCAGTTTACTGAGTATCAGCTTACTAGAAATCTCAGACTTGGGGTTCTCTCATTTTTGGTATCCCACCCCTTTTCCCAGTTTTAGGGTTTCAGAATCAGTTCTCTTCCTTGGGGTACACAATTCTGATAGCCATTCTCTAAGTTCTGAGAGTGAGGATTTACCCATTTAGGTGAATCTCCCATGTCAAAGCTTTGGGTGTATCACCCAGGTGAGGGCAGTCTTAACTCTTACAAGATGGTTCAGTACACATTTGAATTGAATGGTATACCTTAGGATAGTGAGAGTTCCTTACAGAAATATTGAGTCATGCAGAATAACAGTGTGTCCATCAAACACTAAATTGTGGCATGTTCCTATGAACTGACGATTCATATCATATTCTCTGTTTTTCCTTAGATAATACCATTTTGTAAAGCGGAGGTCCCCATGCCTGGTTTTGTGACTCTTGCTAATGCTCCCTCCAGTATATCCCCACTTCTCTAAGCATCCTGTAGTTATGCCAGCGGTCGGGAAAGAATCTGCCTGCAATGCAGGAGACCCGGGTTTGATCCCTGGGTTGGGAAGATCCCCTGGAGAAGGGAATGGCTACCTACTCCAGTATTATTCTTGCCTGGAGAATTCCATGGACTGGGGAGCCTGGTGGCCTACTGTCCATGGAGTCAAAAAAGAGTTGGACACGACTGAGCACTAACATTTACACTTTCAGTTGTTTAATAAAAACCGCATGAGGGACTTCGTGTGCTGTCCCCTAGAACAGACTGGCACAGAGCAACCCCTCTAATATTTGTTGAACAAATGAATACATTTTAACGCAAAGGAGGTGGTGGCCTTGGTCTCCCATGTGAAGGGGCAAGTAGAGTAGCTGAAGTGAACATGTGACCGTGCCAATTCCTTCATGAGTCAAGACGGTCTTGGTCTATTTTCACAGTGGATTTTGTGGGTGTTCCTTCTGTTTCTGACTTCATAGTTCTACTTCAAAAGCTTTTCTACCAACTCATCCTGCTCCTTAAACCTCTGAATAAACCCTATAATGTTTAGAAAAGGCAGAGGAACCAGAGATCAAATTGCCAACATCCGCTGGATCATCGAAAAGCAAGAAAGTTCCAGAAAAACATCTATTTCTGCTTTATTGACTATGCCAAAGCCTTTGACTGTGTGGATCACAATAAACTGTGGAAAATTCTGAAAGAGATGGGAATACCAGACCACCTGACCTGCTTCTTGAGAAACCTGTATGCAGGTCAGGAAGCAACAGTTAGAACTGGACATGGAACAACAGACTGTTTCCAAATTGGAAAAGGAGTACATGAAGGCTGTATATTGTCACCCTGCTTATTTAACTTATATGCAGAGTACATCATGAGAAACGCTGGGCTTGATGAAGCACAAGCTGGAATCGACATTGCCGGGAGAAACATCAATAACCACAGATACGCAGATGACACAATCCTTATGGCAGAAAGCAAAGAAGACCTAAAGAGCCTCTTGATGAAAATGAAAGAGGAGAGTGAAAAAGTTGGCTTAAAGCTCGACATTCAGAAAACTAAGATAATGGCATGCGGTCCCATCACTTCATGGCAAATAGATGGGGAAACAGTGGCAACAGTGGCTGCCTTTATTTTGGGGGCCTCCAAAATCACTGCAGATGGTGACTGCAGCCATGAAATTAAGAGATGCATACTCCTTGGAAGGAAGGTTATGACCAACCTAGACAGCATATTAAAAAGCAGAGACTTTACTTTATCAACAAAGGTCCATCTAGTCAAGGCTATGGTTTTTCCAGTGGTCATGTATGGATGTGAGAGTTGGCCTATAAAGAAAGCTGAGCTCAGCAGAATTGATGCTTTTAAACTGTGGTGTTGGAGAAGACTCTTGAGAGTCCCTTGGACTGCAAGGAGATCCAACCAGTCCATCCTAAAGGAGATCAGTCCTGGGTATTCATTGGAAGGACTGATATTGAAGCTGAAACTCCCACTTTGGCCACCTGATGCGAAGAGCTGACTCATTGGAAAAGACCCTGATGCTGGAAAAGATTGAGGGCAGGAGGAGAAGGGGGCGACAGAGGATGAGATGGTTGGATGGCATCACCGACTCAGTGGACATGAATTTGGGTAAACTCTGGGAGTTGGTGGTGGACAGGGAGGCCTGGCGTGCTGCGGTCATGGGGTTGCAAAGAGTTGAACACGACTGAGTGACTGAACTGAACTGAACTGTGATTTCCATAGAATGTGCTTGCTTTACTATCTTTTAGCCAATGTTGGCTAACGTTACAGGAAGTGTTTTGTGAGTTGCTAATACTTCAGGAAGTAGTTTTTCATGATATCCTGTGTTTCTTAGTGTTCAAGGCAGCAAGTAAAGATGAACTTTAGAGGAAGTCTCAGTTAATAAATTTAAAAGCAGTTTTGAAGTCACTTTAGTGCTCTTCCCTTGGGCTTGACAGTGACAAGGCTCTTTCAACTTCAGCAGCAGCAGCATGGTGCTGGGCAGAGAGCAGGGCAAGGGTACTGAGGGCCCTCAGCTGCAGCCCTGGCTCCGCCACTGACCCAGCAGTAACCATGGCAGTCCCTTCCCCTGGCTTGACCCTGTTCTCAATTGTAAGAAAGAGATAACGGCTATCTTTCAGGGAGATGATGAAAACCACACAATAATATGGAAAAGTGCTTTATAGGTAGTAGTGTCATGCTTAAGTGTATTTTATCAGCTCTGTGAAGGCTCTTTAAATGGCAGGTTTAGTATCCAGGCCTGTGTCTCTTATCAGAAGTTGCTATTTAGTAAACGTTGAGTAATGCAGAAATATTTGCAGGCAACCTTTGTGGCCCAGAGAGATCTGCTTTTGTTGGAATTAAGACATTCTCACACTTGTAACCTTGGCGTTCACTTTGACACAATAGGTCATGAAGGAAGGAAGGTGACGTTGAAGTGTGTGGTTGGAAGAGGAGTGGCCGGGGCCGTGGTCCAGTGGGCCAGGTTAGGAGGGAAGGGAGGAATGTGTAAAATGTGCCGTGAGGACATGCAGTTTTTGCTTTGTTCACTGCCCCGTGTCCAGTGATCTGACTCTTGCTTGGCTCATAGAATCTGTGAATTGAATGTTAGTCGAGTGGAGTCTACAGAACGGTGCCGTATTTCCTTCATCAGTGACCGCATCCTTTATTCAAATGGGCAAATAAGAGTACCCCAGGTAGATACTTTAAAGCCTGTTTATTAATTTCCTGAAAAGAAGATGCTTTGTTCCTCAGTACTTTCATGGGGTGTGCAGCCTCCGCGGGGAGGTGTGCTGACACCTTGAGGACACACGCCTGTCTTGTAGGATTTGCTGTTAAAGCCGTGGAGGAGGCACCAGCGCAGAACGCAGGTTCATGTGCCCAGGAAGGCACACAGCGAGGCCGGACAAACCCAAACCTGAGGGCTTGGAGCAGGGAAAGGGCCACGCGCGGAGAATGGGTGGCTCATGCTCAGAGCCCTGACTTTCTCTCATGGTTTTCAGGGAGCAGTTTTTATGGGCAGAATTTGGGGTGAGGGCTGAGGAGTACGTGGCTTTCTTCTGATTGGTTGTTGATGAGCTACTAGGGCGGTGCCTCGGGAATCTTGTTCTCTGCCTGAAGTTATCATCCTTCTCTTGAGTGAGGGCCTTAGTTCTGCAGAAGAACTCAAATATATTGTTAAGCATATTCCTTGAAGAGAAACCAGGATCCTGCCCCATAGATGCATTATTGATTCTTGATTGCTCCTTTTTTTTTTTTCTGCTTCTCCTCCATTCCCTGATTAGTGACTGTTGGAATCTGTCCTTTGGTACTCAGGGAAGGAAGGTCTAGGAGGCTGAAACCCTTTCCCCACAAACAAGAAACAAAGGACATGTAAAGAATTTGTCCCCAGGAGGGCCCCTCAGGGTCCTGTTCAGTTTTGGTACCAAAAGAAAGGACATTGTGAATAGAATTGATCAGGGGAGACTTTGGGAAGGACGTGGTCCTGGAGTTTAACCTTAAAGATGGGTAGGATTCCATCAGCCAGGATGAAAAGAATATACTTAGCCCACTTTGTGAAGGTTCGCTGGAAAGTGGTCGTTCATGTAGGGGAGGAGAGGAAACATGTTCTCTTCCAGAGCTTTGTTCCGTAGGAAATGAAGATCCATCGAAGGTTTGAAGACAAAGAATAACATCAGTAGGACTGTGTGTTAGAAAGGAGCTTCTGGTAACAGAGAGGAGAATGGGCGGGGGAGGGACGTTGTTCAGTTGCTAAGTCATGTCTGACTCTTTGCAACCCCATGGACTGCAGGGTGCCAGGCTCCCCTGTCCTTCACTGTCTCCTGGAGTTTGTTCAGATTCATGTCCATCGACTTGGTGATACCATCCAACCATCTCATCCTCTGCTGTGCTCTTCTCCTTTTGCCTTCAATCCTTCCCAGCATCAGGGTCTTTTCCAATGAGTCATCTCTTCACATCAGGTAGCCAAAGTATTGGAGCTTTAGCTTCAGCATCAGTCCTTCCAGTGAATATTCAGGATTGATCTCCTTGCTGTTCAAGGGACTCCCAAGAGTCCTCCAGCACTACAGTTCAAAAGCATCAATTCGGGGGTGCTCAGCCTTCTTTATGGTCTATCTCTCACATTTGTACCTGACTACTGGAAAAACCATAGCTTTGACTATCTGTATAGCTTTCGTTCCAAGGAGCAAGCGTCTTTTAATTTCATGCCTGCAGTCGCCGTCACCAGTGATTTTGGAGCCCAAGAAAATAAAACCTGTCCCTGCTCCCATGTTTTCCTTTTCTATTTGCCATGAAGTGCTGGGACTGGATGCCAGGGTCTTAGTTTGGGGAATGTCGAGTTTTAAGCCAGCTTTTTCACTCTATTCTTTTACCCTCATCAAGAGGCTCTTTAGTTGCCTCTTCTGCTGTTTCCTTTTCTTCCTCACCCATAAACAAAGACATTTCCTGAAGTTCTCTACTTGCTTCCCCCCCCAAGACTAATATTTCTAGCTCTAGTGTCTCTGCTCCTCATTTGGGCAAATGGCTTCTCAGGCTGTTTGCTCAAAGGTAAAGTGCGGTAGAGTACATTCCTGCCTCAGAGAGAGTCCTGAGACTTAAATGAGACACTGCATACTAAATTCTGCCTAAGCCTTGAAGGAAATTAAGTGCACAATAAGTAAGCATCGAGTACATATTCCCATGCTTATGGTATTCTGTCTTTTATATATATATATATGTGTGTGTGTGTGTATTTTTATATATGTATATTATATATGTTTATACATATCTATATCCACATATTGATGAAAACACAATCTCCCCTTTCTTTTGAAGTCTTTGAGGATTTGGTTATTATTTTTAGATCTTAGAGTCTTCCCTGGTGGCTCAGATGGTGAAGCATTTGCCTGCAATGCGGGAGACCTGGGTTCAATCCCTGGGTTGGGAAGATCTCCTGGAGAAGGAAATGGCAACCCACTCCAGTACTCTTGCCTGGAGAATCCCATGGACGGAGGAGCCTGGTAGGCCATAGTCCACGGGGTCACAAAGAGTCGGACACGACTGAGCAACTTCACTTCACTTTAGATCTTAAGTGTTGAGCATTGTACTTGCCCAAGAAGAGTTCAAATCTTGCTCCTAATTCCTTTTGCCTGCCAGATTGATGTTTCAGGTGCCTCATTAGTCGGGTGTGTGCTTGGCCTTTCTTGGGGAATGGATGAGTGACCTTCATATCCTCTCTTCTGCTTGAGAGTGAAGTGAAGTGAATTGAAAGTCGCTCAGTCGTGTCCAACTCTTTGCCACCCCATGCCACCCCATGGAGTATACAGTCCATGGAATTCTCCAGGCCAGAATACTGGAGTGGGTAGCCTTTCCCTTCTCCAGAGGATCTTCCCAACCCAGGGATCAAACCCAGGTCTCCCGCATTGTAGACGGATTCTTTACCATCTAAACCACAAGGGGAGCCCAGGGGTCCCGTTTAATAAACGGCTGATTGGAGCTGGCGACTGGGGAACAAGAGCAAACACTGGCGGTCCTGCCCCTTGTGCTGCTTACACACACCGTCTTCATTAGATGAGAAATCTCACCAACGAGAAACCAAATTCATTTTACAGCCATCAGAATGGACACTCAGGACCGAAGAGGGGGAAGGGGTTCTTTTTATGAGACAGGAGTGTTGTCCCGTAAATAGGCAGCCAAGACTTGGCTGATGTGACTGTTGGCAGCTGCCGGGTGGTGCTGAGGCCGCAAGCAGAGGAAGTGTAGTCAGGAAGCGGGGAGGCTGAGTCCTCTACAGAAAAGCGGGGCTGGTGTGTGGCAGTTTATAAACTAGGCTTGTGTTGGAATAAAGGGTGTGGGCCTGAAGACTGCTCCCTGGCTGTCTCCATTGCATTCTTCTTTTGGATACCTGTTGACCATAAAAGTGTCATAAAGGCTGAGAGATAAGCAAGGGAGGAATTTTAGCGACTTTATCATCTGTAAAATAGGATTGGGGTTGAATGAGATGCCTCAGTCCCCTCTAGGAGTGGGAAAACACAAGTCCCTGCAGATTCTTGGTTCCACCCCAGAATTTCCAGGACAATCTGATTCTCTGAGCCACTGGACCAATTCTCCAAGCTTGTTGAGGACCGTTACTGCTGGTAGACCATCCTCTGGTTGGTTTGAGGCTGTCTAAATCCTGTGGCGCCACATCCGTGAGGTCTGATCACTGTTCTCTTTCTGTTGTGTAACGTCCACGTACACTTCAGAGGGTGGGAGGAGAAGGGGTGACAGAGGATGAGACGGTTGGATGGCATCACTGACTCCACGCACTTGAGTTTGAGTAGGCTCTAGGAGCTGGTGATGGACAGGAAAGCCTGGCGTGCTGCAGTCCATGGGGTAGCAACGAGTCAGACATGACTGAGCAGCTGAACTTCAGTATTGCAGTTTTTGCTAGAAATAATATAACATTGTAAAATCCAAAGGCAATTCTCTTTCTGTGGTTGATGTTTCAATACTCCCATCTCAGTGTTCAGTGTATCTCAGCATTCAGTGTTGAGCTGCATGTAAATTTTTTTCTAGTTGGTCATCTCATGATTTGAACACTGTTCTTCCAAGTGATGTGATGTTATCCTCTCCTTCCAGCTATTGTAGATGATGAAAGACTCTCTGCAGAGGAGATGGATGAGAGGAGGCGGCAGAATATCGCTTACGAATATTTGTGTCACCTGGAGGAAGCCAAAAGGTAAGAGTCAGACTTAATCTATTTGTGCCCCTTCTCTTAGAGATGAGCTTTGGATACTATATTTTTAATAACTCATTTGCAGCCTTGTTAGTACTAAGGTAATGGGGGAAGAATCAACCTGTGTGTTGTCAGTGGAAGAATTGAGAAAAAGTTGCTCCTACAGCCAATATCAAGGCACTAGGGAGGCAGCTATTCCTTTTTCTTCCTCAGAGCCTCCCAGGAAATCTCTTGGAAAATTACAGATCATTTCAAAATTTCTCATCTCTCTGGCAAGGATGTTGGGGGAGCTGCAGAGACTTAAACCAACTTCCTTTTCCTCAGAGTGTCCTCAGATCTTTTTCCCAACCCTACCCCAGTGATTATAATTATCACTATTATTATTAATTACTGTGTAATTATATATTCCTACATGCCCACAGCATGTTGGACTGAAGTCCGTTGCTCACTAAGGTAGAGAGCAGGTTTATGACAGCAGTCTCCTTTTTAACTCTTGGGTGTGTGATTACTGAAGGTATGTTGTCTCTGAAAATCGCACTGAAATGTTGGCTTCTCCAAGGAGAAAGTGAAGATAAAGAAAGTATTTACACTTAGGCCTCTGTATCAGGGGAATCAGAACTTTGTCCTTTGCTGGGTGCTTACTGCAATGCCCATATGCCTTGAGGTAGATTCTGACTTAATGCTTCGCACTGTGTTTAAGCAACAGTATTGCTCCATGGACAGATATGTTCCAGCTCTCTTACCTCTGTAGAAAATGAACATGGAGTTAATGGTCATTGGAGCTAATTCTCTCTGATTACTTATAAATAGCTACCTACAGAGCGCAAAGAATGAGGATTTTAATCAGTGCTTTGTAGAAGAACATCGAGTGACACGCACACGAATTTGGCCTCAAAATTGCTTAAAAGGGGGTTTTCCAGGATTGTTTAATGTTTTCACAGTGCCTCTTCGCTCTAAGCTCTAAAGGCTAAGTTTTAAAGGTTATTTAACATGTCTGGAAAGTTGACGGGTTGCAAGTCACTGAAGACTCACTGTATGTCTAAGATTATTAAAAACATGCTTTTAGCCAAATTGTGGCTATAGTTAGATAAGGATAGGGATTCACAGACATTCAAAATAAGCATACTTTCAGTGAAAAAGCTTCAGGAGAGTTAGTGGAAACTTCCTCCTGATACGCACTTTGGGTTCTAAGTTTTTGCCTCCAGGCGTCTAGAAGTGGGGAGCAGTGTCACGCAAAAGGAAAAGGTGTCTGACTGGAAGTCAGTAGACTGGATTTTCTGGTCTCAGCTTCATCATTTCTGAACTCTGTGACCTTGGACAGGTCGACCCTGCGGGAAGTTCAGTTTTGTCTCCTCTCTAATGAGATGATAAAGATGTTACCACTACCTGCCCTACTTACTTAATGGGTTTTCCCCCCCCCTAAAAATCAACTAAGAAGGTTGTAAGTGTTCTTTGAAGTGCCACTCAGGTGTATAGTGATAACAAGCATAGTTTTCTCCTGAATGTATCAAAGTGGTATCAAGATAGCTTGGAAGCTTGTCATCTTCTTTAGTGTTTTCAAAATTGTGTACTTAAATTTTAATTTCAAAAAGTCAGCATGACAATCAGCCCAAGTTCTTTGAAGAAAGCTTCCTTAGGAATAGTTTCATCGAAAGAATAGATGGTAAAATACACAGTTTTTCCTTTAAGATGGTTTTCCTAAATTTATCTTGCAAGTAGAGATTTAGATGTAATATGTATTCATGAATCTTTTATTAATATCTGAACACTTCTTATGACTTTCTGGGAAGTTGGTTTTTGGTTATGGAGTATGTGAAAATTATTTGGCTAGTAATATGTGTGCTGTGATTTCAGAAAGCATAGTGTACAGAAGTCTGGCCCTAAACTCAAAACATAAATGGAGTGAGTTAGTCTCTGTTCAAAAAGTTATTTATTTGAGAGAGTTTACTGCCTGATTCTCTTACACTGTTAATGCATTAGGAATTTATCTTATTGGATGTATTAAAGTGTATACATGTGTGTGTTCCTGTGAGTGTAGTTGCTTTAGGATATTGAATTTCTATTGAATGGTGTACTTAGAATGTGAAAATTTAGCCAGGAACTGTTTCTTATTTATTTCAGTTGAACTGACTTGGGTGTATTTTAACTAGAAATGTGTTGGGTTCTGTATTTTTGCCTCTATTTTTTCTTTCCAGAGGTGAGAACTGGTAGGATATTTAGCTTATATGTCCTGTAACTCAAAATTTTTTAAATTCAGAATTGTTAGAGTCCAATAGATATATCTTCAATTTTAGTTTTAGTAATTTCAGGATTCTGTGATTGTTAATCTCAGACCATTTAAAAGTTGCTTCATTCAGAGGGGATATCACTGCCAGCCTTATAGACGAAATAAAAAGGATGTTGACGGAATGTTATAAATGATTATATGCCAATGGATTGGTTAACCTAGATGAAATGTATGGTCTCCTAGAAAGATACAAACTACTAAAACTGACTCAAAAAGAAATTTTGAAGACTAAATAAATGTAAAACAAGTAAAAAAAATTGAGTTAGTACTCAAAAAAACTTCCTACTCTTTAAAAAAATGTAAGAGGAAGAAACACTTCCTAACTCTTTTTGTTGAGACCAGTATTACTCTGATGCCAAAACCAGACAAAGATACCTCAAGAAAACTATAGACCAATATCCTTATGAATACAAATACAAAAATTCTCAACAAACTCAAACTGAGTTAAGCAAACATATGAAAAGGCTTATATACCACCAAGTGGGATTTATCACAGGAATGCAAGCCTAGTTCAACCTAATAACCATTTGATCAAGACAATTCATCAGGGGGAAAAAAAGCAGTCTTTCAACAAATGATCCTGAGACAGCTGGATGTACACAGGCATAAAAATGAATTTAGATCCCTACCTCACACCATACAAAAATTATCTCAAAATGATTTGTTATGATAATTAAAATGTGTAGACCACAACTATAAATCTCTTAGAAGAAAACAGAGGTAAATTTTTGCAACCTTGAGTTTTTGAGAGAGTGGTTTTTGAGACAACACCAAAAGCACAAGCCTCCCCTCCACCAAAAAAAAGGATGAGTTAGACATCATGAAAATTAAACCTTCCTTGATTCAAAGGGATACCACCAAGAAACTAAAAAGACTACCCATGGAATGGGAGAAAATATTTGCAAATCATATACTTAATAGTGACATATTCAGAATATATAAAGAACTCATAACTCAACATAAAAAGTAAATAGCCTAGTTAAAAATGGGCCAAGTTTCTGAATAGACTTTTTTTCCAAATAAGATACACAATGAACCATAAGAACAAGACAAGATGCTTAACATCAGTCTTTCAGTTCAGTTCAGTCACTCAGTCTTGTCCAACTCTTTGCGACCCCATGAATCGCAGCACGCCAGGCCTCCCTGTCCATCACCAACTCCCGGAGTTCACTCAGACTCATATCCATCGAGTCAGTGATGCCATCCAGCCATCTCATGGGAAATGCAATTTAAAGCCACAGTGAGATACCATTTCATGCTAGGATAGCCATAATTAACAGGAATTGTTTGCAAGGATGTAGAGAGATTGGAACCCTCATCCATTTGTTGAATTGTAAAATGGTGGAGCTACTTTGTAAAATAGTCTGGCAGCTCCTCAAAAAATTAAATACAGAGTTACCATTTGGTTCAGCAATTCCACCACTAGGTATATCCCCAAGAAAATGGAAAACCCATGTCCACATAAAAACCTTCACACAAATATTCACTGAAATGCTGTTATTCATTAGGGCAGAAAGTAGAAACAACTCAAATGTCCATCTAGTGATGAATGAATAAACAGTCATCTCTACATTCTACATGAAGCATTCTTCAGCTATAAAATAAATATGAGCAAATCGGATTTAACAATGTATAAAAAGAACTATATGAATCACAACCAAGTGGGGTTTATCCGAGGTTTGCAAGGCTGGCTCAGCATTTGAAAGTCAAATTAAATGTGCTCCATCACATCAACAGTCTAGATAAGAAAAATTATGTGATTATATCAATAGATGCAGAAAAAGCATTTTGACAAAACCCAGCACCTATTTATGATAAAAACTTTTAGGAAAGTTGGAATATAGGGAAACATCCTCCACTTGAGAAAGACTATTAACAAAAAACCCTACAGCTAACATCAGACTTCTTGACGAGCAGTTTACAACTTTCCTACGAAGATTAGGGGCAAGGCAAAGATATTCCCTCTAGCCACGCCATTTCAACTTTATAGTGGAAATTTTAGCTAATGCAATAAAAGAAATAAAGGAAATAAAAGCTATTGAGTTTGAAAAGGAAGATAAAAACTATCTTTGTTTGCAGATGACAAGATTGACAGGATAGAAAACCTGAAAGGATAATAAAAGAATCCTGGAACTAACAAGCAATTAGAGAAGACTTGCAGCATGCATGTTAACATATAAGTCAGCAGCCTTCCCATGTACCAGCAAAGAAAACTAAACACCATTTACCTTAGCATCCCTCAAAATGAAATATTTAGGTATCAGCTCAGTTGCTCAGTCGTGTCTGACTCTTGGTGACCCCATGGACTGCAGCATACCAGGCTTTCCTGTCCATCACCAGCTTCCGGAGCTTGCTCAAACCCATGTCCATCGAGTCGGTGATGCCATCCAACCATCTCATCCTCTGTCATCCCCTTCTCATGCCTTCAGTCTTTCCCAGCATCAGGGTCTTTTCCAATGAGTCAGTTCTTCTCATCACGTGGCCAAAATATTGGAGTTTAAGCTTCAGCATCAGTTCTTCTAATGAATATTTAGGACTGATTTCTTTTTAGGATGGACTGGTTGGGTCTCCGTGTAGTCCAAGGGACTCTCAAGAGTCTTCTCCAACACCACAGTTCAAAAGCATCAATTCTTTGGTGCTCAGCTTTCTTTATGGTCCAACTCATGTCCATGCATGACTACTGGAAAAAACATAGCTTTGACTAGACAGACCCTTTGTCAGCAAAGTAATGTCTCTTCTTTTTAATATGATGTCTAGATTGGTCATAGCTTTACGTTTAGGTATAAATTTAGCAAAATATATACAAGATCTATACGAGGAAAAGCACAAAAGTCTGATGAATGAAATCAAAGAACTGAATAAACTGATAGTCCATATTCATGGAGAGGAAGACTCAATATTGTCAAGGTAGTTCTTCCCAGCTTGATCTATAGATGCAATGCAGTCCTACTCAAAATCCCTGAAAGTTATTTTGTGGATATCAACAACCAGGTTCTAAAGTTTACAGGGAGAAGCAAAAGATCTAAAAGTAGCCAACACAATATTGAAGGAGAACAAAGTTGGAGGAATGATGCTTCCTGACTTCAAACTTAATGTACAGCTGCAGTAATCAAGACCTTGTGGCACTGGTGAAAAAAATGGGTGAATAGATCAGTGGGATAGGACCAAGAGCACAGACATATACCCTTGTGGATACAGTCACGTGAACTTTGACAAAGGAGCAAAGCAGTACAGTGGAGCAAAGATGGTCTTTTCAACACATGGTGCTGGGACAACTGGACATCCACATACAGGAAGTGCGTCTAGACACAGACCTTGCATGCTTCACAGAAGTGGGCTCGGATGGATCAGCAGCTGCTGCTGGTGCTAAGTCGCTTCAGTCGTGTCCGACTCTGTGCGACCCCATAGGCAGCAGCTCACCAGCTTCCACCATCCCTGGGATTCTCCAGGCAAGAGTACTAGAGTGGGTTGCCGTTTCCTTCTCCAGTGCATGAAAGTGAAAAGTGAAAGTGAAGTCGCTCAGTTGTGTCTGACTCTTCGCGACCCCATGGACTGCAGCCTACCAGGCTCCTCTGTCCATGGGAGTTTCCAGGCAAGAGTACTGGAGTGGATTGCCATTGCCTTCTCCACAAATGGATCAGATGTGCGTGTAAAATGCAAAACTGTAAAACTCTGAGAGGATGATAAAGGAGAAAACCTAGATGAACTTGAGTATGGCAAAGGCTTTTAAGACACAGCACCAATGTCATGATCCATGAAAGAAAGCATTGGTAAGCTGGTAAAAATGGATTTAATTTTAAATTCATTAAATTTAAAATTTTCTGCTCAACAACAGACAATGTAAATAGAATGAGAAGACAAGTCACAGACTGGAAGAAAGTATTTCGAAAGACACACCTGATAAAGGAATGTTATCAAAGATACATAAAGAACTCTTCAAGCCCAACAATCAGAAAACAACCTGATTAATAAAGGGTGAAAGATGTTAGATGACACCTCACCAGAGAAGATACACAGATGGCAAATACACCCAGGAAAAGGTGCTCCACATCAGGTGTCATCAGGGAAATGGAAAATAAAACAACAGAACACCCCTACACACCTACCAGAATGGCCAGGATCTGAACACCGACAACACCAAGTGCTGTCAAAGATGTGGAACACCAAGAACTCTTGTTTGTGGAAACGCAAAATGGTGCAGCCACTTTGGAAGACAGTTTCTTGCAAAACTAAACATTTTCACCATTTGTTGTTGCTCAGTTGCTAAGTCATGTCCAACTCTCTGTGACCCCATGGACTGCAGCACGCCAGGCTTCCCTGTCCTTCACCATCTCCTGGAGTTTGCTCAAACTCATGTCTGTTGAGTTGCTGATGCCATAGAAACCATCTCATCCTCTGTTGTCCCCTTCTCCTCCTGCCCTCACTCTTTCCCAGCATCAGGATCTTTCCCAATGAATCCGCTCTTTGCGTCAGGTGGCCAAAGTATTGGAGCTTCAGCGTCAGTCCTTCCAATGAATATTCAGGACTGATTTCCTTTAGGATGACTCGTTTGATCTCTTTGCAGTCCAAGGACTCTCAAGAGTCTTCTCCAACACCACAGTTCAAAAGCATCAATTCTTTGGCTCTCAGCCTTCTTTATGGTCCAACTCTCACATCTACACATGACTCCTGGAAATGTATGTCTGGCTTTGACTATACAAACCTTTGTTGGCAAAGTGATACCTCTGCTTTTTAATATGCTATCTAGGTTTGTCATAGCTTTTCTTCCAAGGAGTAAGCGTCTTTTAATTTCATGGCTGCAGTTACCATCTGCAGTGATTTTGGAGCCCAATAAAATAAAGTAATTTCTTACCATATCATCCAGCAATTGTGTTTACCCAGTGGAATAAAGGCTCTGTTCACACAGAACGCTACACAGGGATGTGTATAGAAGCTTTTTCCTTAATAGACACAACTTGGAAGCAACCACGATGTCCTTCCGTTGGTGAATGGATAAATGAACCTTGGTACATCCAAACAACAGAATATTATTCAGCACTAAAAAGAAATAAGCAATCAAGCCATGAAAAGTCTCAGAGGAACTTTACATGCATATTATGATGTGAAAAGTGCTTATCTAAAAAATCTACATACTATATGACTCCATGTATAAGATATTCTGGAGAAGGCAGAACTGTGGAGACAGTAGAAATATCAGGAAGAAGAGTATGGGAGCAAAGAGGACGTTTTAGGACAGTAGGAATACTCTGAGATACCACAATGGTAGATAAGTGTCATGATGTATTTGTCCAAAGCCATAGAATGTATAGAAACAAGAGTGAACTTTAATGTTACTGTGAACTTTGGGTGGTTGTCAGTATAGGTTATTTTGTGGATATGAACTTGGGTGACTGTCAATATGACAGTGAAAGTCACTCAGTCGTGTCCAACTCTTTGCGACCCCATGGATATACAGTCCATGAAATTCTCCAGGCCAGAGTACTGGAGTGGGTAGCCTTTCCCTTCTCCAGGGGATCTTCCCAACCCAGAGACTGAGCCCAGGTCTCCCACATTGCGGGCAGATTCTTTACCAGCTGAGCCGCCAGGGAAGCCCCAGAAGACTGGAGTGGGTAGCCTATCCCTTCTCCAGGGGATCTTCCCAACCCAGGAATTGAAACGGGGTCTCCTGCATTACAGGTGGATTCTTTACCAACTGAGCTATCAGGGAAGCCTGATTGTCAATATAGGTTCATCAATTAAAGTGAATGTTCCACGCAGGTGGGGGATGATGATACTGTGAGAGGCCTGGGGCGTGTCTGGGGGCAGGGGATATGTGGGAAATCTCAGTACCTTCCCCTCAGTTTTGCTGTGAACCTAAAACAGTAGTCTTAAAAAACAAAGAATGAAGTATTGCTACATATTTACAGCATGGGTGGACCTCAAGACTATGCTGAATGAAAGAAGCTCGACACAAAGGGCCCCATACATTGCTATGATTCCGCTTGTATGAAATGTCTAGAGTAGGCACATCCATAGAGACAGAAAGTAGGCTTGTGGTTGCCTAGGGCTGGCAGGGTGGAGGGGTTTGGGGAGTGATGCTCATGGTGTGAGTTTCTTTTTGGCCAGGACTAAAATCTTCTAAGATTGATTGTGGCGATGGTTGCACAATGCTGTGAGTGTACTAAAAACCACTGGATTGTTTTTAGTCCACTGAAAGAGTCAAACGTATGTAAATTATATCGCGTTAAAGAAAAGTTCCCTTGCTCTGCCTGGCTTGGAGAGGTCCTTAGAAAACTGTGAAATACAATTAAGTGGTATTTAGCAGATAAAATGCACATAGAAGGTACTCCAAACACACATGAGATGACTAAACACTATTCATTTTTCAGATTTTTTTTTTTGAGCATCCATTGTGTACCAACAGGCAGAATAGGGTCACTTTGGGAGATGGGAGCTCAAACAAGCTAATAACACTTCCTCGAAAAAGGTTCACTGCTGTGAGGTTAAAGCTTTTACTCCCAGGTTTAAAATTTGGTCCTTCATTTACGTTTGATGTATTCATCTCTCTCTGTGTGCATAGGTATCTCCCCATATGTAGCCCCCATCTTCCTAAATCCCCTCATGTATTCATGTCTCAATTCCGCCATCAGTCCACTGCAGGCTTCCAGCATCACTTGCTAGATTACTGTGGTGGTCTCTGATTGGTTTCCCCACTCCTTTGGTTGCTGCAGTCCTTTATCAGATGAATCTTTTCAAAATTCTGATTAGTTTAAACCCTTCTAGTGGTTTCTTAATACTCTGAGGATGACAACCAAACTCCTCTGGGGACTCACAGGCTCTGCGTAGTCCAGTCCTTAGGCATTTCCTCTTTCACCGTGAGCCCATCCCTGTTGCTGTATCTTCCAGCTGCATTCACCCCCTTTCATGTCAGCGTTCTGTCCTCCACAGGGTGTTTGCACTGTGTTGATCCTGTTTCCTCTCCTTTATCGAGTGAGACTCTGTCTGTCTTCAGATGGTGGTGGTGGTTGGTTTAGTTGCTAAGTCATGTCCGATTCTTGCGACACCATGGACTGTGGCCCGCCAGGCTCCTCTGTCCATGGGATTTCCCAGGCAAGACTACTGGAATGGGTCGCCATTTCTTTCTCCAGGGGATCTTCCCAACTCAGGGATTGAACCTGGGTCTCCTGCATTGCAGGCTGGTTCTTTCCTGACCGAGTCACCGTGGCAGCTCACTTTTTTCAGGAAATCCTTCTCTGACATCCCCATCTGAATCAGATAACCCAGTTACTAGCTCTCAGTGACATTGTGTCTCCTCCATATTGGAATGAATTACTTAGTGCCAAGCACTGAACTTTTGTTACTGATGAGGGTTGATTGTATTCTATTTCCTGTATGGTTTAGTTCTAGAGGTAACAAGTAAGGTATGAATTAGATTCATGGTAGACAGGATTATGGATGATTGGCTAGACTGCCAACCTGGAGGTTAAAGTTGGTATTTGTCTCGGTGGAAAATTCTCTATTACAATCAGATGGTACAAATTCTTCCTGCCCTATATGTGACCTGCTGAATTATATGTGCCTGCGTGCCAAGTTGCTCAGTTGTGTCTGAGTCTGTGTGACCCCCATGGACTGTAGCCCGCCAGGCTTCTCTGTCCATGGGATTCCCCAGGCAAGAATACTGGAGTGGGTGGCTGTGCCCTTGTCCAGGGGATCTTCACAAAACAGGGATCGAACCCAACTCTCTTAGACCTCCTGCATTGACAGACAAGTCCTTTACCATTAGCACCACCTGGGAAGCTCCTACCGAGTTAAAAGACTAGCAATTCTAGTTAATTTAATGCCACCACAGTAAACTAGAAGATATCCAGAAAAGGGTAGAGGGTATTTTTCAATGAATGAATGAAGAGAGGAAGAGTAGCTTATGTATTAAAATGATTGTGTGTGGCTGAAATCTTTGCTCACAGTTTATAAAATTCTGAAGTCTGTGCATATAGACGTCTAAAGTTGAAGAAGTTAAACTTAAAAGTTGAAGAAGTTATTAGTATTTTGAGACTTAAGTTTAAATGACTAACATTAAAGGCAGTGAAGGGAAAATGAAAGACATATTTTCAGAATCATATCTCAAAAAAGAGAGATGATTCCTTTATGAAGTGGCTCTTCACTCCAGGAGCTATGTTTCTGTACAGGCTAAAGGATTTAGATGATGTCTTGGAGAGCTAAACCTAACTTGTGTCAGGAGGCAGAGGATGTCTGGCATATGCATTAGTTATCCATGACTGTGTAACAGATTACTCTCAAACCCAGTGACTTAGAACAGCAAATAGTTATCTGCATTTTGTGTGTGTGTGTGGCTGCATCTGGGAGCATGTGGGATGTCATTTCCCTCACCAGGGGATGGAAGCTGTGCCCCTTGTAGTGCAAGCACCTACTTTTTATCACTGGACTGCCAGGAATGGCCTTATCTCACAACTTTTGGGAGTCAGGAATCTGCAGAGCTTCCTGGGTCCCCTGGCTCTGGGTCCCTGTGGTCCTCTTAGGATTCTAGCAGGGCAGACCCTCTTCCAAGCACATGGGGTGTTTCGACGGCATTCACCTAGACCTCCTGTGCTTTGGCCAGAGGCTTCCCTTGCCCTCCGGGCCCTCCCTAGGGCAACTCACAGCCTGGCACTAGCTTCCATCAGAGTGAACTAGCCAGAAAGGGCACGTACGGTGGAAACCAGTCTTGTAACCTGTTCTCAGAAATGACGGCCTGAAGTTTGCTGTACTTTATTCATTAGAATCAAGTTACTAAATCCATCTTGTGTTCAGTGGGGGGAAGGATTACACAAAGGGATGAATTCAAGAAGGTGAAGATCACTGGGGGCCCCCTTAGACACTGCCTTCTCCAGGGTATATACATAGCCTTTTGAAACTGACCCCAGAAAGTGTACTTTGGAGGGGGAGGATAGATTTTGTTACTGTCAGAAACCGAGTTGGGACTTAGATGATGACTTGGTCTAAATGATTATGGTACCAAGGTGATTTATGCTTTGAGTTTTGGGAATTGTGAGCCATCTTAAACTAAGCTGTGCATTCCTTTACCATATTAAATAATATTACATGGATTTTTAGGTTTTCTTTTTAGGTAAGCCCTAAAAGCTAACTTGATAGCTTCTTTGCTATGTGAATTTTGCTGGCATGGGGTTGTGCAGACATGCACAGGCTTTGAAAGATTCTCTCTGGTGCCAGAACATCTCACTGTTTAAAGGAGTTGCTTTGCCAAAAGAATACTGCTGAGTAGATTTCATATTAATCTCTGCAAAATACATTTGAATATATTTGAAAATAAGTCTATTTTATAAACTTCAGTTCTTTAGTTTTTTAGGACAACTGTGCAAAATTTAAGATGGTAGATTCTCTTTGGGGATTGAGGAAGGAAATTCAGCTGGAGCTGTTATGAAGGTCAGGAAACGGAGAGGGAATCTTGGCAAGAAATGGAAAGGGAGTTTGCAAATTGCAGTTGAGCAAGTAGTTATGAATGGGGCTGCTATTTTGTTTCCCAAGAAAAGTTCCTGAAATATGATATTCCTTTTTTAAGGAAAAGAGAAAAATGCATACAAATCTTTTGCCATGCTTACTTTTTCTGTCTTACCTCTGAAAATAAACAAAGCAAAAAAGTCTTGCCTCTGTGATGAGCTTGTTTAGAAATATTATCTTCAAAGAGCTCTTTCTGTGAGCTAAGCTGTCCTTTGTATTATCGAGTCTGGGACAGTTTTGTGTGTGCCCTGGAAAGGAAACAAAACACGGGTGTGATTCCTTTTGTGTCAGTGCTTACAACTCAGATACCAAAAGGACGCCTCATGGATTAGATCAAGCCTCTAGTGCTGGCCTTACCTAGTCGTGAGCTGGAGAATCAGCTCTGAAAGGAGAAATGTTGCAAATGTTGAAGCAAGAGAAGAGCCTTGAGTAGGCGCTTGCTTTACTCTTGAGTATTTATGATTACATACTTTAAGAAAGCAAGCTCCGAGGGTTGGTGACGGGCAGGAGAGCCTGGCGTGATGCAGCCCAAGGGGTCACAAAGAGTCAGACACGACTGAGTGACTGAACTGAACTGACTTTAAGAAAAAGAATCTTTGGACTAGAGATGCTTTAGAGAATCCCCTGGACTTCCTCCGCACTTTTGGACCTTACTTTCTTTATTCCTACGGATGCTGTCCATGACTGTGTTTATAAGCAAAGCTAATAGGAACTTGGAATTGGGAGGGCAGGATCTTCCTTGGTAATCAGCTTATTAAGAGACATGTTGCTGCTCTATACAGAATGTTAATGAAATTTTAAGGAATTCTTAATTGTATTTTCAAACCATAAACAGCTTTCATGTTTCTATGATAATTCTTCATTCCTCCTTCATCCTCCTCATTCTCTCCCTGGCTCTACCCTCACCTCCACTGTCCAGGGGGACAAGATGAAGTTGCTCTGTGCAGTGGTTGGCAGGCTAGTGGGATGGGGGCTGGGGGCAGGTGCAGCTGAGTTGAGAGTAGGGGCCCTTTTCAGGGTCTGTCTTCTAGGAGGGGAGGGCCTGCCTCTGAGGACCGATCTGTTTGGGGCTGCTTTCTAACCAGCTGACCTCAGAAGTCAGGCTGGAGAGACTCAGGACCTTTCTGGTAGGCCAGGACTGGTCCCACCAAGGCACATCCTAGAGGTAGGGAGGGGGAGTAACCTGAGAGAAGAAGGGGGTCGTCAGGGGTAGCCTGGGAGACACTGAGACTCAGTAGGGTGTCTCCGTGGAAGCTCCCTCCCTGGAGAAGGAAATGGCCAACCACTCCAGTATCCTTGCCAGGAAAATCCCACGGACCGAGGAGCCGTGGTCTTTGTGACCGTGGAGTCACAGAGAGTCGGGCACGACTGAGCGATTAATACACACGCGTGGAAGCTCCCTGGTAGCTCAGACGGTAAAGAATCTGCTTGCAACGCAGGAGACACGGGTTCTATCCCTGGGTCGGGAGGGTCCTCTGAAGAAGGAAATGGCAACCCACTCCAGTGTTCTTGTCTGGAGAAGTCCATGGACAGAGGATCCTGGTGGGCCACAGTCCGTGGGGTCACAAAGAGTCGGCCACCACAGAGCAACCAACGCTGGAATGGAACCGGAGGAGTCAGGGTAGAGGCAGCCCTGCCTACCGGGGTGTGGGGCTGGCGCTGGGGCCTCGGCGCTGAGGTTCAGCTGGGCGGTGTCCAGGGAGTGTGGAGCTGGATTTGGAGGCACAGACTTTAAGGTTGTAAGGGAGAAGCCGAAGGCTTTGACATGTGACTGGATTTAGGGATCAGAGGAGCTTGGAGGTCAAATGCCTTGGGGCAGACGTAGGCTTATCTGACTCAGCAGGATGCATTGTGTGGTTGCTATCAGCCAAGCCCAGGGTTGGGCCCTAGAGCTGGGAGACTTTTTTGCTTTTAATTTCATGTCTTTTGTGTTCTAGCCTTAGGTATATCTTGGAAAGGTGCCAGTCAGATGTGATCTGACAAATGAAAGGATACTTGCTCAGAGCACAGGTATTTTTTAAATACAAATAATCAATATGAATCTTCTCCAGACAAGGAGAGGTTTAGCAGCTGACATCTGATCCAAGAGTTCACATTTGGTTCTCGGGCTTTTGAAGTTGGAAAGCTGGGAGGTATTTGGAATTCTCCATGGTCTCAAACATTCCTTACTGCAGGGGTTATCACACGGAGTGTCCAGTCACCAGGCCTGGTGCCCGGAGCACTCAGTTTACACAGGGTTATCCGCATTTTATAGATGGAGAAACTGAGCCCTGGAAGAACTTAAGTAATTTTTCTAAGGTCATGATCAGCTAGCGACATAGGCTATATTCTAATTCAGATCTGTCTGACTTCAAAACCTGTGTGCTTAAAAAAAACGAACACTGTCTCACGTCTTTCTTAATGTGTTTCGATCATGTCTTCACTGCAAGTTCAAAACTTTGGTTTGTGTGATCTTGGTTTCTAGGTTCTATGTGGACTGACTTTGTTCTCACTCTTGATCACTTCTCACTATCCAAGTTTAGGTAGAATTATCAAAATATAGCCATTGTCTTTATGTTTTTCTTTCTCTCCTTTTCCCTTTTCTGTTGGTTGCTTGCTTGTTTTAGCTGTGACTACTGCTAGTCCTTTGTTCTGGGAAGAATTTACCTTGTGGTCTCCACCCCTTCGTCCTTTTCTTTTCTCTGTCTCTCTTCCATCAGTCTTCTTAAAGTCTTAGTAGGAATTTACACTTTTCGATGGTGTAGATTTTATTCTGTCTCGAGAGAGTTTGATGCATCTTTCTTCTGGGTTATGTCTGGATTCTACATTCAACTCATCAGTCGTCGTCTTGGTTCTGCCACTGTTTTGACTGGTTTGAAAGAATGCTTTGCTTTTTTGTTGAGACATCAAAAGGTACACCACTGAGGTCTCTTCCTTCCTGTATGAACCTCCCCACCCGAGGCTGCCTCATGCTGTGATGCTCAAAAGTCAGAGAACAGTGTCATCATTCAAGAGATAGAGGGACTCCAAGCAAGGCCGGTGGGGGCCAAATAACTGCACACGCTTGTTACAGAATGATTTTTTTCTCTTCTTGCACTTCTAAGACAGTCTTCCATTGCCTTTTGGCTCTGAACACTTTTGTTTTCTTCTAAGAGTGCAAATCCTGATTTTGTATACAGGGACCCTGAGGTGCAGAGAAGTTTGTCAACTCACTATTCCATGGTAGAATTAATGGCAGATTTGAGATGAGTATAAAGATCTCCTGTATAAAGATCTCCTGGCTGTTGACAGCTCTTTTCTCCCATGATTCTAAGTCATGTTAATCAGAAAAAGTATTCACTGAAAGTTCAGTGGTGAAATACATGGAAATAAAAATGAATATTAAGCTTGTTGTTTGGTAAATTCAGTTTGTTTTTAGTGAAACGTTGAATTCTTAGTATGGAGGAATTAGCTGTGTGTACACTTTTGTCATGTTTCTTTCATTTTTGCTAAGAAACTTGAACCTGTTTAGGTGCTAGAATATGAATTCAAGAATTCACAGTTCTTGTCATTTCCATACTTTCCTCTTTCAGTCTTGCTTGGCTTAAGTATTGATTGATTTTTTTTTTTTTTCCTTCAAATAATTTGCACTATCTAGCCGTTCCTGCTTCTGGCATTTCACAGGGTGAAAGTGGAGGCAGCTCCATCATCTGAGTGAGAGAATGAGTTTGGACAGTGATTCTAAATTCAGTTACCACTTACATTGGGGTCACAGAGGTATGCGTGTAAATTCAGGCTTCTGAGGTTTGCTCCAGACCCTGTAAATCCATCTCTAGGGCCGTGGAGTCTGCATTTTAACAAACCACTCAAGTTTGGAAAAGACTCTGAAAAAGAATCTGAAAAAGAATATATATATATATCAGTTCAGTTCAGTTCAGTTGCTCAGTCATGTCCGACTCTGTGACCCCATGAATCGCAGCACGCCAGGCCTCCCTGTCCATCACCATCTCCCAGAGTTCACTCAGACTCACGTCCATCGAGTCTGTGATGCCATCCAGCCATCTCATCCTCGGTCGTCCCCTTCTCCTCCTGCCCCCAATACCTCCCAGCATCAGAGTCTTTTCCAATGAGTCAACTCTTTGCATGAGGTGGCCAAAGTACTGGAGCTTCAGCTTTAGCATCATTCCTTCCAAAGAAATCCCAGGGCTGATCTCCTTCAGAATGGACTGGTTGGATCTCCTTGCAGTCCAAGGGACTCTCAAGAGTCTTCTCCAACACCACAGTTCAAAGGCATCAATTCTTCGGCAGTCAGCTCTCTTCACAGTCCAACTCTCACATTCATACATGACCACAGGGAAAACCATAGCCTTGACTAGACGGACTTTAGTCGGCAAAGTAATGTCTCTGCTTTTGAATATACTATCTGGGTTGGTCATAACTTTTCTTCCAAGGAGTAAGTGTCTTTTAATTTCATGGCTGCAGTCACCATCTGCAGTGATTCTGGAGCCCCAAAAACTAAAGTCTGACACTGTTTCCACTGTTTCCCCATCTATTTCCCATGAAGTGATGGGACCAGATGCCATGATCTTCGTTTTCTGAATGTTGAGTTTTAAGCCAACTTTTTCACTCCCCTCTTTCACTTTCATCAAGAGGCTTTTTAGCTCCTCTTCACTTTCTGCCATAAGGGTGGTGTCATCTGCATATCTGAGGTTATTGATATTTCTCCTGGCAATCTTGATTCCAGCTTGTGCTTCTTCCAGCCCAGCGTTTCTCATGATGTACTCTGCATATAGGTTAAATGAGCAGGGTGACAATATACAGCCTTGACATACTCCTTTTCCTATTTGGAACCAGCCTGTTGTTCCATGTCCAGTTATAACTGTTGCTTCTTGACCTGCATACAGATTTTTCAAGAGGCAGGTCAGGTGGTCTGGTATTCCCATCTCTTTCAGAATTTTCCACAGTTGATAGTGATCCACACAGTCAAAGGCTTTGGCATAGTCAATAAAGCAGAAGTATATGTTTTTCTGGAACTCTCTTGCTTTTTCCATGATCCAGCATGTGTATGTATGTATATGGAATCACCTTGCTGTACACCTGAAGTGCTGTAAATCAACTATTCTTCAATAAATAAACAAATAATTTACACAACAGATTAAGAAAACCAAATCACTCAAGTAAGGTTGATGTGCACTGAGGTTCCAGGATTACGCTCTCATCTCTGGCCAAAGCAGCTCCAGCTTTCCCAGCCCTGCCCAGATGTAAAGAACATGGACATCCTTTCCTCAGATCAGATGGGAGGAGGAAGTGTATTGGGGGTTGTCATCTGCTGATGTGAGAAGGTTGGAAGAATAGTGGAATAAAAATAGCTGCTATAGAGAAAGTGATCGTGCATCAGCCAGGGTTGGAGAGAAAGCCTGGGCAGTTTTGAGGAGCCAACTGAAGTCCTCCATTTTCCCCAGAGAACCAAGCAGCGTGTTACTGGGAAGTTTCCCAAGATGAGAGAAAATGGACGGGGTAACTAGGCTCAGGGACTGGCATGTTGGTTCTGAGCGAGGCATAGAAAGAGGGACCTCAGGGTCCATGTGAGCATCACTGACATTGGGTGGCCTTGAGGTCCCAACTCATCAGGGAGGCTCATGAAGGCAGCATGGGTAAAACGGAGGGCAGTTAGCAAGAGTCTCAGAACCATCTCTGATGAGAATGAAGAAAGTGAACGTCTCAGTCCCTCCGATCTGTCCAGCTCTTTGTGACCCTGAGGACTGTAGCCTGCCAGGCTCCTCTGTCCATAGGATTCTCTGGGCAGGAATACTGGAGTGGGCAGTCATTTCCTTCTCCAGGGGATCTTCCCGACCCACAGATCAAACCCACGTGCCTTGCATCTCCTGTGTTGGCAGGCTGTTTTTTTTTTTTTTACCACTAGCACCACCCTTGGAAGAAAAGCTATGACCAACCTAGACAGCATATTAAAAAGCAGAGACATTACTTTGCCAACAAAGGTCCATCTAGTCAAAGCTGTGGTTTTTCCAGTGGTCATGTATGGATGTGAGAGTTGGATCATAAAGAGGATGAGTGCCTTAGGATTGATGCTTTTGAACTGTGGTGTTGGAGAAGACTCTTGAGTGTCCCTTGGACTGCAAGGAGATCAAACCAGTCAATCCTAAAGAAAATCAGTCCTGAAATATTAATTGGAAGGACTGAAGCAGAAACTCCCATACTTTGGCCACCTGATGCAAAGAACTGATGCTGGGAAAGACTGAAGGTGGGAGGAGAAGGGGACAACAGAGGATGAGATGGTTGGATGGCATCAGTGACTCGATGGACATGCGTTTGAGCAAGCTCCAGGAGTTGGTGATGGACAGGGAAACTTGGCATGCTACAGTCGATGGGGTCGCAACGAGTTGGACACGACTGAGCTACTGAACTGAACTGAGTACCACCCCGGGAAATGAAGGGCAGAACCTAAAAGAATCAGGAAGTGGAGAAAAGTAGGTAAACAGAAAGCTACAACCAGAGGTCTGGAAGTCCAGCTCTTAAAGGTGGAGTGTTTCTGGGTAGTGATAAGCTCCAAGGTGTGGTGGGGCTTGTGTGCAGTGTAAGTAGAATGGAGGTGAAATCCTTAGGTAGAGGAGGAAGTCTCTGAACTGTGGCTTTGGGTGTTCCCAAGATCATCCACCTTCTTAAAGCCTCCAAGCAGAGGTGGCTGTGGGCGGTACACAGTGATGGTATCAAGAAAGGAAAGTCCTGGATTAGGAGGGAGACGAGTTGAGGAATGAGGCTGGGGGAGAGGGCTTATAAACAGAGATGATGGACACAGCCTGGAAGAAGGTTCAGCAGGAATGGTAATGAATGACCCTTCCTTTCTCAGTCCTGCGAGGTAAGGAAATTTGGGGAACCACCATCTGCTGTCCATGGGGTCGCAGAGAGTTGGACACGACTTAGTGACTGAACAACAGCAACATCCCTGGTTTATGAGAATTGGTGCTGTGAAGGAAAAGCCACGTTGTCATTAAGACGAGTAGTGGGGAAGGTGTAAACAGAAAGTTGAGGCTATAGGAGAATCAACATTTTTATAACAGGTTGAGAGTTCCAGAGACACATGTAAAGGAATATGTATAAATTAGATTAAAATAGATTGGGGGTGTGCATAAAGAGGACTGCTTAGTAGAACTCAGACAAATGACTCACCTGAAGCCTTTCGTGGGGGAGTCCTTCCCTCCTGGGGTTTGCCTTGGGTCCTGGTCCAGCTCCAGTCGCACTCATCAGATGGATGGTTGATGGTGGCTAAGCAGCAGCGCTTTGCCAGCTAGCCGGAAGCTCCTCGAGGAAGATGTTCTTGTTCTCGATAGCCCCGCAGGCACAGGGTGAGGTGAGGTTGATGCAGTGATCTCAGGAGTCCCACCTTGGGTTTCTTCTCCAGTGTGACTTGGCCTAGAGGAGCCTTGTGAGGGGCACCAGTTCTCTGTGTTAAATAGCTCTTGGTGATCATTGATCTGCACTGCTGAACTGTACGGGTCCCCTTGGGAAACACCCGTCAGTTGACCGTGCCTGGGTATTTTTTCGTGAAAACGGTGGTCCCCCTGTGGTGACACTTGTGTTTGATCTGTTATCCCCAGATGTTTAGTGGAGCATGGGCCACACCTCTCACAGTTCTGCATTCTCTGGGATGGGGTGCTGCTCACCTTTCTGTCTCCTAAGGTGGTTTGTCTAACGGCCGCTGTGTTCATTAGGTGATGGGATGGGAGTTTGAAAGGGCCTCTGTGCAGACAGAGCTCCCCAGCCCTGATGATGCAGTCTGCACCAACAGATTGAAACAGACCTTTTGTGGGTCAGCACTGCCTACAGTCTGAAACACACCAGCAAGGCAGACTTGAGGATGAATTAGCAAAGGTTCAGCAAACATGAATGATAAATGAGCCCGCTTAGAAGTCCAGCGGCTACATCAGACAAAATAAATTCATTCGTGTCGTGTGGAGCTGTGTGTTGGCTTTGAGACTCAGATAGATGATAAATAAGGGGTAGATGGAGTGTTATTTTCTTGTTCGTGATGTGCCTCCCAGGCTGGATACAGACAGAACAAAAGGGACATGGACTCAGAGGCTGGCGGGGGCGGGATGGGTTGGGGAATGGCAGGGTTTCTAGTTCCCGCATTAAAAAATCGATGGAAACAGGTGAAAGTTAACTTTAACACATTTAACCCAACTATATCTAAAATATCATTTCAATATACAATCAGTGTACAAAGTATTAATAAAATATATCACTATCTTTCTTCTCCCCAACATCTCAGTTCAGACTAGCTGCATGGGATATGTTCCGTAGACGCGTGGCCCTGGGGCCACCACATTAGACAGGACAGGCTCTGTACGCTTGGTGCTTCAGTCCTTGGAGGGAGGTCAGTGTGCGGGGGGGGGGGGGGGGTCCTGAAGGAACTTCTGACCCCAAGTGAAGACAGGAAAGGGTGCAAAGGTGTGCTGTGTGTACAATGGAAGCAAAGGAAAGCTTTAGAAATGGAGGATTCACCGATGAAGTGAACTTGACATTTTCTCCCTTGGTTTCCTTCCTGCATTCACATTTTAAAAATTGAAGTATAGTGGGTGTACAATATTATCTGAGTTACAGGCGTACTATATAGTGATTCACAGTTGTAAAAGGTTATATACTCTATGCTTATAAAATCTTGCCTGTATTCTCTATGGTGTACAATCATCCTTGTGACTTGTTTTATACACAATAGTTGGTGCTTCTTAATTGCCTTCCCCTGTCTTGCCTCTCTCCCCTTAATCACTAGTTTGTTCTCTTTATCTGCAAGTCTCCTTTTTTTGTTAGATTCACTAGTTTGTTGTATGTATATATATATATTTTTAGACTCCACACATAAGTGATATTATGCAGTATTGGTCTTTCTCTGTCTGGCTTATTTCACCTCCACATCCCTCCGTTTTGTTGCAAACCCATATTCACGTTTAGAGCAGCGATGAAGTTGTCAGGATACTTATACGGATACTTAGTGGCATGTGACGAATTCTTTTCCGGCGCTTTTAGCCCCGGTGCAGACTGAAGTGACCTAGCAGCAGTAGCAGCAGCAGCAGCCGCCTCACCGTTTCCCAGAGTGAGTGGATGATATCACGACAGCTGTGAGGGGGAGAGCCGGTGGAGGAAGAAGGGTGATGTCCCAGCCCCTTGACTTCAGCCTCTGCTTCCTCCAGTCTCTTGCTTTGCCCAGGATGTTAAGTAACCAAGATCGACACTGATAAGGTGGTGATTGGAAAGTCACCTGTTAGTCAACAGGCCTCTCTGTTGGCAGCAAATCCATGGTACTTTTGTCCTTGTCTCTTACTTAATGAAGAACTTAATGATGGACTGTAACAAAATTGGCCACCTTATTTTTAGGGTTAAATTAAGACCTGTCCACAATGCTTAATATTACAAGGATGGTGATGGAGGGCGGAGGTAGAGGTTAAAAGAAGTATGCAGGAGAATAGTCCCAATACTGACATTTTAATACCTGGAGATAGAAACAAAGTCTCTACTGTTAAAAAGGCCAGGAAGGATGCTGTCTTTCTATCCAGGCCAACATTTTCTAAATTTTTTTTTTTAACAGGACAAGTCATTGTGTATAGCTGCAGAAGCAACAGAAAATAGCCTCTTAGTTATCAGAGCAGCATTAGCTAAATAAAATGAGCAGACTCAATGTTTAATTTGGCCTCAACTGAAAGTCATTTGTGGAGGTGACATGCTGACTTTGTTCTTCTCAGTGTAGGAACGAGAGTTGATGGCTTTTCATTAGTCCTGGTTCTCTTAGCACCTGAGTGACCTTGAGCAAAGCACACTCTCAATGTCTCAGCCTCCTTATTTGTGAAATGGGTCCCGGCTACCAGTCGCACCTACATCATAGTGTTATGATGGGAAAAGCAGGCTGAAAGTCAAGCACTGTATTGATGTAAGTTATGAAGTGTTGAAACACGGAACAAAGTACCTCTTAAATGCCATTGTTTATTACAAAACATTTTCAAGAGTAGGAACAGCTGTGAATCAGGCATCCCAACTTAATTAACCAAAGAATGTGTGCCTTCAGCTGCTTTTTATTGATGCTGTTTGCAGATTTACTTCCTATCTAACATAAACAGAGGTGGGATAGGTTTGTGTGGCGATGGATGAGTATGTCTGGACAGCCTCACAGAGGAATCTACCTTCCATAAATAGTATTTTTCAGTACCACATACAGGCCTGTCATTTATAGCAGCGGGAGACTAGGAGAGTGCTTTTTAAACCTGGAAATACACATCTGGTGAATTATACCTTTTCACAATAAAGCATCCATTGAGGAAATACTGATGTTGGCAGAGCAAATCCAGTTTTTAAATATCATTCTTATGAGACATGGCAACCCACTCCAGGATTCTTGCCTGGAGAATCCCATTGACAGAGGAGCCTGGGAGGCTACAGTCCATGGGGATGAAAGACTCAGACAGGACTGAGCGACTAACACTTTCACTTTCTATAGTTAACTCGGGCAGCAGGGAAACTAGACTTCTTCAGGTCAGGTGCATATAAAAGGCTGCATGTTTCCTCCTGGCCGCCTGGAGCAGTGTAGCAGGATGGTACCTTTTCTGAAATCAAGCTCATTTAGGCTCAGCTCCCCTACTGCCCTGAATCAGTATCAGTGCAGTCGCTCAGCCATGTCTGACTCTTTGCGACCCCATGGACTGCAGCACACCAGGCTTCCCTGTCCATCACTAACTCCCGGAGCTTACTCAGACTCAGGTCCATTGAGTTGGTGATGCCATCCAGCCATCTCATCCTCTGTCACCCCCTTCTCCTCCTGCCTTCAGTTTTTCCCAGCATCAGGGTCTTTTCCAGTGAGTCAGTTCTTTGCATCAGGTGGCCAAAGTATTGGAGCTTCAGCTTCAGCCCAGGAGATAGTGATAGGTGGGCCCTTCTCTTCTCAGGCCCCTGCCTTCATATCCTCTTATGCTTATCCCAGTGTCTCTTCTCCACCTCAGCCCTCACCCCCTACCTGCCAAGCAGAATTGAGGGGTTAGGCAGAAGACTCCAGATAGATAACTCCTTAGCCCCTCAGAAGCCTGCCAGAAGGAGCCACAGGATAGGCAAGGATCAAGGGAATAATAATAATAGACACTTTGGTGTTGTGGTTACTTAATTAAAGTACCTGGGAGCTGCAGTGTGAGGGGAGGGGAGATGCCTGCCTGACACTGGGATGTCAGGGTGCAGGTTCTTCGAGGGCAGAGGCCATCTCATTGGTTGTGGTTACTTATTTCGTCACTCCATTGGACACCTGGTTTTTCCAGCGGATTGTTATTGAAGGTGTGGTGTTTAAGAGGACTTCCAGCTCCAATTCCAGATATTCCATCGGTTGGTTTCTTGCTTTAAAACTTAAATGTAAGCTTAGTTTAAAAGAAAGAAACTCCAGAGCAGAGCATGTAATTTCATGTGCTATGAAGGCTTCAGGGCGTTGCTTCAGCCAGGTGCCGACATGTCCCTGGTTGATAGGAATAATCTAGCCCAGCTGTCCTTACAGATGTGGGAGGGGCTGGTGTCAGCCTGGCTCTGGAAAGCCCCTCGGGTGGGGAGGGGTGGCTCCAGCACTAACTGGTCTCCCTCCATCTGCTTGATGCTTTCCTTCCTAGTTCTGAGCTCTGCGCTTTTGTTCCTTTTCAGAGTATTCCCCCATCTCCCCTGGTAGGCATCTCTTCTGCTTCACTCTGTGAAGCAGGGGATCCATGTATCAGGCGTGTGCTTGCAAGCTAAGTCGCTTCAGTAGGGTCTGACTCTGTGCAACCCCATAGATAGCAGCCCACCAGGCTCCTCTGTCCACAGGATTCTCCAGGCAAGAACGCTGGAGTGGGTATAAAGCGCTCTTAATTTTTGTTTTAATATCTGTTTAGCTGTACTGAGTCTTAGTTGTAGCACATGCAATCTTTAAGTGGTAGCATGTGGAATCTTAATTCCCTGACCAGTGGGTCGAACTTGGGCCCCCAGCATTGGGAGCATGGAGTCTTAGCCACCGAACCACAAGGGAAGTCCTGTGCTCTTAAATTTTTAAAAATTGTTTGGATCTCTGCCTTTCTTTTAGGTAAGGAAAGGTAACATGCTGCTGGTCAAAGGGCCAAGAAAACTAATTTTCAGAGCTCAGTTCAAAACCCAGTTCTCCAGATGATGGTGTTTCCTGTGTACGTATCTTTTTGTGGAATATTTTGAGTCCTTTTGACATGTAAAGATTTATTAAATAAATACACAGACGTGCAACAAAACCCTGTCTACAACAAAACCCTATCTGGAGTAGGTTTGAAATGCTTTTGCATTAGTGATAGGTTCTGATTCCCTGTGGTGTGGTAAGGAAAGAATACTTCTTCTGCTACAGTTTAGTTGCATTAAGGAGTAAACAAATCTTAGAGTTTTCCATGTAATAAAGACTACCTCGTATTAGCATTTGCATTTGGTTAGTTCTTAAAGCCCTGAGTGGTGTCCTAGTGTTTGGAGTTTTTACAGAAATCAGTTCTTGGTGTAATACAAGCGCCCACTGGGGGTTGAATGCTTCCTCTGGCTCTGCGGTCAGAGGAGAAATGGGCAGAGTTGGGCGTCAGAGCAGCTCTGGGTGGACCCCTTAGCCCTGAGCACCTCCCTGTCCTCTTCGGCTTCTGCTCAACCCTGGTCTTGACTCCAGTGAGGCAGCAGGTGTACACTATCGAGCACCTTCTGTTCGCTGTACCTTCTGAATTGGGCCATTTGTGTTTTAGATAACTAGCACACTTAAAGTACATTTTAACCTTGAATCTGTAAAATGTACCTTGAGTACGTTAAATATCATAAGGCTTCCCAGTTGGCTCAGTAGGTAAAGAATCCTCCTGCAATGCAGGAGACTGCCTATATTGCAGGAGACTCAGGTTCAATCCCTGGCTGGGGAAGATCCCCTGAAGAAGGATATGGCAACCCACTCCAGTATTCTTGACTGGGAAATCCCATGGACAGAGGAGCCTGGCAGGCTACAATCCATCGGGTTGCAAAGAGTCAGGCACGACTGAGCGATTAAAGCACTACCAACCTTGAAAATCTCAATTTTGAGTTTCTCAAGCCTAAATGGGAAGATTTATGAATGATTCTTCCAGGATATACACTTTTTCTGGTTTTACTCTTTGGTGGTATGATATTTTTATGAAAATTTGGCCCCTTAATATTTATCATTATTATTTTGGCCACACCTCGAGGCATACAGGATCTTAATTCCCAGGCCAAGGATCAAACTTGTGCCGCCTACGCTGGGAACATGGAGTGTTAACCGCTGGATGTCCAGGGAAATCTGGTCCCTAATATTTAGGCTCATCATTTTCTCCTCTCAAAAACCTAGACAAGGCCAAAGTAGCAATGGCTGCTACGGTAACTCTGGAGCAATTGAGAATGTGTATTAATGCGAAGACCAATGTACTTGAAGGACAGATTGCTTTTAAACACAGAGGAAGAATTAGCTTTGGAATAAAGACATTCTGCTTAATCTTCATGGAAAAAGTTGATAAGGACTAGAAATACAAAAGGCTATAGTTTGAATAGTTTATCATGGGAGTTTTAAGCTATCTTTTAAATAAGTCTCATATGATTACAACATGTCCGTCCTATACAGGAGTAGTATCAATTTAGATTCTGCTCAGGTCTATGAAATGTCGATTTACAACTCAGCCCAATTTATCTCCCTCCGTCCATAGACTTTTACCCATAAAAGACCAGCTTACCTTAGTTATATTTCAGGCTTGTATCAGTATACTGTTTTACATTGAGATAAACTCATATTTTCCCCCTGTGGCTCAGTTTTCAGAATATTAGATGCTTCTGTTTATCTTTGGCTTAGTATTGCTGAACACCTATCAAATGATTAGGTGAAAATTTCCTAAATGAATATTTGCCAGTTATCTGAAATTTTGATGTATTACTGATCTTGATAGTATAGAATAGTATTACAGGTCAGTTTTTTTTTCAAACAGGCATTCCCTTACTAGAATGAATGTTATCACAGCCTTAGAAGTGACAAACACCCATTTAAAAGAAGCTGATGATATATATGAATATCATATAAAAGATGACTGGATTTAAACTTCCTCCAAAGTAATATGCTATTTTGCCACTGTAACCATTTACAAGCTCAGTTATAAGTGATAAGTGAGCTGTTCCCTTCTGTTCATTGTTTTTCCTTCTCGTACAGGTCTCAAGCACATTTTCTCACTATCAGGCTAATAACCATTTAACTTGAAAGCTCTCTGGAATACAAGATGTTTAATTTTTTAATTAGGCACAAGGTTTTATCTTTTTGAGTGCTTACTCCATACCAAACACTGTTCTAAGCACCATGAATACAGTGGTGCTATTTTTATTCACCATGACTGGTGTGTGTGTGTGTGTGTGTGTGTGTGTGTGTGTGTGTGTGTGTGTGTGTGTGTGTGTGTGTGTGTGTGTGTGTGTATAGTTAGTTTCAATCTAAGACAAAGGTTTAACTTTTTAATATTGATGCTACTGCTGCTAAGTCACTTCAGTCATGTCCAACTCTGTGTGACCCCATAGACGGCAGCCCACCAGGCTCCGCCGTCCCTGGGATTCTCCAGGCAAGAACACTGGAGTCGGGTGCCATTTCCTTCTCCAATGCATGAAAATGAAAAGTGAAAGGGAAGTCGCTCAGTCGTGTCCGACTCTTGGCAACCCCATGGACTGCAGCCCACCAAGCTCCTCCGTCGTGGGATTTTCCAAGCAAGAGTGCTGGAGTGGGGTGCCATCGCCTTCTCCTTAATATTGTTATCATGTATTAATTAGGGCTGTCTTTTGTTTATGTACCCGTGTGTGGATCTGAGAGTGAGGGTGTTGTGTGTGGGCTGTTGTAGGGTTAGGATTGCTAGCCTCCGTTGCATGACAGTCTCCCACCTCCCACTTCTCCAGGCCGGACTCCAGCCTTCCCCCCAGCTTTGCACGCGACACTCAGGCAAGGCAGTGCACCTTCTGTGAAGGAATCTCACATTCTTAAACGGAACTCTGTGTAAAGATTGCAGGCTAATTGAAGGGAAATTAGGTGAAAATCCTGATTTCCTCTTCTTTGTGAGTTTGGTTGAGGTAAGCCAAGAGATAAGGAAGCAACTTAGGATGGAAGTAGGGCATTGAGTATATTTTTACAGTAATGAACAATATGTGTTTATATGTAGTGTATACCTGTGATGGCTGGAAACCTAACAGTGATCTTGACTGGAAAATGTATCCTTGATTCTCAGTAGCATTGCGCTCATTTAAAAACTACAGTAAGTCCCCTATACACGGACCAGTGCCATTCTGGGAGCATACTCCTAAATCCAACAAAATTGGCAGAGGTACCCAACTAACGTACTTGACTGTATAGTACTGTACTGTAATGGGTTTATAATACTTTTCACATAAATAATACATTAAAAAACACAACAAAGTAAGACTTTTTAAATTTTACAGTACTGAACCTTGAAAAGCACAGTAGTACAGTACAACTGCTGGCGCACAGGGCCTGGCATCGAGTGAACAGGCAAGAAGAGTGGCTGATTGGAGAGCGGAGAGGATGCTGGAGCTGACGGATGGGGAGCAGTACGGCCAGCCTCAGCTCTGCTCGCGCTTGACGCACGGAAGGCGCATGCGCGTCTGTGCAGGTTCGCACTTTGAAGGCTCGTATGTAGGGGACTTACCATAGCGTGTGGTTATTGAGCAAGGGGACGGATAGATATTGGGTAGGCAGTTAGCTCTGCTCTGCCTGGTCACGCTCTGTGCCTCCAGGCGCCAGGGCTGAGGCTGGGTGTTCTGTGCACAGCAGGCACGGCCCGTCCTCTCAGACCTCACTGTGAACAGTTGACTAGATGATTCAAACGAAGGGACGATTGAAGGGGCTAAGTTAGTATGAAAACTAGTCTGAAGACTCGCAAGATCAGTGTGCTTCAATCAAAAAAGTGTGTTTTTCAGCTCTGACTCGTACTCGGACGTTTAAAAATTGATGGCTGGTAAGGGTAGGTTCGTGCTTGGTGTGCCATTTGTATGACTGAGAGAGAGAGAGGAGCCCCTGAGATGCTCGTTAACCCACCAACTCACATGTTACAGTCATCCTCACAGCTGGCTTCCCCATAGTGCAAAAACAGAGCAGGCCTGGCTCACTTGGATGTAAAAACTACAGGTTGTAAAGAGCTTTCTGGTTCATTTAGTCCTCAGAGAACGCTGGGAGCTAAAACAAGCGATTCTTCAGTTAGCTTATGTTCTTACAACAAAAGAGAGCTCATTTAGCTTCCCTGAGTTGGTTTATATGCATAACTTTGTTTTCTCTTAAAGTATTACAGTCCAACCTTCTCATATTTCAGTCAAATATGTCAGTTGAAACACTTGTCAGCTGGATGTACAGACATAAGAGTGTGCTATGTGGATCCTGAGTCTTCAGCATTTACTTGGCTGCTGATCTGTGAAATAAGGATGAAATTTGCCCCCACTGAGATGCTGGGAAGATAGAGAATTTGGAGAAGCTGTGAGCTAGAGATGAGAATAGTTTGCAAGCATTTCTTAACTTATACTGTGTTATCTTTAGGTGAATTTTACTTTTAACTATTAAAAGCATTTTTTTTTCTTTGAATAAATCATTGGTTAGTATGGGTGTGCAGTGGGCTGAATAATGGCTCTCAAAGATATCAGGTCCTAATTCCTGGAGTCTATACATGTCATGTTATTCAGAAAAAGGGCCTTGTGAAAGTGAAAGTGTTAGTTGCTCAGCTGTGTCTGACTCTTTGCAACCCCATGGACTGTAGTTTGCCAGGCACCTCTGTCCCTGGAAAGTCCTATGAACAGAGGTACCTGGCAGGCTACAGTCCATTAACGGCTCTCACAGACAACAGGTCCTATAGGTTCCTGGAACCTATACGTGTCATGCTATTCAGAAAAGGGTCTTGGTTGTGAACTAAATGTGATTAAATTAAGGATGTTGAAGTGAGAGGTTTTCCTGGCTCGTTTGGGTCAGCCGTAAATGCAATCATGAGTATCCTGTAAGTAGATGGTAGCTATGCACAGAGAAAGTGATGTGGTCACAAGAATCTTGGTTATTTGTAATTCCCTCCTTTTCAGGAATTAAGTGTATGGACTTGCAGCTCTCAGAAAGTTCAGGATTGTCCCTTGTGCACGAGGGCTGGGCTGGGGTCGCCAGGGGCGGGGAGAGGCGGGAGCGGCTTTGCCAGGCCCTGGATCCGTCTGTTTTTCCCTCAGTCCTGGTGAGGAGGCATTGTAATGTGACTTCCTCAGGAACAGAAAACCCGAGGCTGAACTGAAGCAGTGATTTAGAAAACACGTTCAAACACTCAAGCACATGGAATGTGTCCAGTGCTTTCAAAATTCAGAATGGTGGCGCCATACTGGGGGGGTCCTGAGTCTAGAAGGGAGGAAGCTGTATTAGGAATTAAGGGCAGGGTGAAGCTGCAAGGAGACAGGAGCCCGGCCTCACTTCTGGGAGTCACCCTTCCCTGGCCATGCCACCTTGAAGGTTGACCAACCCTCTTAAGAGTTTCCTAACTGAAAGTGAAAGTTGCTCAGTCATGTCTGACTCTTTGTGACCCCATGGACTGTAGCCTGCTAGGCTCCTCTGTCCACGGAATTCTCCAGGCCAGAATACTGGGATCTCCTGCATTGCAGGCGGATTCTTTACTGTCTGAGCCACTGAAGTGGGGATTACGAGCTATGTCACAGGACTGCTGTGAGGACCGGAAGTGATAGCAGATATAGAACAGCTCTAGCAGTTTGTAAGTTTCCTCAGAGACTTTGTGTCCAGTGCTTGTCGGTTCTGCACCCCATTTAAATTACTATAAACGTGAGGTGAAAGGAAGGAGAAATTCTTGGTAGTGAGTGATGTGTTTACTCTTCAGTATCAACCTGTCCATGTCACTGGTTGCTTGTGTCTGTTAATCACAGCTAAAGTCAAGCCTTTACTCTTATAAACTGAGCTTTTTTTTTTTTTTTACTTAATTAATTTAAAAAAAAAAACTTTTTTTTTTTGGCTGTGCCCTGAGACATGCGGGATCTTAGTTCCCTGACCAGAGATGGAACTTCACACCCTGCGTTGGAGGCACAGAGTCCCAACCCCTGGACCACCAGGGAAGTCCAGACTGAGTGTTCTTTTTAAGAATCAATAATTGAGAACCTCAGAGGAAATCGAAAGAAGCACCTATGTCTTAAGACTGGCCTAAGGAGGTAGGGTAGGCTTTAACTTGATAATCGCGCTACAGAGGAGTCTCAGGTTCTGAATCATAATAAAGGGTCAACTCCCTGAAAGAAGCTGGTCTGAAAACATTCCAATTTAGGGCAAGGAAAGAGAAACTGAGATTCAGTAATTCTTCTTTCTGGAATCCATCTTATTTGTGTAGAAGTCAAAGGGGAACAGTTTGATGAGGTTTTTGCCTCCATAAGGGAGGTGTGAAGGGATGAGGACAGATTGCCTCAGGGGAAGAGGTTGTAGGTTTGCCCTTGCCCTGCAATGCCAGGCTAATCCATCAGCCTATATTAGTAAGATTAGCCATCTGTCAGCCTCAAAACCAGAGGCAGTCTCTGTTTCCGGTGGTGTGTGGGTTTGGGAAGAACAGCCAGGAACTAATAAATAGCGCAGACCTTGAAACGCCAGGCACCCGGCTGGACTTATACAGCCACTGTGACGTCCAGTCCTGGCAATCCTGTGATGTGGGTGTCATTCCTCACTTCAGTTAGGAACTGATGCTGAGAGGTTCTGCCGTCATTCGAGGTCACATGACTGGACAGGAGTGACCCTGAGACGTGAGACTGGGCTTCGTCTCCTAGCTCTTTCATGGTGTCCGATGCTGCTTTTCAGCTTGGGCCTCATCCATGCAGCTTCATCCACCCCCCCCCCCCCCCACTCCCCGTCTTTGCCTCTTAGTAGCAGACTTCAAGAAACCCACCTCTGAACAGTTTGACTCTGGATAAGCTGTTCTGGGAAAGAAAGACCTGTTCTTTCCAACATCATACAGTCCTCTCTGGGCTTCCCTGGTGGCTCAGAGGTTAAAGCATCTGCCTGGAATGCTGGAGACCTGGATTCAATCCCTGGGTCGGGAAGATCCCCTGGAGAAGGAAATGGCACCCCACTCCAGTACTCTTGCCTGGAGAATCCCATGGAGGGAGGAGCCTGGTAGGTTACAGTCCATAGGGTCGCAAAGAGTCGGACACGACTGAGCGACTTCACTTCACTTCACAGTCCTTTCTGGGAGTGACTCCTGCTTCTCTGCTGGTTTTAACTGTGCAGTTTTGTCTATCAGCCTTCCGTGTTGTTTTCTGCCGCTTCCAGGTCAAGAAGTAACTTTTAGTAGGAAAGCATCTTTTGCCAGTTGAAATGTCCTTTCACATTTTTCTCCAGCCTCTTCCACGTATAATTTCTGAAAATAATACCCTGCCTTGAGAAAGTTTGGTTGAGCTGTTAGAGGTTAAATCAAGCTATTGTTTCCAGGAGAATTATTTCTGAGCCCTCTATCTCACAGCTCTTATCACCCCTCCTCCCATCCACAGGCACATAGCACGGACATGCCACATATACACCCAACACTCTGTCCCACCCACCTTCAAGATGAGTCACTGTCAAATGAGGTTGCAAGGACACTTCTTAGCTCTTCACATCCCTTTAGGAGGCAGCTTTTTTGGCAGTCCGCCTTAGTCTTTCTGCTATGTGCCTTAAACTTTAGTGGACTGCTTGAAAAATAACAGTTCACTCTAAGCTGCATTCTTCATTGAAATGTAAATTCCCTTATACTCATTCTGTTTCTTCTAGAATTCCCAGAAAGAAAACAAGTTTTATGTTGCAAACATTGAAGAGGAAAAATTTCTCCCCACATCTCTATTTTTAAAATACACAGTAAGATTGAAGATGATTGATTTAGGCAGCTCTGGTCCACTATAGAGTTTTGTATCTCTAACAAGATAAAATATTGTCAGAAATTTTACCACTGTGGGATTGCTGGTAATTTGAGGGAGAAAAGATTATTTTGCCACCTTTAATTCCTCAGTTAATAAGCTGCCATCACCAAGGAATACATTAAAACATTTATCAAGTAGTGATTTAAATCTAAAACTTGGTGCTGTGGAGCTTAATGTCCTGCATTTGGAGTGCTTTTCGGGAGCATTAGGATTTGTAAGCAGTGAGGTGGACGTGAAGGGAATGAAAGATTCAATAATGGTCGCCTAAGACCTCAGTGTACCACTCAAGTGACCCACAATCTGGCCTCAGGCATGAAAGAGGCTGTATAATAAAAGCTGTTCTGTTGTTGTTGTTATAATAGCCAAAAGGTACTGTATACATTTTAGGTCCTTTTAAAACTTTGCTACTGAATACTACTTTATTCCTATTCTGACTTTCAAGCAGGCCATTCTGTTTGAAAAATAGTACTGGATCTTTGTGGCAGAAAATATTTAAGATGCATGGATCGCATTAAGAAGGCTCTGGGACCAAACAGTGTTACAACAGCCCTGAGCATTTTTCTTTACAGGAATAAGCTTAAAAGTAGATTCAGGGACTTCTCTCGTGGCCCAGGGGTTAAGACTCCACACTTCCACTGCAGGGAGCGGGGGTTCAATTCCTAGTTGGGGAACTAAGATCCCTCATTCTGCTTGGTGCAGCCAAAAAAATAAAGAAAAATTAAGTATATTCCTTAGCACCCCTGAAAGGAAAAAGCCCAGTGAAAGGAATATGACATTTAGGAAATGTAGCATCTGAGATTTTTCTATTTTTAAGACCTTGGGTTTTTCAGTTGGAAACTTTTGGCGACATTATCATGTATTAAGTAGTGAGTATGGTGTGACTAGTATGTGCTTTAAAATTGATCTCATTTCTGTGCTTGCTCAGAGTTTGCTTTCTCTCTTGTGTGTTGTATGTCATGTTTGCACAGACATGAGAAAACCATCCATGTTGTTTTCCTGCTTCCCCAAGAGGTCAGCGCTGAATCTGCGTGTTTTTGTTTGCCAAACCTCAAAAAGTCTTGTTAGATGGAATATAATGGGAAAGACGGGGGAAGATGAATTTTTTCCCCCTCATATTTCCTTTGTGAAACAATTTGATATCATACAATTTCTGAGAGTTGGATAAAGTAGTTAGTCAGTCAGTTTAGTTGCTCAGTCGTGTCCGACTCTTTGTGACCCCATGAACCGCAGCATGCCAGGCCTCCCTGTCCATCACCAACTCCTGGAGTCCACCCAAACTCATGTCCATCGAGTCGGTGATGCCCTCCAACCATCTCATCCTCTGTCGTCCCCTTCTCCTCCCGCCTTCAATCGTTCCCAGCATCAGGGTCTTTTCAAATGAGTCAGCTCTTTGCATCAGATGGCCAAAGTACTGGAGTTTCAGCTTCAGCGTCAGTCCCCCCACTGAACACCCAGGAAGGAGAAGTAGATGAAATAGAATTGGTCACAGTGTCACAGTCTCCTAGAGCTCTTCCTCTCTTTCGAGTGTTGCTCCTCTTTCCTTACCTTGGCTCTATCTCCTGAAAGGCCCTCGAGCCTTCAACTCCCGTCAGTAAATACGATTCCCTGGGATGGTTCACCCCTTTCCTACTCTGCCCCGTGCCTCCTACCTCCAGGCAAAGGGAGCTCCTGGTGTCCTCCGCCTATGTTGTCCATCTCTAAACGCACTGTTCCCTCCGCCTGGAGTGTCCCTCCCCATCTTTCTTGCAACACGAATGCTGCTACCTCTCACAGGACTTTTGAGTTGGGTCCCCGCCTTACCCTTGTTTGCCTTTCCTGCCTCCTCTGTGACTCCTGGAACACCTGCTGCCCCTTTCTCACCCTTCCTGCCCCGGGCTGTCCCTGTGGGCTTGTCCCCGGCCATCCTTCCCCACTCCCGTGGGCCCTGCAACTCTCGCAGGGTGAAGTCTGCAGGCAGACCCAGCCCCGTCCATCACCGGAGTAAGAACCTCACAAGAGCAGGTCGTGGAGATATACCCACCATGGGAATCTGTTGAGCTGTGACGAGGGATTCAGGGAAGTATGAAATGGCATTTGGGAATCAGGCCTTTCCTGGGGGAAGGTTGCCGTGCTGTGAAGTGAGTCAGGGCGGCCTGACCCTGGGGACTGAGTGCAGGCGTGCTCTCTCCTGTGTGTGTGCCCTGGGAGTGGCTCCTGCCTCCTGTCCTATCCCCGGAGGGCAAGGTAGGAGCGGCCGCTTCAGTAGCAGAGGTCACATCAGTAGCAGAGGTCTGAGTGTGAAAGGGTGATACTGGGGTCCTGCCTTGGTGAATAGGATATTTTTACGCCGGAGGGGAGGAGAGGGAGGTGCACAAGGAAGAGATAAGCGTTGAGAAAGGGCAAGATAATTTGGGCAAAATGTTGGAGCAGAGATTTCCTGTTCTAGAATTAGTAGTAGATTTGCAAGAAGCCCGTCCTGGAGAGCCTTGACTGCTAGGCTGAGATATTTCCGTGTTGTCCTGTCACATAGAGGTGTGTGTGAAGGTTTTCTTGTTGTTTTTTTGTTTTTGTTTTTGTTTTTTTGGAGAAATTTAAGATTTAATTTTAGGATTCCCTAGTGGCTCAGATGGTAAAGAGTCTGCCTGCAATGCAGGAGCTCTGGGTTCAGTCCCTGGGTCAGGAAGATCCCCTGGAGAAGGAAATGGCAACCCACTCCAGTATCCTTGCCTGGAGGATCCCATGGATGGAGGAGGCTAGTGGACTACAGTCCATGAAGTTGCAAAGAATCCGACATGACTGAGTGACTTCACTTTCACCTTTTTTTCTCAAAATTAAAAAAATTTTTAAATTGTTTTGCAATGTTGTGTTGTTTTCTGCTGTACAACATCGTGAATCAGCCATAAGTGTACATGATTCCCTCCTTCTTGAATATCCCTCCCGCCCACACCCTACCCACCCCCCCACCCCAGGTTATCATGGAGCACCAGCTTGAGCTCACTGGGTTGAACTTCCCATGTATACAGCAGCTTCCCACTAGCTCTCTATTTTACACATGGTAATGTATGTGGCTCAGTGTGAAGGTTTTGACGCTGTAAGATGAAAGAAGCAGCTTTAGTGATGGGAGGGAGACTTGGGGCAGGAAAGGAGACTGTTAATTTAAAATAGTCTTCGCAGCCCCAGAAAACACCACACCCTCCACTCAGTTCACAAAAGCAAGTCCTGTGTGACAGGCAGTGGGGATTCAAAGGTAAGGAAAGTAGGGTCCCTTCACAGGCAGAGGGTGTAAAAACCAAACCATCTGAGCTGTCACAGGGTGGCGAGACGCGGCAGCCTAAAGGAAAATGCACCGGCGGCAGTAGGCTGTTCCCGGCTGGTAGGAGCTGTAGCCAGGCTGTAGGATGCTCAGATCACAGCGGTAGGTTTGGTCTCTGTTCACTATGAAATGAACAACACCCTCTTTGTGCAGCCATAGTAGCTTTGGCCAGAAGCCTTTCTGATGCTATCAGCTGTAGGCCCTTTTAGCTGGTCTCTCTCTTAGCTGGCCTCTCTGCTTCATCTCTTGTCCCCACCATATTCCATCCTCAACCTGGCAGCCAGGGCGATCCTGTTCAGTTACAAGCTGTGCTGCATGCTAAGTCATGTCCGACTCTTTGCTACTGTTATGGACTGTAGCCCACCAGGCTCCTCTGTCCATGGGATTCTCCAGGCAAGAATACTGGTGTGGGTTGCCATGCCCTCCTCCAGAGGATCTTCCCAACCCAGGGATCAACTTGCATCTCTTATGTCTTCTGCATTGGCAGGTGGGTTCTTTACTGTTAGCACCGGGAAGCCCAAATTACAAGTCAGATCATGTTATTCTCTTTACCAAAACCCACAGTGGCTCCCATCTCAGATAAAAAGTCCTTAGAGTTGTCCACAAGGCTCCCCTCCTCTCTGCTCTGATCTCCTCCTGCACTGTCTGTTCCCCTCTGACCACAATGGCCTGCTGGCTGTTCCTCAGAACGGCTGAGATGCTCTCCTTGATGCCCTGACCCTGTATGACTTCTAGACTAGCTTCTCACCTCCTTGAAGTCTGCTCAGAGGTCACCTGCCATCCTTTGAAAATCACAGCCTGTCCCCAAACCCTACCCTTGACTCTCTCCATCCCCCTGACCCTACTGTATGTTTTTCTATCCATGAACACTAATTGCATTCAAACAGGATACGTCAGGAACTTCCCTGGTGGTCCATTGGTTGAGAATCCACCTTCTAATGCAGGGGACCTGGATTTGATCCCTGGTCATGGAACTAAGATTCCACCTGCCTCGGAGTAGCTAAGCCTGCACTGCAACTAAGACTCAGTGCAGCCCAAAATAAATATTAAAAAAAAAAAAACTGGATACATCATTTATTAATTATTTCTTGTCAGACCCTTTCACACTGCTCTCCCTCTACCTCTGATTAAAGGCAGGAATCTTCATGTTTTGTTAACTGACACGTCACAAGTGCTTAGAACAGTGCCGAGTACAAAGCAGAAGGTAGTAAGTATTTTTCCAGTGCATTGTGATATATCTGCTAGGAATCGTGAGGCCTAGTTTTCTTTTTCCTATTAAATGGGTTTTGTCCATGGGAGGACGAGTTGATGCTGACACAGCCTAAATTCTCTACAAGTTTTACCCAGTTTTTGTTTTTCTTCAAATGACCCATTTTCCCTGAGATATTTTTGTGCAACATTTAATGAAATATGTACAATAATTAGAGAAAAACATGAAGGCATCTTTTCAAATAAAAGAAATTTACTCAGCAATTGGGTCTAAGCATGTTATACTGTAGAAGATTTATTTTATTTTACTTTATTTTGTTTATTTTTGGCTCTTCTGGATCTCCGTGCTGTGTGGGCTCTTCTCTAGTTGCGGGGAGCGGGGCCTACTCGGGCTTCTCATCGCAGCGGCTTCTCTTGTTGGGAGCGCAGGCTCTAGACCGTGCGGGCTTCAGTAGTTTTGGCACTTGGGCTTAGTTGTTCTGTGATATGTGGGATCCTCCGGGACCAGGGATTGAACACGTGTCTCCTGCATTGGCAGGCAGATTCTTTACCACTGAGCCACCAGGGAAGCCCCACCCTAGAGGATTTGTGATTGGCAAGGCTGAAATCAACTTCACTCGAAATCTGGCAGTGCTAGCAAGTAAGTGCTCCATTCCTCTGGCTTATGTTCCCTGGTTCCGTTCAGTTATTCCTGACAACAGTGATGAGTTCTCCATCATGTCTTAGGGAATATTTCAGTTTCCCTTCCAATTACATATGCCCCTTACCATTCATTTCATTACTTCCTTTTTTGAAAAATAATTATATGCTAGAATACAAGATGAGGAAACAATAATTGCATAAAAGGATCATAAGAGTTTTAGGGGTTTTTCTGTTTTCGTTTTGTCACTTAACCTGTTTTTGTCCTATGCATATACATATTAACATGCTAATACACACCCTCCTACTCCATCAAAAAAAAAAAAAGCTGTTGAAGGAAATATTAGAAAGTCTAACAGTTAACATCCAGAGGTGAATTGGGACCTCTTTTAGATTCCCAACTGGAAAGGTTCCATGAAGATAATGGAAGTGGTTTGCTTTCTCTCCCCAGGGAATGTTCCTTTTTTTCTAAGTGCGGTTTTTAGAACTTTTTATCATAGAACTCATTTCTCAATGGGATTTTATATATCCAGGGGATAAACATTGGTTCTTGGGAGGTCAACAATATCTTTTAATGCCCAAAGGACAGATATACACAGGGTACATAAATAAATATGCAGAAGAGCTATAGTTTTAAAATTTCATGGAAGAGCAATGAGGAGGAAAAATCTAAAAAAACTCCTAGAGGCGGCTGCAGTAATGAAAATGTGATTGTCTAACCTATCCTCAGAGGCACCAGCCTAGGGCATGAATGGTCTAGCACAATGTTCAGAACCTTGTGCTTTCACATAGAATAAAAGTTGTTTTGCTAGTCGAGAACTAGTGAGCTGTGCAGTGGCTCCAAGGGCACGAGTCCATTAGGTGGAGCACACACCATTTGATGCATCTGTCAGGTTCTTTGTTGTTGCAGGGACAGAATTGCTCAGGGTACCTTGGATCCTGGGGGGCTAAGTGGAGAATTTGTTGGGAGCTGGTGGTTCAGAAGGTAGCGAATCTGCCTGCAATGCAGGAGACCCAGGTTCGACCCCTGGATTGGGAAGATCCCCTGGAGAAGGGAATGACTACCCACTCCAGTATTCTCATCTGGAACATTCCATGGACAGAGGAGCCTGGAGGGCTACAGTCCATGGGGTCACAAAGAGTCCCACGCGACTGAGTGAGTAACACTTTCACTTTCAATTGCTAGCAGGCAGGAGCAGAGTTTGGGGATGTGAAAAGGTATTGGAGATGTCCAGCTTAAAGTTACCTTCCCTAAGGCAGCGTGTGTTTTCGTTTTTTATTCTAGACCTCTGCCATTAATTCAGCCTCCTTTGATCTCTTATGATTCTTCCTGCTTTAGTTCCTTCTTCGAACTCACCAGTGTTCTCCCCATTTCCATTTCAAAGTCCTGGGAAAGCCTCAAGTCCTGCATCTTCATTTAAGCAGAGCTGAAGGCAGTGGCCAGAAGGCCTCTGACCTCATAGACGAGCAGCCCTGGGTCAGCTGGGTCAGGCCTTGTTAGGGACTGGAGGGTGTCACACATGATTTGGACACAGCTGCCTGTGCCTGAGGAATTTCCCAAGGTCACTTCTCGGAGGGCTGTGGTCAGAATTCGCTCGGAACACGGCTTCTTGGGGGTGAGGTTGGCGTCCTGAAGTTTCACCTGCTTGAAAGTACGAGGCTTTCAACTGGTAACTGGTGTGTTTGACCTAGTTGATCATCACTGAAGATTTTCCACTGGGGCTCCTTTCATCATACTTGGATAAAGAATTTTAAAGCTTGTCTTCGGATAGCTTGTCTAATGGCTTAGCATCGGGAAAGGTAAAGTTTGCCCAGACTTTCAGTCTCAGAGATGGTCTCTCTCATGAGACTAATTATTGTGCAAACCTTGAAAGAGGAAGTCATTGTCTTCATCTCTGTTTTCTCAGCACTTAGGACTTAGTGCGTCTGATGGTGGGAATTTTCTAGTAAATTTTGTGACTTGACAGATGGTCTTGCACATGGAAGAAATGATTGGTAAATCTGAAAATTCAAACATCATCAAAAGGCAAATGCCATTAACTTCTGTTTTATCTCAAGTCAGGAGAGTTGTTATCTTAGGCTTCAGTCCTGCACCACCTTGATATTTATGAGGTTGTTTTTTTAAGAAAAAATTTTTTTTTTTTTTTTTTTAAATCTGAGCATCAATTTTGAAAGAAAAGATAGAGTGGAGAGAAAACTGCAACATGTAAGTCAAGTACTAAGCTCCTTAATACATAAAGAGCCTTTTTCAAAGAAGTGAATAAGGAAAGAACATTCACTTGTAGCATTCTTTTGGGCCTACTTTAATAGATATTTCACATTCTAAAAAAACATGAGCATGAAACATTTTTAAACTCATTAGTCAAAGAAAGGCAGATTATAATTTACCTTATCAGACTGACAAAAGTTAAAACATTCATCACCACTTCTAGGCTTAAGGGAAACAGGCAGTCATATCTTTTATGTGGGAGTATAAATAATATTTAATCTGTTGGGAGGATGATTTAACAACAGATATTTTTATGAGTTAGCAAATTCCTTCACAAGAATGTTTATTGCCACATTGTTTGCAGAAGTGAGAAAGTTTAAGCAACCTGCATGACTTGGAATAAGTGACTGTTAAGTGTTGTAAACAGAAATGATGAATCTTGGGGTTTTGGATCATTAAAAATTTGTGGAGTTTGATGATATTGTGTAACTGAAATAGAATCATATCAAATAATATCTTTAGTATATGTGTTGTATTCGGAAAAATGTCTATGGATTTTGTTAATTTATGTATTGCTGGATCAGAAGTTGCAGTTCTTCTTCATACTTCCCAAAATTTCTTAAATTTTTATAATAAGCCAATAGCATTTCTGTAATTGGAAAAACTATTTAGTACAAAGCGTAGTATATGGAAGTGAGAGGAAGTCTTAGTTACTTAATAGAAGCCTGGCCTGCTGCAGTCCATGGGGTCACAAAAAGTCGGACATGACTGAGCAACTGCACAACAGATCATCTAACAGTTTCTGTGGGTCTGAAGTCCAGGAGTGGTTTACCTGGGTCCTTAGGGATTCTGGAAGCTGCCATCACGATGGTGACTGGGGCTGGTTCTCAACTGGAGGCCCAGCTCGGGAAACATCTGCTTCCCTGCTTGCGTGGTGGCTGTCAGTGGTCAGTGTCCAGGGGGTTCATGGCAGTTTGCTGCTTTAAAGCCAACAGGTGGGGAGAGGAAAGAAGAGAGCACAAAGCTGCTCGCAAGACGCAGTCTTCCATAATGCAGTGTAATCTTGAAGATGACAGTCTGTCCTCTTTGGCATATTACAGGGGTTAGAAGCCAATCCCAGGTCCTCCCTGTGCTCATGGGGAGATTAAGCATCGAAAGTATGAACACCGTGAGCGCGGATCGCGTGGAGGGGGTCTGTTGGCCACAAACGGTGTTCACATTCATGTGTGTTGTGTTTCAAACTCAGAGGCCAATTACTGTTAATATTTTAGGAGGTGATTTGGTTGAGAAAAGCGCTGGTTTATAGCTTAATACGGAGAAGGCAATGGCAACCCACTCCAGTTCTCTTGCCTGGAAAATCCCATGGACGGAGGAGCTTGGTAGGCTACGACTTCACTTTCGCGTTTCACTTTCATGCATTGGAGAAGGAAATGGCAACCCACTCCAGTGTTCTTGCCTGGAGAATCCCAGGGACGGGGGAGCCTGGTGGGCTGCCGTCTATGGGGGCGCACAGTCGGACACGACTGAAGCGACTTAGCAGCAGCAGCAGCAGCAGCAGCATAGCTTCATAACACAGATTGGAAAGCAAGGTGAGATGACACTGTGCTTCTTCAATATTCACTGGGAGAGGCCCGCAGGCTGTCTTTGCCACTTTGGAGCCTGAGGACATAGCTCTCTTCCTTGTAAACCTGGTTATCTGAGATCATCCAACTTGGGGAGCTTTTCAGGGACTCAAGACTCACTTTTCTGTAAGTAATGGGTAATGGGAATATCCCTTCAATGGTGATTTTTCCCTCCATCTCTTCTAAAATGTAGTACTGCTTTCTTTTATTATTTGTGCCGTCTTCATGAGAAGTACTCATTTCAGTGAAAATAAACAGGGCTTTGTCTCGCCCAGATTCATTGCTGAGCTTTAAATTTTCATTTGTTCTCTAGACTGAAAAATGCCATTTGTTTTATTTTAACTTCTCAACTATTTCATATGAGAAGTGTGGCACTCTGTGTCCTCTGCCAAGCCCCCCGCGTTACACTCACTCAGAGTTATTGTGACTAGTCAGCTCTTCTCTGAATAGAAACATGATGATAAATATTGCTAAGAATTCTCTGGGTATCATAAAAGCCCTAAGGCTAATGAGATTGCTGTTTGAGATGATTATAGTCAAATGCAATGCTGTGATGTTTTGGAGGTACACTTGTAATCCGGAAGATGGGGAGAAGTGATTGATCATGCCCTTGATCAGGGATAGAAAGCTCTGATGAACATCGGAACTTTCTTCATGCTGTGAGCTGACATACCGGCTCCCACTTTACAGTACTCCTAGTGGCTGCTCTTGGAGACTCTGGAATGTTTTATCTCTTCCACTTACTTAGCATGTCCTGAGTGGCTGACTGACCAAACTTAGCAAGGCATTGGAAAGTCAAGGGCTGTCTCACAGGGTGGAACTCTTGTAGGAAGAAAAACCAAACCTCCCAATTCTTAACAAAGAGACTGTGTAGTCCTCATGATACACATTCTGATTGTGCATGGCGTACAAATTCAAACAGAGACCGGAGAGATGCCTCAGCATTCTCTTAGACCAGCTGTTTGCCAGAAGCCTGGGTTGGATAAATAAGTATCTACACATTCCCATCACTCTTAATGCCACACATTTGCGTAGCACTTAATAACTTTTTGGAGTGTTTCATATCTCTCTCTCTTTTTTAAATTTATTTACTTTTGGCTGTGATGCGTCTTTGTGGTTGTGCAGGCTTTTCTCTAGTTGTGGGGAGTGGGGCTGCTCTCTCACTGGGGGCTTCTCTTGCGGTGGCTTCTCTTGCGGTGGAGCACGGGCTTTAGGGTGCACGGGCTTCGGTAGTTGCGGTTCCCGGGCTCCAGAGCGCAGGCTCGGTAGTCATGGTGCGCAGGCGTAGTTGCTCCGTGGCCTATGGGATCTTCCCGGACCAGGGAGAGAACCCAGGTCTCCTGCATTGGCAGGAGGATTCTTTACCACTGAGCCACCAGAGAAGCCCCATATCTTTGCTTAATTGAATGAATGCATATCCAAGTTGAGGAGAGGAAGTAAGTAGTACCAGGTCCATTTGACAGAGAAGGAAACCGAGGCTCAAGGACTTGACTTGCCAGGATGGCGTTACGTACAGACAAAAGCAAGTCCTTCTTATTCCAAATGTCAGGCACCTTTTGTTAACCAACTGTGATGAATAGCAGGGAGTCAGTTTGAATCTCAGCTCCTCCACATTTTGACTTTGTCATCTTGGGCTATTGCCGAAACTCAAATCCTAAGTTTTCTCATGAAGGCAGAAAGCTATCTTCTCATAGATTTGTTAGGGTTAAATGACAATTTACACGTAGTCCCTAAACCTGGGAAGCTCTCAGGACTTGGTAGTTATTGATACAGTTTATGTTGGATTTGATACACTGCTCTTCTTCTCACATCTCTGATGCTTGTTGGGCTCACCTGGTGTACCTTCTTCAAGCCCTGGATCTGGTTGGTTGAAATCATTGAAAGAGAGAATGTTAGTGAATTCTGAAGTTAGTACTGGGAATCACTTGATCTGTGGGCTCCTAGGTCATACCCTCACATCAGAGAGTTGCTGTGATATCAGTGAGAAGCTCTGAAGGCAAGATGATGAGTGGAGAAGAGAAGAAAAAGAGGAGGGCGGCGATGTTTTTATTACATTGAAATATAGTTTATATAATAATAATATTATTATTATAGGTATACAATGTAGTGACTTAGTATTTTATAGATTATACTCCATTTAAAATTACTGCAAAATAATAGCTATATTCCCTGTGCCGTCCAGTATATCCTTATTGCTTATCTTTTATACATAGTACTTATACATATCTAGGGGAGTGGGTTTTGGGCCAATGCTTGAACTTGCTGTTTAGATGTATTTAAAAAAAAAATGGAGTAGGGATAGGTTTTAGTGTGGCATCAGAAAGAGATGTGAGTTCTGACCACATGGGAGGGAACTTAGATTCTAATTTGCCACTAGTGTGGATCGTAGTCATTATTGTGCTAACGCAAGAAGCCATCTCTTCTTAGCCACTCTCAGAATCGATCTCATGGCGCAGGCAGAGAGCCTGCTGTGATGAAGGTCGCAGCCTTTTCTGTGTATGTAAAGGGACGTTTCTTTTGAAATTTAAACATCTGGGTGCTCACCCTGACTCTCTGTGAGTCAGAAAGAAGCTTTACCCCAGGACTTTGAAGCAGATGTATTCTTAAACCACATGAAAAGCATAGTTGCCCCGTATCTGGATCTTCTTTTCCTCATTTAAAAACAAAACAACCCCTTTAAGGGGAAAGATCCCCTCTCCCTTTTTTGCCTGAGATCTGAGACATGTTGTAGAAAATAAAATTTTCTGTGCTCTTTAAAATTTTAATACTGGTATGTTATGTGTGCAGTTTATATTAAAAGCATGGCATCACACATGCCCACCAACATTTAATGAAAGGCTATAATTTCAAGATAAGACTGTATCAAGATATGCAAAGCAGTCTGCTTTCTCACCTAACTGAACTCACGGACAAGTTGCTTGCACTTTCTAAGTTACCTGTAAAATAAGAATAAGAAGAGCTGCCTCACAGAATTGGTGCTGAGACATTAAACTCACAGCAACAACTCAAATATTAATTTCCTTTAAAAAAAAAAAAAAGGAGCCCTTGCTTTACTTTCTTTGGTGGCACATCCCGGTTCCTAACTGTGGACAGTTCCCAATTAACTAGATGCTGGTTAGAGTGGCTGCATTTGCTCACTGGGGGAGGCAGTGGCTTGAGAAATGGGGGTGTGTCTTCTTCCCGTAGCTAGACTGTGTCTCGAGCTAAGGACTTGTTGATGTAGCGTTGTCATAACAAAACATTTTTTTCCTATTATAGAAACTGTAGAAATGCTTGCAAAAGAAAATAAATTTCATTTACAAACTTACCTTATAGAAATAATACACTTTCATGTCTTTGCTTCCTCTTTTTTAACTAGCTGTTTTTGTGTAAACATGTCTTGCCCGCCAAAATACATAGAACATACATGCACAGTTTAAGGAATGGTAAATATGTGGGTGCCCATCACCCAGCTGAAGAGCTAGAACATTACCAGTATCTTTGAGCCCCTGTGTGCCTGAATCTTGATTTATTTCTTTGTGTTCTTGTTCCTGTTGTTGCCGTTTTAGGTTGCTTTCTTCTCTTTGGAGCTTAAAGTAATCAGAGATCATGGACTAGCCTTACCCTAATTGCTACTGGCTAATGTATGACAGGCACCCTGCCTTAAATATCCATCTTATTTAATTTCACAGCACCCTATGAGCTGCGGTAGTTCCTCATTTTATTCATGAAAGAAGTCGAGTTTCAGAATGTGTTAAGTAAATCCCAAGGGAGTAGACTCACCAGAACTGAGCCCAAGTCTGTTTCCAAGTTCCTTGCCATTTCCCCCCGGGCTAGGCTGCCTTCTGGCTATGTATTGGAAGTGCAGCGCACGTTTAAGGAATTGGTCCTTAGGTGCAGCACGTGCATGCGTGCTCAGTTGCTAAGTCACGTCCAACTCTGTGTGACCCTGTGGGCTGCAGTCAATCAGGCTCCTCAGTCCATGGGATTTTCCAGGCAAGAGTACTGGAGTGGGGTGCCATTTCCTCCAGGGGATCTTCCCGACCCAGGGACTGAAACCACACTCCTGTACTGGTGGGTGGGTTCTTTACCACTGAGCCACCAGGGAAGCCGTGAATGTAGTATTTCTGCCTAATTCTAAGCAAGAAGAACACAGGTGACTGGCTCCAGATTTTAGGCGTGCTGGTGCCAGAAAAAAAATCCAAACCAGGGCAAACTTCAACAAGAAGTGTGAATGAAAGAGGAGAATTTGATGATCTGAACGGGAGTACCTATGAGACGTCTGCCTTTCTCTGGAGGCGCCTATGGCGTTGGGTTGTCTGGTCGTCCCGGCTCCTTCCCCACCCCCGCCACGTTGCGGTGAAGCCAAGTCGGAGCTTTTGTGCTTGGAGTAGCCCTCCTGCTGTGTTTTCTCCAATTGTGTATGTGTAATTATGGCGCAACCTGGGAGACCTTGCCTGGTTGAGTCCCTAAGAATGAAATTGTTGGCTATGATTACTGTGGCAGCGACAACATCGAGCTCCAAGTTGACTCGAAAGTCGGGCTGCTCCTGAGTAGAAAGAACAGAGGCTCAGTTTGGCAGAGATCCGGTTGCTCCTTGTGTTCTGCAGGTCCAGTCGCCGTGGCATCCTTGGTCACATGTTGTGAACTCTTAAGAGGTGTAGGGCAGTAGAATGTGCATAAAAGATTGTGTGTGTAGATAAAAAGGCATTTTTCCTGTAAATAACTTAGTTCTTATGTGCGGGGGTCTCGCTCTTGTTCCATTTAGTGGATGGAACAAAAATTAGGATGGCAAAGGACTTCAGGGGCGGGCAACCCAAACAGCAGAGAGAGACAGTAACTAGCTCCCCTGCCCTTGCTCACTCCGAAGGCACTCAGCTGAGCCTGCCCTCCAGCTGTGATTCAACTTGATAAATTGCTCATCTATATAAACATAACCTTCAGGTTTGCCACTGTGCCTTTTTGAGGTGTGGAAATCCACCGCCTGGGACCAGTGAAAGGCAAAACATGATTAGGATGTCTGCACGTTCAATGCCAACAGCCACCAACACTTACTGGGGACAATAAAAGAAGTGGAGGGAGGCGTTCACCACGTGTATATATCTTTGAATTCTCACACTGTGGCTGTCCAACCTAAATGATGCTGTAACCAGTTTCGGTTTAGTAAACCATGCTTGAATTAAAATATTAATAGGTTTTTCCAAAACTTTGTTTGTGAGACCAATGCAACATAAAAATAATGTGTCCTGACTTCATATCTGAAGTAGGAAATAATTTGTCTTATTTTAGAAAGTTGGAGAATTTGATAATTCTCTTTCTTGGGAAAGGTTACTCATATAGGAGAAACCTAATGTGAAGTTCAGATTGGCTTTCATTTCTTGTGGTTAAATTTTTTGTTTTCTAATTTAGATTTTTTTCCCCCTTAATTTTAGTGTGGTACAGATTGACTTTTGATGCCAGACCTTCCTTCGTTGGCATAGAGTCTTAGAAAGCTAGGAATTCTCAAGGGTTGCTTTTCTTTCCAGTTGGACTGGTATTCTTTCACGGTGGGGCAGGCATTCTTCTGTTGATTGAAGCTCTCTGGAAATGACTGCCTAGATTCTTGCATTCCGTAAGATGCATTTCGATTGCCAGATTTTTTCCAAATGCCTTCCCAGCGCTGCTGAGCCCCTGAACCATCAGAGCTGGCCCTGACTTTGGCCGTGGCCTTGACTTTTTAGAGCATGGAGTGCTGGCAGAGGAGCGGGCCTCGCCAAAACCACGTCAGGATGATGTTCAGGCATCAGGCCCCCTCCGTCCTGCCCACCCTTGCATCCCCTCAGCCTTCTGCCGCTGTCTTCCCTTTGACAAGCCTTATTCTGGTGGGAGGGCAGGCTCGGCTGAGTGCCTCTGCAGTGAGCGAGGGCAGGGGAGCTAGTTGCTGTCTCCGCTGCGTTGCCCGCCCCTGAAGCCCTTTGCCATCCTAATCTTTGTTCCTACTACCGTTCTACTACCGCCCTCCCATCATTCGTGTGCTACTCTGGGTCATCAGCATTTAAAGGCTGACATTCTCAAGACTCAGTGCTAAGCTTTCTTCTCTCCTCAGTCTGTACTATCTCACTGTGGTATGAATGGATGTGGGTGAGATTTCCTGACGACTCTTCAAATGTAAATCTCCGGCCCAGGCCACTTGTCAGTCCGGATCTGTCACCAGTCAGCATTCTGGATTTCTGTGTACTATTTCATATGTTCAGGTCTAAACTCATGACTTTGTAACAACTCCCAACTAAAACCTTCACTCCAACAGCACAATCACAGGTTTGGTCTCCTCTGTGTTATCTTTGACTTCCCAGTGGCGTTAGTGGTAAAGAACCTACCTTTAGTGGTAAAGAACCCGCCAGTGCAGGAGACATAGGAGACTTGTGTTCAATCCCCGGGTTGGGAAGGTCCCCTGGAGTAGGAATGGCAGCCCACCCCAGGATTCTTGCACATGAATCATGCAATCATCCACTCAACACCCAGCCTAGGAGCTCCCACCACTCTGCCTCCCTCCCCGTCTCTCTTCAGTAGTGTCCATGTTTCATCAGTTCTGACTGTTAAATCTCTGTCCTTAAGATGGTCCTGAAAACCCATCGTGATCTGACTCTTGCCTCCCTCCCTCATCTCCAGCACCTCCCCTTTCCCCCAGCCATACTGGTCCTTTCTGTCCCTTGGGTGGACCCGTCCCACCTTAGAGCCCTCACATAAGGCCCCAGTTGCTTAAGTGCCCTCTTTCTGGCTACTGGCCACCATCCTTTCACATTAAGGGCCATGTCCTTAGAGCAACCTTCCCTTGATGCTCATATGAGGTCCTTCTCCATCGTGTGAATTCTTAGGGTCTGCATGGCTCTCTCAGAAGAGCTCTACTTCACCAAAATAAGGACTGTGTCCTTGCTCAAAGTACATGCTCAGTGGCTAGAGCAAGACCCGGCTCAAGGTAATCACTTGACAAGTGTTTGGTTTGTGAGTGAGTGAAGGCATGGTACGGTGTCAGTCAGTTTACATTTGTTACCTCACTTAGTCCTCAAAACAGTGCTCAAACAGCTTAAGGAGTTTACCAAGGCCACTCTGGACGCAAGGCACAGTGGGGAGTCACCCCAGGGTTGGAGGGGTCACCCAAGCACAAGCTCTTTGTGCTCCCATCATTGGCTTTCTTAAGGGGGAACCTGTAAGTGCTGTTATTATATTTCATTAATAATACATTTGTGATGATAAAAGGTGAAAGGAGTGGGGCTTTTTCTCATAAAAGAAACTAAGTAGGGTAGGGGAGGGTTGAAGAGTTTGCATTTTATAGGTGCTAATTTCCTTAGGGTAATTTCTTTAAAAAAAATATCCTATATAATAAGCTTGGGAAACTGTAGAATTAGATCAGCATGTTTTGTTGTCAAACCTCTAAGTGACATTCCAGATTCGTCTTCTTCACTTCCTCAGTGGTCTGTCCCCCAGCGTCACACAGGTTTAGTCCTGACCTCTGGGCTTGTAACTTTTGATCAAACTGCTTTCAATTCCTTTCCTCTGCACCATTTTAGTTTTTTAGACTCTATTTAGTCACTCAGGAAATGTTCACAGACCAGCATTTTGTTCCGAGCACTGTACTGGACCCAACTTTGTTCCCATCCCTTGTAAACACTTCCTTTCCCTTGCTCCTCTGTCCAGCAACTCCATGCTTTGACCAGAACCTGCTATTAGTTATGTATGAGGTTCTGAGACGCACACGTGCAGATCCTTAGTATTTGTTAAACGTGAAGTAAGCAGAAGCCCAGTCACTGTCCTAGGCTGACAAGTTTAAGAATAGACACACTCAGAGTCTTGGAGTCTGTTTATACTACCAGCAACCAGGCATAAGCGGGCAGATAACTAGTGCAAAGTCAGAAAGTGTTTAAAGTTTTCTGTGATCCACCAAAATGCTGTAGGTTTTCAAGTTCCTAGACACCTCTGAGGTCTTCATTCATTCTTAGCCCTAAAAAAATAAACCAAGAGACCTCGTGTTCGGGGAGGAGAAAGGATTAGTTTATTTCCTGTTTCTCAGTCCCTCTTTCACTCTCATCTTCACCCCTGGTCTAAGTACATCTAGTTCACTGTCAGTAAGTTCCTTGTTCCCAACATGTGAAAGCATTTAGCACTTTGTGCTTAGTCACTAAGTTCAGTTGTGTCCGACTCTTTGTGACCCCATGGACTATAGCCTGCCAGGCTCCTCTATCCATGGCAATCTCCAGGCAAGAATACTGGTGTGGGTAGCCATTCTCTTCTCCAGGGGGTCTTCCCAACCCAGGAATTGAACCCGAGTCTCCTGCATTGCAGGCAGATTCTTTACCATCTGAGCCACCAGGGAAGCCCCAGGCATGATCCAATTAAAAAAAAAAAAGCTGGACTTGTCACAAAAGTCGGACACAACTGAGTGACTGAGCATGGAATTAACATTAAAAGTTTCTACTTTGCAACAGACAGTGGCAAGAGTGAGAAAACAAGCCATTGCCCTGGAGAAACTGTTTGCAAAAGACAGGTCTGATAAAGGACTGCCATCCGAAGTATGCAAAGGACTTTTAAAACCCAACGATAAGCAAAAAAATTTTTTAAGGCCAAGGAGCTTAATAGACACCTCATCAAAGAAAATATGTAGATAGCAAATCAACATATAGACAGATGTCCCACATTATGTGTTATTAGGGAATTACAAATTACAACAAGGAGATACCACTGGATACCTATAAGAAAGGCCAGAATCTGAAACAGTGACACCACCAAATCCTGGCAAGAAAGTGAAGCTATGGAAATTCCATTCATTGCTCCTGGGGGTTAAAATGGTTCAGCCACTTTGGAATACAGATTGACAGTTTCTTACAAAACTAAGCATACTTGTACCATACAATCCAGCGATTCCACTCCTTGGGATTCCCTAAAGGAGTTAACAGCTTATGTCTACACAAAAATCTGCACAGTGATATTTACAGAGCTTTTTGTATAATGACCAAAACCTGGAAGCAACCGAGATGTCCTACAGTAGGTGGATGTAGAAAGTGTGGTATTTCCAGCTAAAAAGAAATTAGCTGTCAAGTCATGAGAAGACATGGAAGAAACTTAAGTACATATTACTAAGCGAAAGAAATCAATCTGGAAAGTCTGGATGCTGTGTAATTCCGGCTATATGACATTCTGGTAAAGTCAGAACTCTGGAGGCAGTAAAAAGATCAGTGGTTGCCAGGGGCTGGGGCAGGGGTGGAGAGATGGAGCACAGAGGACTTTTAGGGCAGTGAAAATATGTCATATGATACTATAATGGTGGATATATGTTATTATACATTTATCCAAACCCACAGAATGTACAATACCAAGAGTGAACCCTAAAGTTCAGCTGTGGATTTTTGATGATAATGATGTATCAAGATAGTTAACAATGTTGTGGTAGTTTCAGGTGAACAGCAAAGGGACTCAGCCATGTGTGTATGTATATATATGTGTATATATATAAATGCATCCATTGCCCCCAAATTCCCCTCCCATCCAGACTGCCATATAACATTGAGCCGAGTTCCCTGTGCTATACAGAAGGTCCTTGCTGATTATTGATTTTAAATATAGCAGTGTGTACAGGCAACCACAAGTTCCGAACACAGGGTTATTGATCGTAACAAGTGTACCACTCTGGTGGGGGAATGTTGGTAACGGGGGAGACTGCATGTGTTGGGATAGGAGACCGATAGGAAATCTGTGCCTTCTGTGAAGCTAATACTGCTCCAAAATAAATAGTCTGTCTCTTAAACTGTAGACAATATTAGTATACAGTAACAGCACGTACATTGCTCTTTGTATCAGGCACTGTTCTGAGCTCTTTATATATATATTAGTTAATTCTAATAAAAACCTAATGATCTCCATTTCACAGATAAGGAAACAGGAGGAGAGATGTTTAATAACTTGCTAATGTAACTGTTGAGCAGTAAGCTGTCAAACCCAGGGATTCTGGGGCCAGAGCTGTGCTGTAAATCACCCTGATAAGCTATAATGTACATATATAATTTGTAAATTAATGTACTAAGGACACTTTTAGTATTAGTATTAGTATGTGATTTAGTATTAGTATGTGATCCAGAAACTTTAGAGACCGTTGTATGAAGAAATCAGATGCAGAATAAATAGTCACCTTTCTTCATTGCTGCTGATAAGCATTGCTAAACAATGGGGTTTGCTTGTGAACAGGATTTGGGGAGGAGATAGCCTCTTCTTTTTTAGAAGAAGGGTCTTAACCTTTATTGGATTATTAGGAGATAAAGAGAGGTAAGGAGGAGAATGGAAGGAAAAAACAGGCTCTATTATACATGTACGATATTATCAAAATAAGCCTTGGATGTGTCTGGTTTTTGAGAACTCCCACACAGGTGCAAACCAACCCAGAGAGGGAATGAAGGAAGAAGAGCACAGCATACAAGGGCAGGGGCACCCTTGGCACCAGTTCGTGTTAAGATGGAAGCAGGTTGGGAATTGAAGAAAGGGAAGCCTGCTCGGTGTGCTGATACAGGGGTGGCCTTCTGAGTTCCTCCAACAGCTTACAGATTGAGTCCTGGAACTGAAAAAAGACCAAGTGGGATGCATACAAATTCATAGGAAAAAAACGAAAAGCTTAGTAGTTATATGGACAAAGAACAGGCCAGAAATGGGCCAGTTCACTGAAAATTAACAAGCTTCCAACATGCTTAGACCTACAAAATGACATCAAACCAGCAAGATGCCTTTTGTACCTGTTAATTTATTAAAACAAACTGTAAACACAAAAGCAGAAAGCCTCCACCTGCCCCTCTGATCCCCTTGCGGTTGTGCGGAACTCTTGGTAAACAGTTTGTGTGTGTGTGTGTATAGATGTATATACACACGTGTGTGTGTGTGTGTGTGTGTGTATAGATGTATATACACACGTGTGTGTGTGTGTGTGTTAGTCACTCAGTTGTGTCTGACTCTTTGCGACCCCATGGACTGTAGCCCACCAGGCTCCTTTGTCCGTGGGATTCTCCAGGCAAGAATACTGGAGTGGGGTGCCATTTCCTTCTCATATGTATTTTAAAATATATATATTATATGTATAATGCCTTAATGTATCTCTTTAAATTCTCTTTACACTCTTTCACAGAAAGAATCTCAGATTCAGTAAATGCCACATGCTTATCTTAGCATAATATTGCCCATATTTAATCTAGCCGGGCAGACATCACCAATGATGGTTAGAAAGACTATATATTAACACCAGAAAATGTATAGGATTATAATGTTGAGTGAGAAAAACAGAATGCAATTGCACCTTATCAACTACCTCTCTTACAGTACTTGTCACCTGGTGTTGAAATTCCTTGTCCTTATTTGACCATCTTTCTGCTTCGACTTCGGAATGCCAAGGGCAGAGATGGGCTGATTCATACTAGGGTACATGAGAATTGTATCCATAGTGCTTTGCCCATGGTAGACATGCAGAGGAGAATAAATAATAAACGTTCTCCCCACTAAGAGCTGCTAACAATCTTTTGTATCTTAAAATTATGGGAAATGGTATTTGGAGAGCTCCATTTTTTACATTGAAGGGATTTACATGATTAATTATGTAGCTCTACCTGATTGAAATTTTTAATCTTTATTTATTTGGCTACATTGGGTCTTGGTTGCACCATATGGGATCTAGTTCCCTGACCAGGGATTGAATTTGGGTCCCCTGCATTGGGAGTCCAGATCTTAGCCACTGGACCAGCAGGGAAGTCCCTGATTGAATGTTAAATGAAATTTTAAAAAATTTAAAAAAAATTTTTTTCCCAATGTAGTATAGGTAACTGCGATAAAGTGCCCACCTTGAATGAATGTATAGAGATGATTGGTTTGTGCTTCTTTTACAGAAATGCTTGGGGCAAGAGCATAATACATTTCAGACCCTCCCTAGGGTGCTTTGGAGATGCATTCTTCTGATTCTCATTCCCATTGTCTGTCCAAGTTAGAAAGATAAATTATTTAAAGACAGAAATTTTAGTGGAACATGGCCATTAGTCAAAAAATTTGCATGGAGTCTTGAATCCTACCCTGAGATACTCACTGGGCTATCCACAACACACAGAATGCAGGACAGGTTCAAAATATAGAACTCACTCTTTGTGCAAGGCTTTTGTATCATCAAAGGGAAACTTATAAATCTCTAGGCACCCCTGGAGCTTCCTGTTGCCATCTCTTCTCCCTGCTGAGCAAGCACATGTTAACCTTTCTTCTCTAGAATCTAACTTTCCATTCCATGACATCAGTTCAGTTCAGTTCAGTTGCTCAGTCGTGTCCGACTCTTTGCAACCCCATGTATTGCAGCACACCAGGCCTCCCTGTCCATCACCAACTCTGGTGTTCACCCAAACTCATGTCCATTGAGTCGGTGATGCCATCCAGCCATCTCATCCTCTGTCATCCCCTTTTCCTCCTGCCCCCAATCCCTCCCAGCATCAGAGTCTTTTCCAATGAGTCAACTCTTCGCATTAGGTGGCCAAAGTACTGGAGTTTCAGCTTTAGCATCATTCCTTCCTAAGAATACCCAGGGCTGATCTCCTTCAGAATGGACTGGTTGGATCTCCTTGCAGTCCAAGGGACTCTCAAGAGTCTTCTCCAACACCACAGTTCAAAAGCATCAATTCTTCAGCACTCAGCTTTCCTCACAGTCCAACTCTCACATCCATACATGACCACTGGAAAAACCATAGCCTTGACTAGACGGACCTTTGTTGGCAAAGTAATGTCTCTGCTTTTGAATATGCTATCTAGGTTGGTCATAACTTTCCTTCCAAGGAGTAAGTTTCTTTTAATTTCATGGCTGCAGTCACCATCTGCAGTGATTCTGGAGCCCAAAGAAACAAAGTCAGCCACTGTTTCCACTGTTTCCCCATCTATTTCCCATGAAGTGATGGGACCAGATGCCATGATCTTCATTTTCTGAATATTGAGCTTTAAGCCAACTTTTTCACTCTCCTCTTTCACTTTCATCAAGAGGCTTTTTAGTTCTTCCTCACTTTCTGCCATAAGGGTGGTGTCATCTGCATAGCTGAGGTTATTGATATTTCTCCCAGCAATCTTGATTCCAGCTTGTGCTTCTTCCAGTCCAGTGTTTCTCATGATGTACTCTGCATGTAAGTTAAATAAGCAGGGTGACAATATCTTGACATCAAACCCTTTTAATTACTCTTTACTGGTGACCTTTAAGAGATAACTTGGGCTTCTTGGTGTCAGTCTCTAAAGAAACCAAACTCTAAGGTGTGGGATATCATCTATTAGGCAGGGAAAAGGTTCATTAAAACTACGATGAGTCTGGGATGCTTTTCCACTATTATAACATGAATTGAGGGTGTGGTGATTCACCCATTTTTAGACTCACCAAGAGTCTATAAATCATAATTTTCAGTAAAAAGTGTTTTTTGTAATGACTGTACTGTTTTGCCTTTAATAGCTATTTACTATGTATATAAAATATTACCTTTGAACTTTTATAGCCTTGTTGCTGTTCAGTTGTGCCCAGTCATGTCTGACTCTTTGCGACCCCATGGACTGCAGCATGCCAGGCTTCCCTGGCATCCTTCACCATTTCCTGGAGTTTGCCCAAGTTCATTTACTTTGCATCAGTGATGCCGTCCAGGCATCTCATACCCTTGTTAGTTCATAGCCTTGGCTAGTTTTAATGCTCCTTCATTGGTAGAAAATTTATGTAGAGATCATGAAATATTTAATAGTTACTGTTTATTGAGTGCTTCCTCTGTATCAGGCACTGTTTAAACATATTGAGATATATTATCTCAGTCCTTATAGCAGTCCTTTGGGGAGCATGGTATTGTTCCCAAAACACCAGGGTTTAAGAACCCCAGAGTTTCCAGAGATTAGCTTGCTCAAGATCAGAGCAGACAGGGAAAGCTTTGCTGCTCGGATCTGTCTGCCATCGAAGCATCACTCTTAATAAGAAGGATGGTCTGGAACAGAAGAAAACTCTAGCCTATTAAAGCACTTACACGAGTGAGCATGTGTAATGTGGAGATTCTAGGAATTACTTACACAATAGATTTGTGATACTCAAGTTCATTAACTTTCCATCTTTCAAAGAAGCCTCAGAGTTATTAACTGCATAGTGAAAGTTAGTGAAAGCTGTTGGGCAAGTTGTCCTCGAAAATAGCTAAGCCTGCAAAGGTCACATATTCTAGTTAGATGGCATTCTGGAAAAGGCAGAACTATGGAGACAGTGAACTCAGTCCTGCCAAGGGCTTGGGGGAGGAAGGGAGGATTTTTAGGGCAGTGAAACTATTCTGTATGATCTTGTTAGTAGAGAATATATGGAGAAAATTATACATTCTGTGGTTGGTTTTCAGTCACTAAGTCACATCCGACTCTTTGTGACCTCATGGACTATAACACTCCACTCTCCTCTGTCCTTCACTATCTCCCAGAGTTTTCTCAGATTCATGTCCATAGAGTCAGTGATGCCATCCAACCATCTCATCCTCTGTCGCTCCCTTCTCCTGCCCTCCATCTTTCCCAGCATCAGAGTCTTCTCCAGTGAGTCGGCTCTTCGCATCAGGTGGCCAAAGTATTGGAGCTTCAGCTTCAGCATCAGTCCTTCCGATGAATATTCAGGGTTGATTTCCTTTAGGTTGACTGGTTTAATCTCTTTGTGTTATACATTTGTCAAAACTCATAAAATGTGCAATACCAAGAGTGCACCCTAATGTAAACTGTGGATTTTAGTTAATAATGATGTCTCAATGTTAGCTCATCAAATGTAGTAAACGTGCCACTGTAACGCAAAATGTTAATAATAGGGGGAACTAGGAGGTGGGGTGGGAAATCTCTGTACTGTTTCCTTAATTTTCTTGTGAACCTGAAACTGCTCTCAAAAATCGTCTTTTTTTTTTTTTTAAGCTAATCCTCAAGACTTTCCCTCCAATTTCAGGATTTTCTCCATTTTTAAAATTACTGACCCAAGTCCTAAAACATCAGTCATACTTCACATTCCAGTGTCTTTCACCCCGCACCTGGTCTTTCACTAGCTCTGTGGATGAGCTCTTCCATGTATACTTTCTCTGTCTTCGTCCAGCTGCCACTGTGCTAGCTGTTTACACTTGGTGCCCCCACTCTCAGCCTGTCCCACCTGCTGCCACCAGATGAATCTTGCAGAAACACCGCCCTGATCGTATCCCTCCCCACGCCGCACACCTTTTTCTGTGCGCCTCTCCCGCTCACTTTCTCCATCATCTGCATGAGAAGCCTGTCGACCAGGAAGTCTCGTTAGAAGCCTTGTTTCTTGAAGTCAACAGGGAACTTTGTCAGCACACTGTAACATTTTGTGGACATTTGTTCTCATGGTTTGGGATTCCACACTGTGTTGTACTTGCCTCTCTCCCCGCACAATCGGACCACGTTACGTGATGGTAAAGACAATGTTTTCCCTCCACCAGTTTGCAAGTCACTGTCGTGCTTTGAATACAGTAGGCCCTGGAAGAATGCATTCAGCTGAACTCTGAGTATCTGTGTTTCCAGTCTCTTTATCCCGAGCCCTGCTGTTAGGTGTAATGAAAGAGAAGCCCATTGCCCATGCGATAGGCATGTGAATCACAGTAAAACAGCTGTTTCTGGCATGAGAGCGTTGTACTGGTATTGGATCACTGACGAATTTATTTGGGGTTTATAGCCACTTTCTTGGCTGCCCTACTATGTCTTGAATAAAGAGTTTTTTAAAAAAAAAGAGTTTTGATTGGCATTAGCAATTTTTAATCAGTACATTTTGAACCAAAAATCAACCCACATGCTTTTCCAAAAGAAACCCTTGTTGCACAATAAATGAATACCTTTGCTATCTTTCCTATTAGAATATTAAAAGTGGTATTTAAACAATGCTGTAATAACTATTTGCATTCTTTAAGAACTAAGGAATCTTGTGACTTTGCCAAGTAATTCTATCGATAAAGTTTAATTTTTTTTAACCTCTTGTGGCTTAATTGCAGTAAAAGATTTTCAGCTGAGTGAAAATCAATAGTCTATACCTCCTAGGTCTTTTTCTTTATCACAAGTAAAAGGTTGTTGTTTTGCCCCTAAGTCATGTCTGATTCTTGCAACCCATGGACTATAGCCTGCCAGGCTCCAATGTCCATGCGATTTCCCAGGCAACAATACTGGAGGGGGTTGCCATTTCCTTCCCCAGGGGATCTTCCCGACCCAGGGATTGAACCTGTGTCTCCTTCGTTGGCGGCCGACTCTTTACCACTGAGCCACCAAGGAAGAGTGAGCTAGAAGAGCTTATTAGTAGCTCAGTTATTGCCTCAACATTTGAGTTCAGCTTGAAGAATCTTGGCTTGAGGGCAGAGGTGAGAGGGAGATAAAGAAGTAGGCATTTATAGGACCAGATCTGTGTCTTATTTGCTTTCCAGATTGTTTAAGCAAAGCACATTTCAGCAAGTTGCATTGAGAGTGGTCCAGATGTTAGATGGCAGGACTCCAAAGAGTGAATGTGCTGTGCTTTTAGAAAAATGGTCTTATTTTGTTTTGTTTTCTTTTGTTTTGTTTAAAAATAAAGGTCAAGAGAGATATCAGCAGGAAAGTCAGAACAAGAAGTGGATTTAGAGATAGAAATGTTCCCACTGAGGAACAAGAAGGGATAATCTTTTCAAAAGGAGATTACAGTTTAATAGTATGCAGGAAATGGACATAAGATTTTAGTTGACTGTAAACTCAGTATAAATCAATAATGAAATTTGGCTGCCAAAAAGTTACTAAAATATTAGGTTGTCTCATTATATGTTTTATTGTCTTAAGGAAATAAAGGGTTAGGTTGTTAAGGTTTCAGGTGCTACATACTTTTTAGGGTATTGTGTCTATTTGACTCTCCAAAATCATAACTTTAACAAAAAAAGTAGCTTATGATGTTTGTCTCTCATTACATTTAAGGTCTACATTGGATTCTAGTTGAATTAAAAGTTATTTTGTAATTCTCTAGGATGATAGAAATACAAATTGCAGAAACGGTATTGGGGAAGGGAGGACATGAGTGAGATGAGAAGTTGTCCGTAGCATTCTCAGTGCTTTGAAATAGCGCAGAAAATAGCCATGGGAGATGTTGAGAGTTTGACATCTGTAAACTAGATCTTAGAACATTTACAAAAGGGCTTCCTTCACAAGTGACGTTTCTCTATAGAGAAGAAGACTATATGATCACTCTGTTTGTCCACGTTGCCTTCCCGAGAATTGCTCTCTTACCTTGAGAATATTGTTTCCAGTGCCAGAAAATACTATATTTTAAAAATAGACAAGAATGCTTCCATTTGTAAATCCTTTTTTTTTTTTTTCTTTTTCTTAAAAAAAGAGAAAAAATACAAGGACTTCTCTGGTGGTCCAGTGGTTAAGACTCTGCCCTTTGACTGCAGGAGGCAGGTTCCACCCCTGGTCAGGTCCCACACGTGCTTCTTGGCTTGCCTATGCCCTTTCCCATAGAGAGACCTCTGGTGGTCCTTTCTCTGTGAATGTGGGATTCCTGAGCGAAGCAGCAACAGTTGGTAAGACAGCTGGTCAAGAAAATGGCAGCCGGGGTGAGAGATGGGAGGGAGGTTCAAGACAGACCGACATGAGTTTACCCAGGGCTGATTCGCTTTGCTGTGTGGTTGAAACCAAAACAACGTGGCAAAGCAATTATCCTTCAGTTAAAAATAGTAAATTTTAAGGAGAGGAAATGGCAGCCAAAGGCCAAGGAAAGATGGTGGTTTCGTCAATCATGTCCGACTCTTTGTGACCCCATGGACTCTAGTCTGCCAGGCTCCTCTGTCCATGGGATTCTCCAGGCAAGAGTACTGGAGTGGGTTGCCATTCCCTTCTCCAGGAGATCTTCCCAACCCAGGAATCCAACCCGGGTCTCCCGCATGGCAGACAGATTCTTTACCATCTGAGGCACCAGGAAGGACTAAGTAATGGTGGTCAGTCATGATTTCAGTGGGCTGTTTAATCTATCCAGGACGACGCAATAAGTTTTTCCCCTGAGGCAAGTTAATGCTTGAAAGATATAGGAAATACATTAGAGATATCGTATGCCTTTATTCCAGAATATTTCTTTATTTCACATATCACTGAATGCATGCACAAATACGCTGCAGTGTTGAGATGTGATTTCAGGGAGGCAAGTACACACACTCACATATTCCTCCTGAATTTGCTTACTGTTACCCCAAATATAGTTCCTTCTAACTGGAGTCTTCTCTTCATTTCATAATTATAAGATAAAACTTGTAAACAGCAGTAATGGACTTACTTGGTTTTACACTCTAATAACTCCTTCTCAGTGATCAATGCAAAGAAATAGAGGAAAACAATAGAATGGGAAAGACTGGAGATCTCTTCAAAAAAAAAAAATTGGAGATACCACAGGAACATTTCATGCAAAGATGGGCACAATAAAGGACAGAAATGGTATGGACCTAACAGAAGCTAAAGATATTAAGAAGAGGTGGCAAGAATACACAGAAGAACTGTACAAAAAAGATCTTAATGACTCAGGTAAGCATGATGTTGTGATCACTCACCTAGAGCCAGACGTCCTGGAATGCGAAGTCAAGTAGGCCTTAGGAAGCATCACTACAAACAAAGCTAGTGGAGGTGATGGAATTCCAGTTGAGCTATTTCAAATCCTAAGAGACGATGCTGTGAAAGTGCTGCACTCAATATGCCAGCAAATTTGGAAGACTCAGCAGTGGCTGCAGGACTGGAAAAGGTCAGTTTTCATTCCAATCCCAAAGAAAAGCAATGCCAAAGAATGTTCAAAACTGTCACACAATTACACTCATCTCACATGCTAGCAATGAGCATAGCAATGAGCTATTGCTAGCAATAATGTTCAGAATCCTCCAAGCCAGGCTTCAACATACGTGAACCATGAACTTCCAGATGTTCAAGCTTAGAAAAGGCAGAGGAACCAGAGATCAAATTGCCAATACCCATTGGATCATCAAAAAAGCAAGAGTTCCAGAAAAGCATCTACTTCTGCTTTGTTGACTACACTGAACCCTTTGACTGTGCGGATCACAACAAACTGTGGAAAATTCTTAAAGAGATGGGAATACCAGACCACCTGACCTGCCTCCTGAGAAATCTGTATGCAATTCAGGAAGCAACAGTTAGATCTTCTGGACATGGAACAACAGATTGGTTCCAGATTGGGAAAGGAGTACGTCAAGGCTGTTTATTGTCACCCTGCTTATTTAACTTATATGCAGAATACATCATGAGAAATGCTGGGCTGGATGAAGCACAAGCTGGAATCAAGATTGCCAGGAGAAATATCAATAACCTCAGATATGCAGATGACACCACCCTTATGGCAGAAAGCAAAGAAAAACTAAAGAGCCTCTTGATGAAAGTGAAAGAGGAGAGTGAAAAAGTTGGCTTAAAACTCAACAAGTCTGAAAACGAAGATCATGGCATCTGGTCCCATCACTTCATGGCAAATGGATGGGGAAACAATGGAAACAGTGACAAACTTTATCTTTTTGGGCTCCAAAATCACTGCAGATGGTGACTGCAGTCATGTAGTTTCTTCCTTGGAAGAAAAGTGTTGAGTAACCTAGACAACATATTAAAAAGCAGAGACATTACTTTGTCAACAAAAGTCCATCTAGTCAAAGCTATGGTTTTTCCAGTAGTCATGTATGGATGTGAGAGATGGACTGTAAAGAAAGCTGAGCACCAAAGAATTGATGCTTTTGAACTGTGGTGGTGGTGAAGACTCTTGATAGTCTCTTGGTCTTCAAGGAGATCCAACCAGTCCATCCTAAAGGAAACCAGTCCTGAATATTCATTTGAAGGACTGATGCTGAAGCTGAAGCTCCAATACTTTGGCCACATGATGCAAAGAACTGACTCACTGGAAAAGACCCTGATGCTGGGCAAGATTGAAGGCAGGAGGATACAGGGGCTACAGAGGATGAGATGGTTGGATGGCATCACTGACTCAATGGACATGAATTTGAGTAAGCTCTGGGAGTTGGTGATGGACATGCAAGCCTGGCGTGCTTGTAGTCCATGGGGTTGCAAAGAGTTGGAGTGACTGAGCAACTGAACTGACAGTCTAATCTGTTATAAGGCGATTAGATGCTTGCTCTTTGCAAGAAAAGGTTTCATTTCTTTTTACTTCTCTGGAGACGTTCATGATTGGGGAAGAGAGTTGGGTAGCAGTAATCAGAACTTACACCTACTGCTTACTGAATTTTGTGATTACAAAATTGTTCCTCAACTGGAAAACAGGCTATTGTATGGGTTAAATTGAAATCTTCTACTTTATTGTAGAAATTCATCACTAAAATGTTAGTGCTGCATACATGGAAGAAAGGACATAACTCAGGAGAGTTTGGCATTTCGACTTAGACATCCATTCACCTGCTGATTCTTAGTATTCTTTGGGCAGAAGTGATTTGCCCAAACTCATCTTGAATTTGTTAGCTACCTACCAAAAAGCATTAATGGAGTTGGTGGAACCCCAGAAGAAATTCGCTTAGAATATCTCCATCTGATTCTCAGTTTCTTGGAGAAGGCAATGGCACCCCAATCCAGTACTCTTGCCTGGAAAATCTCATGGATGGAGGAGCCTGGTAGGCTGCAGTCCATGGGGTCGCTAAGAGTCAGATACGACTGAGCGACTTCACTTTCACTTTTCACTTTCATGCATTGGAGAAGGACATGGCAACCCACTCCAGTGTTCTTGCCTGGAGAATCCCAGGGATGGGGGAGCCTGGTGGGCTGCCGTCTATGGGGTCGCACAGAGTTGGACACGACTGAAGCGACTTAGCAGCAGCAGCAGCAGCAGGAGAATAATAAAAGTTCTTTGGGAGAGTTTTTAAATTTTACACTTGAATTTAGTTAACCAGAATGACACTTGGGTCCAATGTGAATTTTAGTAAATTAAAATAATTCAGTTTCAAGTGTTTGATTTACACATGTCTAAACCTTTGTAAAGCAGGAAATTCCTATTAGGAATTTATTATTTTACTTAGGATCTACTCACATACCAGAAGACATAAGATATTGTTTGCTAGCCCAGTAAACCTATTTATTATCTCTAATTTATATACATTAAAATTCACTTTTTTAGTGTAAAGTTCTATAAGTTTTAGCAGTTGTGTATATTTGTGTAATCACCACCACGATAAGGATACAGAACAGTTATATCACCCCCCAAAAGTCTCCCTTGTACTGCTCCTTTGTAGTCAAACCTTCTCCCTACTCCTAACTGTTGACAAGCACTGATCCATAGTTTTCCTTTTTCCAGGACACCATGTGAATGGAATCATTAAGTAGTAACTTTCAGAGACTGGCTTTTACTTTGAGATTCACTCGTGTCGTTGCGTGTAATGATGGCTCATGCCTTTTGTTGCTGAGAAGTACTTCACTGTAGGGAGGTACCACAATTTGGGGAACACGTGAGATATCTTTGGTTGTTGGCATTATGAATAGTGCTGCTATAAACACCCATGTACAGAGTTTTGTGTGAATGTAAGCTTTTTATTTCTCTATTATTATAATAGCATGTGAAAGTGCTGGGTCATATGGAAAGCAGCCGCTACATAGTTTTCCAGGGTGTACCATTTTGCATCCCCACCAGCAATGGATGACAATTCTAGGTCTTCTGCCTCTTCCTTAGCACTTGATATTGTCAATTTCTTGTTGTTTTGCTCTGCTTTTGTTTCAGCCGTTCAAATGGTTGAGTGGTAGTAAGTTGATGTGGTTTATTATTTTGTGTTTTCCTGACAGCTGATCTTATCACATGCTCTTTGGTTCAGTCTCTTTTGCCCATGTTAACCATTAGGCTTCTTCTTGTTGAGTTTTGTGACTTCTTTGTACATTTTGATACAGTCCTTTGTTGGACGTATGATCAACCAAATTTTTTGAGTCAGTAGCTTATCTTTCCACCCTTTTTAGCAGAGTCATGAAGGTTTGAATTTCGATAAAGTCCAGTTTATTAATTTTTCTCCTGTTATGTTTGTGTTTCCGTTTCCTACCTAAAATGGAATCATTTCCTACCATTGGCCTAACCCAAGGTCACAGAGATGCTCTGTGTGGTTTTTTTCCTAATAGTTTTATACTTTGATGTTTTAAGTCTGTGATACATTTTGAGTTAATCTTTGTATAAAATTGAAGTTCATGTTGAGGCTCATTTGTTTGGTTGTGGATTTCCAGTTGTTCTACCACCATGTGTTGGAAAGGTTACCCTTTTCCCATTGAATTGCCTTTGTGCTTCTGTCAAAACTCAGTTGATCCTATTCACATGCCTTTACTTCTGAATTATACTCAGTTCCATTGTTCTGTGTGTCTATCCTTCTGCTAATATTACAGAAAGTCTTGACATTGGGTAATCTGAGCCCCCTGGCTTTCTTTTTTTTTTTTTTTTTTTTCAAAATTGTTTTACTACTTAACCCCTTTGCCTTGCCATATAAAGTTTATTATTTGGCTTGTCTATACTTCTAAAAAATCCTGAAATTTTGATGGAGCTTATGTTAGATCAATAGATCATTGACATCTTGACTATATTAAGTCTTCCAGTCTCTGAACATGAAAGGTCTCTATCCATTTATCTAGGTCATCTTTGGGTTCTTTCCTCAATGTTTTGCTCTTCTTACCTATTTTTAAAGTAGAAGCATTCGTTGATTCTGGTGCCCTTTTTTCAGGCATTTTAAAATCTTTCTTACTAATAAATTTTTTAATCCAATTTTCCTTTGCTACAGTAGTAACACCAGGAGATTCGATCGTTAGTCCCTATTTCCATCTTACTTAGTGCTGGACCTGAGCCTTTAATGATAGAATGTCCCCTTCAATAGCGCAGAGCCCGTGCGTAACCAATTGTATCAATCAAGCCCACTTCTCCTAAGTCACAACACAGCAGACAGTGAGCTTATGTCACTATATCCTATTTCACTCCTCTTCATTTAATGTTGCAGTTTCTATCTTTGGGGAAAAGCAGGCAAAATCTAATTTGTAATGGTTAGGACTAGTTGTCCACTTAAACAATAGAAAACTGAGTCATAAATTCTGTCTTCATAAGACTCCTCCATACTTTTGGAAAATGACTCATTTTTAGGCAGCGTCTGCCATAGACAGTTGCCAGAAAATGATCTAACTTGGATAAGCTTGATGCTTTGCACGAGTTTCAGGGCCCCTGTAGAGAGAGCACTGAGAACTAGAGACATTGTATGCATGTCTGTGTGCCAGGGGCATCAGGCCGTTGGCACGAGTCAGTGGAGCGTTTGGAATGTTCTGATTCAGTTTTCTCAAACATTGCTTCAGAATCACCTGGAGAGCTTATTGAAATACAGATTATTGTGTCCCACCCCCAGAGTTTATGTTTCAGTAAGTCTGGGATGGGCTGGAGAATTTACATTTCTAACAAGTTCCAGGAATTACGAAGGCTGTTGGTTTGGGGAGCACTCTGAAAACCATTCTTCTGGTTTATCTTGTCTGAGTCACTCAAAAGAATTGATGATTTTTAAAAACACAGCTGACTGAATCTCCCTGAGATGTTACATGTTTACAGTACATCATTCTCTCATGTGATGGCATGGGTTTGTTCCCAGGCATCTTGGGCTGTTATTGGGAATGGGAACTTCTCCACTGAGGAGCTTCCTCTTGCAAACACGGAGGGGAGAAGGCTGTGGCCTGTTGTGTTCCACTCTCTCCTTGTCAACGCAGGATGGGATAGAACCTTTGAAATTTAACAGATGGTTGGATGACATGGATGGCTGGATGACTCAATGGACACGAGTTTGAGCAAACTCAGGGAGACAGTGAAGGACAGGGAAGCCTGGCATGCTGCAGTTCATGGGGTTGCAAAGAGTCGGACATAACTTAGTGACTGAACAACAGTACTTTAAGAGTCAGTCTCAGGTGCTTTTGCCAGTAGGAGGATGTTTGAATTTGTTAGTTTGACTTGGTCCAAGAATGTTATGCTAAATTTTGCAGGTTGAAAGCAGCCTTAGTTTGGATGTAGGGGAAAGAGTTTAGCAGTATTCAGAAGGAATTTGCAAGGTAAACCTGTGGTTCATTCTAAAATGTTTATCATTGACTGAAAGATTGACTCTTGTATCCCTTGACAGAGCATTGATAGCTGGGTAGAATGGAAAGATCAGTCATTAACCGAGAAAATCTGTGTTCCTAGTGCCTTGGATATCAGTAAACTGGTCTTGAATAAGACATTTAACGTATCTGAGTCTTTGTTTAGTCAGGAAACAGGAGTTTGGGGGATAAGTGACCTTTTAAGTTCCTTTCTGACCTTGAGGTATTATGTTTTTTGGTTCCTATTTACATCCAACTTACAGAAATGGTGCCATTTTTTTCTTACTATCATCCATCCCCATTATAAAACTGCATACCTTTCTGAGAACTGTGTAATACCCTGATATCAAAAGGAGAAGAAATGTAATTAGCAAACTCATGAATTTCCTCTCAGTATTACTTTTCAAAGGAAGAGATATTTGAACCATACTCTATGCTCTGCTCATTTGAGATCTTTTATCAAATGTTTGCTACCTGTCTTGAATAGACAATTTGCACATCTTTCTAAAAAGCATACACTTTTGTCTGTAGATGTCAAATAGACTAGACACAGCTGAAAAAGAGATGAAACTGTAGCTTGTTGCAAGTATAATACATAGAAGGAGTTTCTAATCACTTACTGTCCAATCAGCTCTGTAGTAATAGCTCAGCTTTCATCACCAAGCCCTAATAGAGTGGGAGAGTCACCAGCAGTCTAGTCCAGAACCTACTTTTTCTAAAGTGCTTTGAAGACAAAAATGTTCATCTATTAAATAGTGAAGAGCTCCTGCTTAGTAACTGCATTTCTTTTAATTGGCTTAAATTGGGATAATTAGGAGCAAACAAAGTTGGGGCAAAGATTCAGGGTTTTAGAGACTTGTTACATACATCCTGATTCAGGTGATTGTACCTACAGTGTGCCTATTTACCTGCTTTTTGAGGCAGACAAGATTAGATAGATCTGAGTGCCCTTTGCTTAGTGACTTTTTTACGTACAGTTTTAAGAAATCTTTAACTCAAGCAGGAACCTGCACTCCATACTATCATTTTAGGAATCTATAAATCAGGGGGCACAGCTCTGAGGTAGGTGTGGGCCTTGTTGGGTCACTTACTGGGGTGGAGGGTAAGGCACAGGACAGCCCACCCTCAGATTCACCTGGGAGTCCAGCAGAATTCTGGCCTTGATAATGTAGGGAATCAGTCTTTGGAATTGAATGAAATAAAAGCACCTTAGCTAAAAAGCCTGCCTCCCGGTCTGTACCTGACTTACTGGGACTTTATTATCTATACTGTGTGTCCTAAACATTTTTTTTTTAATTCACAGAAGTTGGGCTAATTCGTAAATCTTTTCATCATAATCCAGGGCTCCTGCGAGGGCTTCTGTCCTCCAAAGGCACCCTGTTTGGGGGAATTGATTAATACCAATCCGATGACATACAAACTACAGCTCTGTGATTATGGAAAAGCAGAAATGAAGGCGGTGCTGACCAGTCAAGCCCACGTGTCTGGGCAGAAAAGAGGCCACGATTTCTCACTCTGCTTTTAACGCAGAACCACAAAGAATCTCTTTGCTAACAATCGGAAAACGCAGTTCAACTAGCTAGAGGAAGATATGATATCATGGGCCAGCTGAATCAGCTATGAAATATTTTTTATTAAAAAGATTCTTTACCCTTATAGCCGTAGCACTCACATTCTTGTGGGTATTGAATGGAAAATTCACTTGAAAAGACAGTTAACAGAAATGGCCTCGTTGGAGAGGTAGGGACAGTTTTACAGTATAAGACTCACTATTAAAAGTGTGAGATACGTTAGTTATTCTTTCCGCCTCATCTTCCCAGGTCTTGTGGTGACATCAGGACGATGCCGTCCTATCACAAACGCATGCCCCGTGCCGGCACACTCCGTGAGAAAGCGCTCACTTCGTGCCTTATTTTCATTGAGGAAACCCATGCCTGTCCATTAAGTGTGTGAGTCTGGCATCTTGTTTAAGTGCATTCCCGTGAGACTGCCCCGAAGTCTGGATTTGGGGGAGAACTGTGTCTTTCTTTGCATTTTCTAGTATGAGAGAGATGTTACCTGATCCTCAGACAATCTTGGCCGCAGTCTAACAGCCATCTCTGGATTCGTTTACTGTTGTTTCATAAGACTTGCTTTTTTTTCCTTTGTTTTAACCAATTGTTTCATTGTTTGCTAATGGAAATGGTTTCGTGCTAGCAGGCAATTGTTAGGCAGTTCTAGGATTTCTAATACGTGTGTCATTCTTCATGTCAGACGAATGATACGTTGGCTTTTGGCCCATCATACTTAAAGTTGATTTGAGACTAAAAATCTGGAGCCATGAACATTTATAAATATATGTACTCCTTATTAGCAGACAGTGTCTGAGTTGATTTAGTGCTGGAATCTTCAATGAAAGATTTTTTAAAAAGAATTCTATGTGTGACGCGGGGTGGTGGTGAGCATTTTAAGATAGTCTGGGAAAGGAGAGAATCAGAGAAGAAAAGCATGTGAGGCAGGCTGGGTAGGAAAATTAAGAGAGATTTAGGCTCTGGGGTAAGAGAAGGGGTTCTTGGGGTTTCTGTCTGCCAGGAGCTCCTTTAGCAGTCAGAGACGTCTATCGAAGTCTATGGAACTCCTATCATCATTGTTTTACATAAGACACATAGGACTGCAAAGGAAGCCGACTGTATTGAAAAGCAGTTATGAAGATATCTGGGAAAAGAAATGTGTGATAGGGTAGTATGTGCTTCTTTACTAATGTACAAAAAACCTCTAGGGTCTAATGACCACTGTAATTTTTAAGTTATGAGCATAAATAATATTTTTAAATTGACAGCAACTGTATGGGAAATATATTTGTTGGTGACAAAGTCAGGTTCTGCCAACAACTATTGTGGTTGGTTGCTTTTATTCATAATTGAAAAGTGTTAGTCAGTGGTGTCCAACTGTTTGTGACCCCATGAACTGGGCCCGCCAGGCTTCTCTGTCTGTGGAGTTCTCTGGGCAAGAATACTGGAGTGGGTAGCTTTTCCCTTTTCCAGGGGATCTTCCCAAACCAGGGACTGAACCCAGGTCTCCTGCATTGCAGGCAGATTCTTCACCATCTGAGCCAACAGAGTAGCCCATAATTCATAGCTGAAGGAAAATATTAAATTTCAAGTAGAAGTGGACAAAAAGTGAAATGTAATTATTTTCCTGTCCCGGTCTCTAGAGAGAAGCCTGTGGATCTCAGGTTAAGATCCTCCTGGTTAGAGGGACTTGGCTCAGATATTAATTTGGCCATTTACTGGCTATGTGACCTTGACCAAGTTAACCTTATACGGTGTGTTTCCTCATCTATAAAGGGTGGATGTACCTACTTTGAGTTACTGGAAGGTTTCAGAAGAGCATGACTAGCCCAGTTCCTTGTGGAAACAGGGCGACTTGAAGCATGTTGCTTCCTCTAACTGGCTTTCTTTTAGCGGTTGTGTTATAAAATGAACTTACTCTGTCTGCTGACAGACTAAGGCACTTTCCACTAGGGAAGGACGCTAGAGACCCAGATGTTATAGAGAACAAAAGACTCCTTTTACCTTTAGATTTCCTTAAGGGTTCTTGAACCTTAAGGGGTGGGTTATAGTGTAATGTAAAGGAGAGAAAGCATTATAAAATATTTGAGAAGGATCTGAATAGGAAAGATCCTCCTTGCCTTGTAATCTGAAGCCTTTACTTGCAAAGAGATGGCTTTGGGCTGGTTGTAAAGATTTCAACTAGAAGTAGCCTTGCCTCCCAGGCTTCCCTTCTGGTGGCTCAGCAGTAAAAGAATCCACCTGCAATGCAGGAGACTCGGATTCGATCCCTGGGTCTAGAAGATCCCTGGGAGAAGGGAACAGCAACCTACTCTGGTATTCTTGCCTGGGAAATCCCACGGACAGAAGAGCCTGGCAGGCCACAGTTCATGGGGTCGCAGAGAGTCCGACATGCTTGAGCAACCGAGCACACACGCATGCACACACAGACACACACACGCTGAGCAACCGCGCACGCACATGCACACACCCTTGCCTCCCAGTACACGCACACACCCCCTATGCCTGAGCAACCGAGCACGCACATGCACACACCCTTGCTTCCCAGTACACGCACACACCCCCTATGCCTGAGCAACTGCGCACGCACATGCACACACCCTTGCTTCCCAGTACACGCACACACCCCCTATGCCTGAGCAACCGAGCACGCACATGCACACACCCTTGCCTCCCAGTTCATGTGGGCACCAGTTGGTCCCCTCATGATTGATCTCCTGAGGATATGAGCATGTCTTGGCTGCTTCTAGAAGGGGGGTGTCTATCATATTCTTGGGTCACACACTCTACACCTACAGAGCCCCCCAGTCTGGTCACACTATTACAGTCTGGTTTTATGCATAAGGGCTTCCCTCGTAGCTCAGCTGGTAAAGAATTCACCTGCAATGCAGGAGACCCCAGTTTGATTCCTGGGTTGGGAAGATCCGCTGGAGAAGGGATAGGCTACCCACCCCAGTATTCTTGGGCTTCCCTTGTGGCTCAGCTAGTAAAGAATCCATCCCACAATGTGGGAGACCTGGGTTCAATCCCTGGATTGGGAAGATCTGGAGAGCGAGTGGCTACCCACTCTGGTATTGGGCCTGGAGAATTCCATAGACTGTATAGTCCATGGGGTCACGAAGAGTCAGACACGACTGAGTGACTTTCACTTTTCATTCAGAAGATATGGTCTAGCTTGATTACTTGACTTCAGGGGGAACTCAGAAGGGTGGGAGGCCTGGTGCTGAATGCCTATTTTCCTAAGCGAATGTGCTTCCTGGGCACACAGGTGAGTTCCTTCGCTGGCAGCCGCAAGCTGGCCTGTGCACCACATCACGTAAGCATCCCTTTTCTCTGATGGCTTTGAAGGCAGGAGACTGTAGCTTTTGATCCCTCCCTTCGAGTGAGGCATGAGGTCTGTGAGGCAAGGCCGTTTGAATTTTCCTGTCCCTTGGGTAATACTAACACCCCATTTAAAGTCTCCTTTTCATCAAAACCAGATTCATCGTCTCCCTTATTTCCCAGTGTCTGGCCAAGATAGTGATCTTTATGAAAACAAACTGGCAGTAACTCAAGCCAGATAAGCAGGGAGAGCTTCGCCCCGGCAGAAGGAAGCTGTTACTGGGAACAGACAGAGACAGCGTCTCAACAGCTCTGAGAAGGTGTGCGCTTGCTTGTCTCACGGGCGCATCCTGCCTCCTGGGGGCGGCTGGGATCAGGAGAGCCAGGGGACCTGAAGCCCTCTCCACCCCGCCGCGGACCCTGCTCCCCGTGGGCACCCACAGTCCACCTCTCTGTGACTTTCCTGATGCAGAAGCAGGAGTGAGGCAGAAACAGCAAACACTGTCGGCTTTGCCTGGGGTGATGAGAAACGCAGGGTTTGCAGTTTATAGGCAATCGGCAAGTGCACTGTCCATAGGCTACTAATTTTCAAAGTAGAGTAATTTATTAAATCACCAAGCCAGACACCCTGATTTTCCTGTTAGCCTCTGAAGGTATAAATAGAACCCTAGGAGGCTTCTGTGCACTGGCCACGGTGGTGGTCATTTATTGTTGCTAACCGGTTTTCTGGCTGCCTATGGGTAGGTAGCATCATGGGCAAGGGGAGGGAGGAAGTAGCTTATCTGTATTCACCGCAGGTCATATCTTGGCTGCTTGCAGTGTTTTACGCTTGTCTGGGGTTACTCTGGACTTCAGGGCACCTAAGCCCGTGCTTGATGGCGTAGCAGCTTGCTAACTCACCTCCTCGCCCTGTGGTTTTCCTTCTTCTGGTCCAGACCTGTCCAGTCAGAAGGAAGATAGTGTATTCCTTAAAGGCTGCTTCCATAATGTCATTCTCTTGTTTAAAAACCTTCCGTTTGCTTCCCTATCAAGTCTCAGGTTCACTGGCCTCAGGCAAAGCCCTTCTATCTTGAGTCACCTTGTTCTCTGATCACCAATGTGGATCACTGGCCTCAAAATGTGGTTTTTGTCTTTTTTAATTGTCAGGTTATCCCTTGTTCCTTCCTCTGCTTTCACTTGGGGGATTCTCTCTCAGCCAAATTCTGTCCATTCTCCCAGACTTGGTTCTGTTTTTCTTCTTCCCGCCTGGAGCCAGGAGATCTTGGCCCACATCCTTCACCAGCATCCTTGTGTCCTCCTCACACTGCTTCTTCCACACGTTGGGATTATTTGGTAGATTTGGTGTTATATTGGTCTTGGCTTTTCACTTATGGTTTGTTTTCCCTGCAAGTTAAAGCTCCACAACAGAGTGGACTCTGCCCTACTTACTTATGTATAAGAATTCCTAGCAACTCACCAGTAAGTGTTCACAAAGTATTTAGAAACAGACAAAAGATGCCACAAGTTAGACATTCTGTAGGAGGCGATGGAGCCTTGATGTGGTCACCAGCATTAAGTGTATCTGTTTTACAGAACCAGAAACTCAGTTTTTCCCTACTGTATTTAACATTGATCCAGGCTCAGGGAACTGATTCATAAAAATCAAGCTCAAGTTAATGATCGCCCATTCATTCACAGTGAGACTCCTATCTTCTGGGCAGCTGGAGTGTCTGTCAGCTGCTCGGCACATTCTTCTCCTTGGGGCAAGGTTTCCAGAAGGTTGTTGTAGGGCTGTGGATGGCCAGGATAACGTGTTTGAAGCAACTCCAAGACCCTGGCTTACACTCTCTAGACTCAAGGGATGCTGTGCCGTGGTTTTGCTCTTCAGTTTCCTCTATAGAAGATTCTTTGCTTTTAAAAATTGAAGGCCTGATCTGCAGACTTGGGAGTGAAAACTGGACAGTGACATTCTCAAGGTCAGATCTGATTTGCTGGAGAAGTGAAGGGAAGGTAATTTGGACACAAGTAGAAGAACCTTCAAGAGTCTTAGGGAACAGAATTGCCCAAGATGTAACGGGGTGTGACCAAGTGATACGCAAGGACCAGATAAATGGAATCACTGAGCTGAAAGAATGCGGGCTTCTCAGAGCAAGGAGAGGACAACTTCGAGATGGCAGGTGGGAGTATTGAGTGATACTAAGGAGAAATCAGAATCTTAAAAGCCAAGTATGACTGATGTCCGATTAGTTTCTTTATTTTGTTGTTCCTGAAGCTAATTTGGCTGACAATTTACACATGAATAAGGGTTGCTGCAGATAACTAGTTTTCAAACTAAATTAACTGAATAATTTTTACATGGGACTGTACAGTATATAGGATAATACAGAGTAATATGTATAGGTATAAAATGCTTATTTTTAAAGTCTGATTTAATATGAAATTCATAATACTCTAAACCAGTAGACGCTGAGGGGGATTAATTCCTAAGGTAACTGCTGATTGTCCTTTTAATATTGATGAGTGTTTTTATGAGCTGAGAGCTGTGTATTGATTAGGAGCGTCTTTGTCCCACGGACGATGTCAAGGGGTGTTTTGAAGTGGTGTGAGCTTGGGGAAATCTGGTTGAATGCACACTAACTGATGGGCTAGTACAGAAGAGTTTGCCATCTCTGAGCAGCTGATAATCACTCAAACATGAAAGGAGCTGGATGGCAGTCCTTTGCAATTGTCAGCCATGATGTTTGCCTAGTGTACATGGGAGGGCAGAGGTTCACGTGGTCTAGGACAGAGGCTGCATACCTTTTCAGTGAAGGGTTGGAGGATTTTGAGGGCCACTGGGTCTCTGTTGAAATGACTCAACTCCACCCAGTAGCATGAAAGCACTTACAGACAGTAAGAAAGGAAATGCATGTAGCAGGCTTCCAATCAAACTTTATTTATGGACACAAATTTGATTTTCATATAAACTAAATATCATGAAATATTGCTCTTTGTTCGAAGTTTTCCACCCATTTGAAAATATAAAAAATACCCTTGCCCCACAGGCTGTGATACACCCATTTCCAGTGTATAACATATAATGTAGGAGAGACGTGGTACAGAATACAGGCTGCTATAGGTTTGCAGCAGAGTGAATGGTTACTTCATTCACTGTTTTCTTGGTGACTGATAATTCATTCATTTTCAAAAGTTGTTGTCAAAGCTGATGAGTTTCTCAGCTGGTTTCTTCAAAGTGATTATCGACTTTGCTAAGACATTTGGTCTAGAACCAAAATACTGTTTTTGTCAGATTTCACAGGCTGTGGTTTAGTACTTGGTTTCTCCTGTTTTAAAATAAACTGCCTCTGTACACAAATATGTGTATTTGCATGCATACACACACAGACACACTCCCCACACTGCAGCACCCTTTACCTTAACGACGTCAAGTTCTAGTTTTCTGTTTCGTGCACCTCTTTGGGGTTCTTCATTCTCCAGTGTTGGTTTGTTTCTGGCTGTACATCTTAGTTTTCTTAGTTTCTCTGATGTAGTCCTATTTCTTCCTATTCTCACTGCCAGAGGAAACCACAAAAAGGATTTCTTAAAATAAAATTAAGAAAACAAAGCAACGAGCCGTGGCTCTTGTCTGCTTTGAGAGGAATCAGAGTTTGAGGTCCACAGCTGGCGTGCAAACCCCAGGTGCAGAATTCACTCGCGTGGGAGCCTGTGGCAGAGAAAGCCAAAGAGTGGCATTTGGACATTTACAAAGAGCCCAGAAGTGCGCTTGTGTCCTGATAACTAGAACTATCGCTGACCCAAGGTTAGTAGATTAAGACGGACAGATGGACTTCATTATTGGGAACAGTGTCTTCTTTAAAAAAAATGCATTTAATTATTCAGGAAATGTATGAACATGTTCTTGTCTTTTAAAATAATAGGGATAAATCAAACTTTCCATTTGGCATTGCCCTCTGCCCAGTACTACTTCTCTCCCCAGGGGTAACCATTGCTATCTATTTTTTCAAATACTTATTTATTTTATTTATTATTTGGCTGTGCCGGTTCTTAGTTGTGACATGCAGGATCTTTAGTGGTGGCATGCGGCATCTAGTTGCCCGACCAGGGATCAAACCCAGGCCCCTGGATTGGCAGCATGGACTCTTAACCACTCGCCCTCAGGGAAGTCCCATTGTTATTAATTTTTTTTTGTTTTCTAAACTATTTTGTTCGTGTTTACATACATAATTGTTCATGAAGCGTTTCTTTATGTACTAAATCCATGTGGATTGTAATGAAAGTTGCTTTTTTTCCATTTAAAGGTCTCAGAGAACACTGATGAGCAACTTTCTTTTGCCACATCTCCTGGGAATGGGGGTGGGAAGATGGCCAAGGGGACAGGAGCGTCTTTGTGTGATGCGAGGGCCACCATTGTCTAGGCCCAGTGGGGAGTTAAAGCCGACTCTCGGGGGTGCCCATCGGGACCTGTCCCTTGCTTCCTCCTGGCCCCTGGGAGCCAGTTCTGCCTCCTGAGGTCAGGTTGCCACTCCAGACAGACCTAGAGGTCTGAACTGACAAGCTCCCAGCGGGCTCATTCTTGCCTGTACTTTGGCCCATGAGAATGCCTACCCTTCTGCTCCGGCAGACAGAGGATAAGCCATCCTAATGCTGGAAGAACCTTCTTTCCCTCGCTGGCCGCAAGGACCGTCAGCCCCCCGCCTCTCGTGGCCCAGGTGCCCAGGGAAGGAGGCAGACAGCAGCTCACGTGGCCCCTCGCTGTGGACAGATGACTTCTATGAAACTCGCCAGCTGGTCTTGTTGAAAACCCCTCTGTGAGGCCAGAAGGTGAAATTCCCATCCTTGCCCCAGTGCACAGAGGGGGCTGTGTGTGTGTGTGTGTGTGTGTGTGTGTGTGTGTGTGTGTGTGTGTGTGACCGGGGGGGTGGGAGGGGGGTCTCAGAGCAGCTCTTTCCAAAGAAATCCTCTCAGACTTTCTCCAGGCCCTCATTATGGGAGAGACACTCACGTCGGTTTTTCTGGTATCTTCCTGTGGCACATTTTCCAGGGTGGACTGTTGGATGCCTCATTGTGATGTCCAATATTGCTGGTGTCTGGTGTTATAGTCAAAACTTCCAGTGTAGTGTCCCAATTACACGGATTCAGCTCTTCCCTAGAGACAAGGGCAGTCATTGGATCGAAGCGGTTGTGTGATGGGATACCATCAAATTGCTCACCAGTGGTCTCGGGTACACGTCACACACTTGGCAACACTTTAGTAAGTTGACCTTTAAATTTTTGGGCAATCTTTTTTTAACTTTTTAAAAAATTGAAGTATAGTTGACTTACAGTTGTTAGTTTCAGGTGTACGGAAAAGTGGTTCAGATACACACACACACACACACACACACACACACATATATATGTACATATATTTTTCAGATTCTTTTCATTATAGGTTATTACAAGATATTGAATGTAGTTTCTTGTGCTATACAGTAGGTCTTTGTTATTTTATATTTAGTAGTGTGTATCTATTCCCAAACTCCTAATTCATTCCCCCACTTTGGTAACTGTAAGTTTCCTTTCTAAACTCTCACTGTTTGCAGATGACATGATCCTCTACATGGAAAACCCTAAAGACTCCACCAGAAAATTACTAGACCTAATCAATGAATATAGTAAAGTTGCAGGATATAAAATCAACACACAGAAATCCCTTGCATTCCTATACACGAATAATGAGAAAGTAGAAAAAGAAATTAAGGAAACAATTCCATTCACCATTGCAACGAAAAGAATAAAATACTTAGGAATATATCTACCTAAAGAAACTAAAGACCTATATATAGAAAACTATAAAACACTGATGAAAGAAATCAAAGAGGACACTAATAGATGGAGAAATATACCATGTTCATGGATCGGAAGAATCAATATAGTGAAAATGAGTATACTACCCAAAGCAATTTACAAATTTAATGCAATCCCTGTCAAGCTACCAGCCACATTTTTCACAGAACTAGAACAAATAATTTCAAGATTTGTATGGAAACACAAAAAACCTCGAATAGCCAAAGCAATCTTGAGAAAGAAGAATGGAACTGGAGGAATCAACTTGCCTGACTTCAGGCTCTACTACAAAGCCACAGTCATCAAGACAGTATGGTACTGGCACAAAGACAGAAATATAGATCAATGGAACAAAATAGAAAGCCCAGAGATAAATCCACACACATATGGACACCTTATCTTTGACAAAGGAGGCAAGAATATACAATGGAGTAAAGACAATCTCTTTAACAAGTGGTGCTGGGAAAACTGGTCAACCACTTGTAAAAGAATGAAACTAGATCACTTTCTAACACCGTACACAAAAATAAACTCAAAATGGATTAAAGATCTAAATGTAAGATCAGAAACTATAAAACTCCTAGAGGAGAACATAGGCAAAACACTCTCAGACATAAATCACAGCAGGATCCTCTATGATCCACCTCCCAGAATTCTGGAAATAAAAGCAAAAATAAACAAATGGGATCTAATTAAAATTAAAAGCTTCTGTACAACAAAGGAAAATATAAGCAAGGTGAAAAGACAGCCTTCTGAATGGGAGAAAATAATAGCAAATGAAACAACTGACAAACAACTAATCTCAAAAATATACAAGCAACTTATGCAGCTCAATTCCAGAAAAATAAACGACCCAATCAAAAAATGGGCCAAAGAACTAAATAGACATTTCTCCAAAGAAGACATACGGATGGCTAACAAACACATGAAAAGATGCTCAACATCACTCATTATTAGAGAAATGCAAATCAAAACCACAATGAGGTACCACTTCACACCAGTCAGAATGGCTGCGATCCAAAAATCTGCAAGCAATAAATGCTGGAGAGGGTGTGGAGAAAAGGGAACCCTCCTACACTGTTGGTGGGAATGCAAACTAGTACAGCCACTATGGAGAACAGTGTGGAGATTCCTTAAAAAATTGCAAATAGAACTACCTTATGACCCAGCAATCCCACTTCTGGGCATACACACGGAGGAAACCAGAATTGAAAGAGACACATGTACCCCAATGTTCATCGCAGCACTGTTTATAATAGCCAGGACATGGAAACAACCTAGATGTCCATCAGCAGATGAATGGATAAGAAAGCTGTGATACATATACACAATGGAGTATTACTCAGCCGTTAAAAAGAATTCATTTGAATCAGTTCTGATGAGATGGATGAAACTGGAGCCAATTATACAGAGTGAAGTAAGCCAGAAAGAAAAACACCAATACAGTATACTAACACATATATATGGAATTTAGGAAGATGGCAATGACGACCCTGTATGCAAGACAGGAAAAAAGACACAGATGTGTATAACGGACTTTTGGACTCAGAGGGAGAGGGAGAGGGTGGGACGATTTGGGAGAATGGGAATTCTAACATGTATACTGTCATGTAAGAATTGAATCGCCAGTCCATGTCTGACGTAGGGTGCAGCTTGCTTGGGGCAGGTGCATGGGGATGACCCAGAGAGATGTTGTGGGGAGGGAGGTGGGAGGGGGGTTCATGTTTGGGAACGCATGTAAGAATTTAAGATTTTAAAATTAAAAAAAAAAAAATAAATAAAAAAGAAAAAAAAAAAAAAAAAGAAAAAACTTAGCTCACTATTTTAATCTTTTTCTTTACTAAGCAGCTCTTGGGCCTTTTTGTTATTCTTTTTTGTCCATGAGTTGCTTCTTAATATCCTTTGCTCAATTAAAAAACATATCTTTAAAAAAATAATTGGTTGGTTATTCTTTGTATTTTTGGAATGCTAATCTTTTGTTATGTGGCAGACATTTTCTCTAAGCCTGGCCTTGTCTTTTAAGTTTGGGAAATCGGAGTACATCAAAGGCACCATAAATAATTTTCCTCTCTAAGACCTTTGTTGTTGTTGTTGTTGTGTCTGGCTTAAGAAGGCCTTCCTTCTTCAAGGTTATAAACATAGTCCCCTATATATCCTTCTAATGCTTTCATAGTTGAAATTTTTTAATGTTAGAGCCTTAATCCATGTGGAATATTTTTTGTGAACAGTAGGACTGTAACAATTCTTTTCCCCAAATGGAGAGCCAGTTTCCTCAATGCTCTTTTTGTGAAAAGCTAGCAGCATGTTCCATGGCCACTGGGTTACAAGCATTGAAAAACCTCGTTAAAGATGTTGGGCATGAGCGAGAATGGCAGATTCCTGCGAAACATCCTGCAGGTCACGATGAGGTGGCTTCTCTGTCTCTGGATACTGCTCTTCTGGAAAAGTTCCTTGTAGCAGAGCACACCCAAGATCCCGTGACTAGTGTCCTATCAGGGCATTTAACTAGAGATAGACTAAAATCTCACCATCTCTGGGTGCTCATGAGAAAATCATTGCAGGGACCTCATTCACCATTGTCCATTTCCTTCTAAGCAAGGGCGATTTTTTACTTAAACATATTCTGTGTGAATCTTTTATCAGGTCTAAATAGTTAAGTTGCTTTGAAGAAGGTATATTAGATATTCTTTTTTAAGTGAGCCTCTCATTCATCTCCATAATACCTTTTTTTAAAAACTATGACTTTATTTTTTTGGAACAGTGTCACATTCATGGCAAAACTGAGCTGAAGGCAGAGATTTCCCGTGTTCTCCCTGCTCCCACAGACACGCAGCTTCCGTTGTTATCAACACCTACCCCCCAGCATGGAACACTTGTTACGGTTTGTGAACCTGCACTGACTCCATCATAACCCCCCACATATGTAGTTTAACTACAGTCCGTTCTTGGTATTGCACCTTGTATGGACTTGGTCAAGTATATGATGACCTGTATCCATTATTCAGTACAGGATGCTCCCATCAGAGCATCGTACAGAGTGGTGTCACTGCCTTTAACAGTCCTCTGTGCTCGACCCATTCGTGCCTCCCTTCATGCCTACCCCCACCCCTGGCAACCACCAGTCATTTTACTGTCTCCATAGTTTTGCCTTTTCCAGAATATCATAAGGTTAGAAACGTGCAATATGTAGCCTCTTCAGGTTAGTTTCTTTTCACTTTGTGCTATGAATTTAAGGTTTGTCTATGCTCCTCATGGAAAAGGAAATGGCAACCCACTCCAGTGGTCCTGCCTGGAGAATCCTATGGACAGAGGAGCCTGGTGGGCTATAGTCCATGGGGTCGCAAAGAGTCGGACACGACTGAGCAACAGCAGGCCTTCTCATGGCTTGAGACTCATGTCTTTTTAGCACTGAATAATAGGCCATTCAATATGCCATTCCGCTCAATATGCCGGTAAATTTGGAAAACTCAGCAGTGGCCACGGGATTGGAAAAGGTCAGTTTTCATTCCAATCCCAGAGAAATGCAATGCCAAAGAATGTTCAAACTACCGCACAATTGCGCTCATCTCACACACTAGCAAAGCAATGCTCAAAATTCTCCAAGCCAGACTTCAATAATATGTGAACCATGAACTTCCAGATGTTCAAGCTGGTTTTAGAAAAGGCAGAGGAACCAGGGATCAAATTGCCAACATCCACTGGATCATGGAAAAGGCAAGAGAGTTCCAGAAAAACATCTATTTCTGCTTTATTGACTATGCCAAAGCCTTTGACTCTGTGTCACAATAAACTGTGGAGGATTCTTCAAGAGATGGGAATACCAGACCACTTGACCTGCCTCTTGAGAAACCTATAAGCAGGTTAGGAAGCAACAGTTAGAACTGGACATGGAACAACAGACTGGTTCCAAATAGGAAAAGGAGTACGTCAAGGCTGTATATTATTACCCTGCTTATTTAACTTCTATGCAGAGTACATTGTGAAAAATGCTGGGCTGGAGGAAGCACAAGCTGGCATCAAGATTGCCAGGAGAAATATCAATAACCTCAGATATGCAGATGACACCACCCTTATGGCAGAAAGTGAAGAGAAACTAAAGAGCCTCTTGATGAAAGTGAAAGAGGAGAGTGAAAAAGTTGGCTTAAAGCTCAACATTCAGAAAACAAAGATCATGGCATCCGGTCCCATCACTGCATGGGAAATAGATGGGGAAACAGTGGCAAACTTTATTTTCTTGGACTCCAAAATCACAGCAGATGGTGACTGCAGCCATGAAATTAAAAGACGCTTGCTTCTTGGAAGAAAAATTATGACCAACTTAAAGTGAAATGAAGTCGCTCAGTTGTGTCCAACTCTTTGCAACCCCATGGACTGTAGCCTACCAGGCTCCTCAATCCATGGGATTTTCCAGGCAAGAATACTGGAGTGGGTTGCCATTTCCTTCTCCAACCTAGACAGCATATCAAAAAGCAGAGACATTACTTTGTCAACAAAGGTCCGCATAGACAAAGCTATGGTTTTTCCAGTAGTCATGTATAGATGTGAGAGATGGACTGTAAAGAAAGCTGAGTGTCGAAGAATTGGTGCTTTTGAACTGTGGTGTTGGAGAAGACTCTTGAAAGTCCCTTGGGCTGCAAGGAGATCCAGCCAGTCCATCCTAAGGGAAATAAGTCCTGAATGTTCATTTGAAGGACTGATGCTGAAGCTGAAACTCCAATACTTTGGTCACCTGATGGGAAGAGCTGACTCATGTGAAAAGACCCTGATGCTGGGAGGGATTGAGGGCAGGAGGAGAAGGGGATGACAGAGGATGAGATGGCTGGATGGCATCACTGACTCGATGGACATGAGTTTGGGTAAACTCTGGGAGTTGATGATGGACAGGGAGGCCTGGCATGCTGCAGTCCATGGGGTTGCAAAGAGTTGGACATGACTGAGCGACTGAACTCAACTGACCTGAACATTCCATTGTCTGGATGTGCCACAGACTGTTTATCCACTGGCCTCCTGGAGGACACCTTGGTTGCTTCAGAGTTTTGACAATGATGAATAAAGCTGCTATAAATATCTGTATGTAGGTTTTCATGTGGACATAAGTTTTCAACTCCTCTGGTACATACCAGAGAGGGGCAATTCCTGATTGTATGGTAAAAGTATGTTTAGTTTTATAGGAAATGACCAATTTGTCTACCAAAGAGGCTGTACCATTGTGCATTTCCAGGAAAGAATGAGAGACACCTTTGCTACCATTTGTTATTGTCAACATTCTGAATCTTGGCCATTCTAATGTACACTTATATTATATCAGTGTATAGCCGATTCACTTTGTTGTACAACAAAAACTAACACAACATTGTAAAACAATTATACTCCAATTTAAAAATTAATTATTTTAAAAAAGAAAAAAAGAACTGACCTTCCCTAGATCTCCCCATCATTGTTCCAGGTTTCATAGTTAGATTGAGGCTCATTGTCCTCAGCATTGAGAAAGTAGCCCAAGGTACAGTGTTAGTAAAAAGCGTATTTACTTAGATTTTGTGTTTTGTGTTTCTTTCCCAGTATCAGAGACAGTAATGGTCATTGGTTAGAATCCAGAATTTTTCCCTGGTTTTATCTAAATCCTTGGATATAGACAGAGAGGTTGAAATATTTGACCTTAGAGCAGAGAGGATGGATGGCAGGTACAAAGGTTAGAGGGAATGGAGGATGGAACATGCTGCTGCTGCTGCTAAGTCACTTCAATCGTGTCTGACTCTCTTCGACCCCAGAGATGGCAGCTCACCAGGCTCCCCCATCCCCGGGATTCTCCAGGCAAGAACACTGGAGTGGGTTGCCATTTCCTCCTCCAGTGCGTGAAAGTGAAAAGTGAAAGTGAAGTCGCTCAGTCGTGTCTGACTCTTTGTGACCCCATGGACTGCAGCCTTCCAGGCTCCTCTGTCCATAGGATTTTCCAGGCAAGAGTACTGGAGTGGGTTGCCATTACCTTCTCTGATGGAACATGCTAGAAGTTGAATAAAGGCCCCAGAAGCAAGGAGTAGGGTGAGGCCAAGCAGTAGTCAGAGGCTGGGGCTCAGGGCCTTGTGGCCACGTGCAGGCTTCGGGCCTGGATGCCACTGAAGGGTTTGCGGCAGAGTGACAAGATCAGGCTCGTGTTAGACAAGAACTTCGACTGCGCAGAGACAGAGAGGTGGCAGGCAAGAACGGATCTGGGAAGGAAAGAAAAAAGCTGTTTAGGAACTTTTTGCAGTGACCCAGGGCAAGGATACTTGAATGCTTTACCTTAATTGGATTTGGGAGTAGAAAAATATTGACATCTTTGTTTTTGAAAGTAGAATAAAAGCCTGTAAGCAAAAAAGTACACTGTTTGAAGAAAAGGCAAAAAAAATTTTTTTTTCTGCAAAGCTCAGTGCCATTTTTTAAAAAAAGAAATCAGATCTGTGCAGGATGCGTCCCTTGGTTGGCAGAATCCCATGCAGAATGGCTGTATGGACCCCTCTTTCAAAAAGTAAGAATTATACAGTGGTGACGGCAGAGTGTTAAACCGAATGTGGGGCCCTGTCTTCTCACTGCCCTGGGTCTATGAGACAGTAAGGCTTCAGTCAGTGCCCAAGAAGCTTCTCTTGGCCTGTTCAGTAAAAGGCTGGTGATTCCTGTAGTACGGGCAGAGAGGCAACTTATGCAGCTCAAAGTCCTTGTTATCCTAACCTGTGGTGTCTGGTCAATTGCAGAGAGTGTTGGGTAAGTATCATGACTAGATGAGATCACTAGGAAAGATGGTGGTATTATTTTTATTCACTGTGGTTGATAAAGACATAGCTAAGAAGAGTGAAAAATGCCAACTTTAAATCTGTTCCTTAGAACTATTCCTTACCAGTATGTGTGCATTTAACTGGCTTTCTTTTGAATAGTTTTGGGGACCACTGGCTTGGGCAAAAAAGTTTTCTGTCAAATTGTGATATTGTTTTAATTTTTTCACATTAGGAATTTGTGGGATACTGTTTCTAACATCCATTTTCAATGTTAGGATCCTTCTTCATTTATTATGTACCTTTAGAAAATGGTTTGAAAAACTAGCTAAGCTTTTCATTAGAGGTATCAAATTTTCAAAGTTCTGGGACTATGAAAATTGAAAGCATAATGCATGTATTTGTGTGTATATATATTTATGTATGCATAATATATTTAATATATATTTTAACTTGCTGATGTCACAGAAGGAAGAACAGTGGCTGTGGAATGTGATAATGTGAGATATTCTGAAATTGGATACTATCATTTTCATTTACATTGCATTGACATGCTGAGTCTGTACTGGAGATAACTTGAGGGCAAAGTTTGAATGCCTCTGAAGCATAGCTTAACGTTTCTAGGAAAAAGAGCTTATACTGACTACACTTATGCTGAGTCTCCTTCAGCAGTTTTCAGTGACTCACAGCCCTGATATTTGCTTAGTGATTCAACCAGCAAGGAGATTGGCCGCTGAGATAATTTGGTTCCCGTAAGTCCTCAGGTTAACGCTGTTAAAAGGTTAATAAAGGCCTTTTCTAAGTAGTGTACAATAGTAGTTTGCAGGGTCTTTGGGGCAATCTAAAATGCTACCTGTAGCGGTGGGTCTTGAGGGTAATATTAATACATTCTCTCAGTCCCACCAGGCCAGTTCTGAACAGTTGACATTAAACACTGCAGAATTCCAAAGTGCAGACAGCTTGGCAAGTTTGAATTCTGGTGCATTCTGTTCAGAACTAGAGGTTTTTTTTCTGTTTTTTCAATAGTGCTTTTGTCTTTCTGCTAAAGGTCAGACTGCACTTGTCCAGTACTGGCGTTCCTTTGTGAGCATTAGTAGGGAGGGGGTGGACATATTGACTTAGTTTTTATATTTATAATAACCTATCACAACATCAGACTTTATAGATTTAAAAATGTAAATTAAAATGTTTGCCTTTTAAACTGCTGATGAGCTGCTGCCAATGGGACATTCATAGCTCTCCTTTTGGTGGTTCGTTTCATGCCTCTCAGTGCTTTGGTGCTGTGGGAAGAACCAGCATGAGCGTTTAGTGTCAGGCTTAGTTAGAATATTGGTCCCATCGTTTGGACCACTGATGGAACAACCTGTGTAATACAGGGGTCACACCGCGCCTGGCAGAGCTCTTGGGTAAAGTTCCTGGCATGTTGCCTGCCACATAGTGATGGGAGCATTCACGTTCAGTCACCTGGGACAGCACCTAGGAGAAGGGGTAAGGCTGAGTGCCGTGCCCTTCTTTTCCTCGGGCTCTGGGGATTGGCAGAGGCCTTTAGCTGAAGCCCATTGTTTAGGCAGTGATGGCGAGGAGCCCACAGCTGGCTCCCACAGTAGGAGTACAGTCCTGCTATACAGGTTTTCAACCGCACACAGTGTATTTAGGGAGAACTCCTAGTTTGTGTGTATTTTACCCTCCGTAAGTGTGGCTGGACTCTTCAGGAGCCTCACTGTGCTTGCACTCTCTGCAGGCCCTGCTTGCACCCCGCTCGGTCAAATCCCCCATGCCCGTCCCCTGCTGATATAGTGGGCTCGTGCCGGCATTCCTTAGTCCTGGGAAACCGCCTCACCTCCTGTCTGCTCTTTTCCGATCTCCAGCTCCTCCCCGTGTAACAGGACGCAGGGAGCAGGGGTCTGCTAGCTGTGAAGACGGTGTGTCCCTCTGGCTCATTCTGCTGCGGGGAGCCACTGCGTGGATCGAGCGGGACTCTCTCGCCGCTGGGCTTAGCTTCCCCCTACCTCTTCTGCACAGGCCCGTCCGGAGGGTGCAGGCTCTTCTGTTTTCCTTGCCCTCGCCCCCCCTGGGCGAGGCTGTGGGCTCTTCTACAGCTCAGCCGGACGAGGAGCAGGCTGCCTGGTTCCCCCTTCTTGCAGGGACCTCGGTCTCTCCTGGAGATTCTCTTAGAGCCCTGCCATCCCCTTAACTTGTTGAGGAAGCCAGTAGGAACTTGCACTAGGAACGTGCCCTCCCCCTCAATTACTCTCCCTTTCCTTGGGGGCTGGGTGGAGGGAAGGGCTGTGGTCAGCCTGTAGGACTGGTCCTGTGACCTCTTGCTAAGCAGTAGGGGGCAGCGTCTGTATATATGTGGTCATGGCTTTCTACGTAGGGTACCGCTTTCATGGATCACAGCTTTGTCATGACGAAGGCTTGCATAACTCGGGGAAGCAATGCACCATGCAGGGCCACTAAGATGGACGGGTCATAGTAGAGAGTTCTGACAAGAGGTGGTCCAGTGGAAGAAGAATTGACAAACCACTCTAGTATTCTTGCTGCGAGAGCCCCGTGAACAGTATGAAAAGGCGAAAAGACAGGACACTGGGAGATGAGCCCCTAGATCAGAAGGCATCCAGTCTGCTACTGGGGGAAAGCAGAGGCAATTCCTCATAGCTCCAGAAAGAATGAAGCAGCCATTCTTTCCTTCAGGGCCAAAGAGGAAATGGTGCTCAGTTGTGATCGTGTTTGGTGGTGAAAGTAAGGTCCAATTCTATAAAGAACAGTATTGCATAGGAACCCGGAATGCTGGGTCCATGAATCAAAGTAAATTGGATGTGGTCAAGCAGATGGCAAGAGTGGACACCAACATCTTAGTGAACAATAAAAGGAGAAGAGGGTGGCAGAAGATGAGATGTTAGAGAGCACCGCCAACTCAATAGACGGGAATCTGAGTAAGCTCCAGGAGTTACTGAAGGACAGAGGAGCCTGGAGCGCTGCAGTCCATGGGGTCGCAAAGAGTCAAGCATGACTTAGCGAATGAACAACAAGAAGTAGGGCTCTTCACCCCATTGTCCCCAGCTGTAGGCCTTGCCTGTAATTCTAATAAAGGGGAAATCCCGCTCATCTTTATACTGGAATGTTCCGTTTCTGTAAACACCTGCCATTTAGCGCTGGGATGTTTTTCCCATGCATCTGTTCCTACAGAAGCAGGTTAATGCTCCCTCGTGCCTGTGGAGGCTCTGAGATGCAGAAAAAGATGTGGCCAGTGTCTCCACGGACATGGCTATGGTGTGAATGTTTCCACAATTCACATGTTGATATCCTAAGGCTGAGGTGATGGTATTAGGAGGTGGATTTGGGAGAAGACCGATTTTTGAGAGTGGAGCCCTCATGAACAGGGGCTGAGTGTTGTTACAAAGAGGCCTCGCTGAGTTCCCTGGCTCCTTCCACCATGGGAGGACACGGGAAGAGGATCCGCACCGGCCATGCTGGCGCCCTGGGTTTTGGACTTTCGAGCATCCAGAACGAAGCAATGCATCGTTTTAATTAGCTCTAGGAATAGGAAGTTCAAGGTTCTTCAAATTTGCTTCCGCTTCAGTCTCCTGACTGCTTGATAGCAACTGGGATATGTAAAGGTGTGTTCTGCTGGAGCAATGATTTGGACCATTGCTGCTGTTACTTCACACTCATTTAACCAAGAGACAGTCATCATGAACTGACCGTCTCCCTTTAAATAGTGGAACTGACAGTAGGGGCTAGTAAGCTCCTTCCCTGATTATTTTTATTCAGCACACAGGAAAAAAGACAGATGTGTGAGTGAGCGGTGAGCCCTATCTGGGGGAAAATCAGCCTGGCAGCATAGGACACTGGGTCGTCCAGCGGGGCAGGGGGCGGGGGCTGGAGGTATGAAAGTCAGAGGTCAAGGGGCCTAAATAGGTTAAGTGGGAGTGGAGAGATGGAAAGACATAGCCCAGAGCTGGTGGAAGTGCATAGCTTATCAGAAGGAGAGCAGGAAGGGATGCTGCAGTTTCCATCGGGGGTCCATGAGAGGAGGGGGTGTCAGGCCCAGAAACAGGGAGTCAGAAGAGAAGAGCGATTCTAGGGTGGGAAGAGCAGGGCCTTGTCTAGCCTGCAGTGCCTCTGTGCAGAGGGAAAGGCATGCCCTCCCCCAGAGGCCTGGCCAGGCGGGTCCCCGGGGCCAGGATCCTTTCCTCAGCGTGCCACCTGTACAGCTGGATGCAATGGCCCTGTCGAAGTTTCCCGAGGAGCAACGAGACTCTGATAGTCACAGCACTTCCATGGGGCCACGGCTGGGCTGTGAGAGCCAAGGGGTTGGTGGTCGAGGGAGGGGGGAGATGCTTGTTCCTGTACTGCTTGCTTAGAAAGCCAGCAAGTAACAAAAGCCCCTCCTTTGGTCTGTCTTCTCTATGGATATTCCTATTATTCTTTCTTTTTTTTAATTTTTAATTTTTAAATTTTTTTAATTTAAAATTTTTTAATTTTTAATTTTTTAATTTTAATTTCTAATTTTTAAAATTTTCTAATTTTTAAAATTTTAATGTGGTTACATATATGACAGAAAATTGACCATTTTAACCAAGCTTAAATGAGCAGTTCGGGGGCATTAGTCCGTTTGCAGTGTTGGGCCACCTCACTGCCTCCCGCCTCCAGTGCTGTCTTATCTCTCAGTCCTGAACCCTCCCCCTTAACCGTGAACTCCCAGTCCTGCTCTGTCCCACTCCGGAGGCCACCAGTCCTCTCTCTGTGAGTAGGACTGTGAGGATTCCAGGTACCTCCTGTAAGTGGAAGGACACAGTATTTGCCCTTTTTTTCAGTCTGGCTTATTTCACTTTAGAAGAATGCCTTCAAGGTTCATCCAAGTTGTGGCTTATATCAGAATTGTATTTTTAAGGGTGAATAGTAAGCTGTTGTATGGATAAACCACATTTTATTTGCACATTTGTTGATGGACACTTGAGTTGTTTCTCTCTTTCAGCTGTTGTCAGGGTGCTGCTGTGAACATTGGTAGACAAGTATCTATCTGTTTGAGTCCCTGTTTTCCATTCCTTAGGGGTATATATCCAAAAGTGGAATTGTTGGATCATATACAATTCTGTTTAACTTTTTGAGAAACCCCAGAACTGGTTTCCACAGTGGCTGCACCATTTTCTAGTCCCACCAGTAATAACTGAGGGTTTCAGTTTATCTACATCTTCACCAATATTCGTTATTTTCAGTGTGGTTTTTTTTTTTTTTTTTTCAATGGCCACCCTAAAGGGTGTGGTGATATAGCATTGTGGTTTCAATTTGCATTTCCCTAATGTTCCAACTTCTAGTGTATTTTTGCCATAAATTTCATCATTATATAAATATAGTGCCTTGCCTTTTTCTTTACTTTTTTTTTTCAAAGTTCTACTTTGCAAGACCATGCAGAGAAAGAGCAGTTATTAACCCTACAAATTCATGCCCAACCTTCACCCATCTGAAAACATACTCACAGAGCATATTTTCACTTCCCTTCAAGATGTTATAAAAGTTTAAGATGTGTTTCATTAGACATGCAGGATTTATTTTTTAATTAGTTCTAAGCATTTAAAAATCAGGAGCTCATAAAAACCTGAATTTCCCACTTCTAAGGAAATCCTGCAGGTGGGGCGCCTGCGGTCCAAGTTCCCACAAAGAGCTGGAACGGCCCCAGCTCCCCGCAGCCCGCCACCCCCCCTTGGCAGTACCTGCCCCATGCCTGCAGGCATCTGTTTGCCAGCCCTGCTAGAGTGGATTTTCTGAGGCTAAAGCTAGTCTGGATTTCTTCCAGTTTATGTTAATAATTTAGGTGATCAGAAGTGACTAACACTTCTGCTCTGCTTGGCTACTTAATACCTCCACTGATGCTTTCTCTCCGGGTAAGTTCAGCAATCTCCTTGTTATCTAGCCTTGCATGCCTCAAGCCCCGTGGGGATAGGTCCTGCCAACGGATTGGTCCCTCTTGGTTAACTGTCACTTTCCATTTGAGTGCTTCCCCTTAGCTGGAGCCCTTTGAGATTGTGTTCCTGTGTGGGCAGAAGGCACGTACGCTCTCTTCTTCCGTGTGTTGACCCCTCATTCGGAGTTCCCACCTGTTGTTCTTGGTGATCATATTTGGAAATCCACTTTTCACCTGTGCAGGGGCTTGATTTCTATGTGTGTGTGAGTGTGTGGCACTATTCTGTGATGTGCTAAAATTATGGCTGAAGACATAAGCGTAGCTCCTGTCCGTGGTCTGGAAACACAGTTAGCATTGTCCGCAGACATTAGATTGTGAAGATGCTCACGGCCAGCTTCAGGGCCTGTGTCTCACAGATAATCAGGGCTGGAAGGTGCGGCCCTGAGGTGGAGGCCTCGTGAAACCCGAGCCAGCCCCCGAACACCCTCACTGCACGGTTGGTGACTGCACAGAGCTGACTCTCTCCTGTCGGTCAAGCCACGTTTCCTGAAACCTAAGAACGCCAGGGTGTAATAGTGTTCTTTCATAACCAGCTCGCGTTCCCAGCCCTTCGCAAGACTCTCCCTGTGGTTTTCAGCCTGTCTCTCTGTGTGGTCCCTGATGACTTCACTGAAGGTGAACTTCGCGGTGGTAGAAGAATGTGTCTGGGGGCCTTAGGCTGACTTGCCTCCCAGCCTCCACTCTCTCGAGTCCCTCCTCTGAAACTCTCTTGGCTGCCTGTCCAGCCGACTGAGCTGGAAACGTTGTTGGTCCCGATGGTTTGCGCTTCCTGCTAGAGGGGGAGCCCACGGTGTGTGTATCACCTGCTTTTCCACCAGTTTCTTTTTGTGTCCACTCTTGCCCTGTCTGTCTACTTTTTCCTACCTGGACATAATATTCAGCTATAGAGTTTGCATGTTGACTTTCTTACTACATAGAAGTTCATTTTCTGGCTCCTTCTTGCCCTTTGCCCCTAAAAGCTCCACATGTCTGTTTCTTTTCCCCCAGGTGAGTGGCACAAGACTGCTTATTATTCCTGTGGACTTGCATTCCCCATACCCCCGCAAAGGGGAACTTTGTCACAGAAAAAAAAAAAAGTTGTCTCTATTTCGGATGTCAGTTTCAATAGAGAACAATGATGAAATTGTTAGTTGAGCGAAATGGCACTTAATTATGTGTCTGGAAACTCTTATACATCTCAGGGGTTTTCTTAGCAGAGAGTTCACTGCGGACGGCACTTAGGGTACTCAGCTCCAGAACATGATATAGAGGTGGTTCCTGCAGGCTCTGCTTTCTAGCAGGTCCACAGCGGGGCTGGCCTGGCAGACGCCCCCCACCACCACACACACACACACACACACACACACACACACTTCCTGCTTCACAGGCCGCTGCACCCCCAGTAGGTGCTGTTCTGACTCAGGAGCTAGCTAGCAGGCTGGAAAGACACTGGCTTCTAAGAAAAGAACCTTGGCTGAAACAACTTTATAACATGCCTTGTTTGTTATAAGGGATTCTGGAGCCCTCAGCTATGCCTTTGGATCACAGAAGCATCAGTACTGGTCCGAGCCAAGAACTGTAGAGACTTAAGGGTGGAGACGATGTGAGAGACGGCGGGCCCCAGCTGCCTCCAGTCCTGAGAAGATATTCTGGGTGGCTGGACTCGAATCAATTATTAACCTACACATAAAATCAAGGAAGTACAGTGAGCACCGCAGACAAGGGTGCCCTCTGTCGAGCTGCTTCTGGTTTAGCTGGGTCACCAGGATTTGGGAGGCAAGTTATCTGGCTCTGGGAACCTGGGGTGGGAAGCTGGGATTACGCTTCGAGAGCTGGGCTGGCTTCTTACTGGTTCTGGTATAATTGCGGCATTGTCTCCTCCAGCTGATTTTGTAATATTAGGTGTACAGAATAAGTGCGTGCTTAAGTAGGTGCTTTGAATTTTTTATTTGGTCAAATTAAAGACAAAATATAAATATTTTGCAATATTTATAGTGCAAATATGAAAGACAAAAATACTAGAAAATTTATATTACAAAGGACTAGCATCTCTAATATACTCCTAAAATCTAATGTAATCCTAAAATCTGACTGTCAGAAGGAACCACCTAATACATAAATGAAGAAAAGACATGAACAAGGCAAAATTTTAAAGATCCAAAAAGAGAGTATGCAGTGAAAATTATATCCTTTTTCTACTCGGCTCTCCTTTTCAGATGTAGCCGCTTTTGCTGGTTTCTTTTGTAGTCTACACCGGATCATTTTGAGTAGTTATAAATGGTTATACTATGATACATATGTCACTATGCTAGTGTTATCTGATTTGGCAACAAAATTATGTGCACAATTGGCCCCATGATTAAATCGTCTTCAGTGATGATGTTTTCATACAGTCTTTTCATCTTGTTTCAAGTAGAAGGAAAATTAGAACCTGGAGTGGAAAAGAAGGGCTTCCATATAAAGCAACTACCGTTTCAGAGCATGGGACTCGTCCTGGAGAGGAAATATCTAGTGGCCTGAAATCGTAGCATTTTGTTCCAATGTCTTCAAACTATGACTGGCTCTGCCTGAGGACCTCGGGTGCACAGGTTGAGCCAGTCACCCTCTGCAGGGTGACCCATCACAGGGTGGCCCCTGGCTTGTGCTGGACCTCAGAGTTACTTCCTCTTTTACCCTGGTCCCCTCCCTGCCATAGGCAACCATTCAAATATGTATCAAGTGCATCATTTAGGCCTGTTTGTAGTCTTATAATGTATCGCATCTGGTACATACCTAGTTTTAATAAATGCAGATGCTGTGTCTGTCTACTTCCATTGTAGCTTTTCCCCCTGGGCTCTGAAAGTTCCATCCTTGCCTGGTGAATGTCCTACTGGTTTGTTGCAGCACAACTGAGGTTTGGAAGAGTTTGTGGTGACTTCTACCCCGATTTTTCTTTTGTCTTTATTACAAGAATTTCAAGAAAAAATAAGGAACCTTAAAATTTCACCGACCTAGTGTATCAACTTTTTAAAGTTTTCCTATGTGGACACTTCTGACATCATTATAACAAAAAGCACATTATTGTCGTTTCATTGCTTGGTTCAGTTTACTGCAACAACATCTCTCCCTCTTGCTAGGTTGTCATAATAAATTTTACTTGCTGTGTATTTCATCTGCATTATATACCATAACTTCATGATCTTTTCTATGAAATGTTTTTTAGTTGTGTATTTTTTATTATCATTGCAATGAATATCTTCGTGTATACAGCTGGTCTTTTATTATTGCTTCTGTTATATTATTTAGCCATGATAGATGCTCTATAGGGGGTTATGGCATCAAAGAAAAAAATTGGCAACGTGATTGTCCTGTGACTTAGGACACAAGTTACCACGTTCTGCCTCTCACTGTATGCCCAGGAATGAATGCAAGTGTCTATCCTCCATTTAAAGCATCCTTTTATTTTCAGAGTTTCTTACTTAGAGCTGTTGCCATAGGAATTGATTTCTTAAGTGCCATTGTGGTCAGCAGAGAAATAAGGAACTCTGGGTTCCCTGGCTTGAGAACGCGTTGAGGAGAGTGCCATCTGCTACCTGTATTGCACGTTCTTTCTATCCCACCATCCCTCCTGGCACGGGGTACAGTCTTGCTGTGGCCATCGTCGGTTATTCCGCTCTCTGTGGTCGGGGTTGTCTGTAGCCAGGTGGTATGAAGCCCTGCTTCCGTCTCCCCTGGGAGTGCATGAACTGTAAATACAGACACCCACAGGAGAAACAAGGATGCCTCGGAAGCTCCTCATCCATTTCCACTGGAGGCCTGTGAACAAGTGACTGGCTGCTCGTAAAGATTGTGTCCCAGTGAGGAGGAGGAGCGGTGGGAGTAGGGAGAGGGAGGTGTTTGTGGAAACATATGTTGGATTCTTTTCATTTTCCTCTGGTGACAGTGATTGATGGCGTCTAGTGAGCCTCCATTTGTCACTTCCTTGGTTCAGCTGGCAGTCAGGGGAGGGGGAAATCAATAAGGGCTGGGCCAGGGAAGGAAGAGGCTCTTGATGTGGTCATGAGATGCTGTTTCTTACAGTTAAGCTTACCATGAGTGTCTTCTCACGCTGCACTGGGATACTAAGAGCCACTCTTTTAGACTCTAGAAGAACCAGCCTTCATACCTGTATCTTATTCCCCGTTGCCAGAAAAGGGTTCACTTTGATCACAAGATGTTTATAGTTTAAAGGGAATCAGAGAATGAAGGAAATCCATACTGGATACCATTTTGGCCAATTCTGTGTCTTATATTTTGAAACTGGGCTTGGCTTTAGCTATGCAATTCTCTTGGTGATAACTGAATATTGAATATTTGGCTAGGAAGTAGAAAAAGGCTGTAAAAAGGAGAGTTGAGGGTAGGAAGGAGCGTGGTAAATTAGCTAAGTTTACAATGATCTTATTAAGCTTGTTGCTTTCATTTTCCTGCCTACGTTGGGACAAAAAAATGTTTAAAAGTGCAAGAACAGTGATTATTTTGTGGTTAGATCATGTGCGCAGTGCAGCCAAGCCCAGAAAGGAGAATCTGCTTCATCAAGTCTTTACTCTGTTACTTTGGCCAAAATTTGTGCGGAAGCCTCCGATGAGGGTAGACTTGCCAAGAAACTGCTGCCGCGTCCTTCTGGTACTTTCTTCTTTACTTTTCCTCTGCTACCCGCTCATGGTTATCTTGCAGAATGGAAGGTACTTTTTTTTTTTTTAATATACATAATTTTATTCCAAGATTTTTAAAAAAGCAAAATTGTAACATTGTCATTCTGGAAAACCCAAAATTTGCTATCGATGCTGATCTCCAGGAGTTTGCTTTGCTGCCATAGACAAGTCAAGAAATTAAAGAAACATGACATATTTAGAAACACTCAACATCAGAAGCTTTAAAATCTAACTGTATGTAGTAACCCCTCAAAAAGCTACAACCTGAATTTTAAAAAAGTATTTTCTCTAAAAGGATCATACCAGCTATACAAAAATCTGTGCAGTTTTTATACTGAAGCTAATATGGAGCTGCACTTGAACCCACGTTCTTAGCAAAACAATTGTCTGAGGACACATGCAGACTCCACACACACGTCATTACAGGATAGCCATTTATTTCTCATCTTCCTCCTCACATTCATCTTCCTCTTCCAGTTCATTCTTTTTTCCTGGAGCCCACTGACCTGCCAGGGCTCTTCTCTCCCAGTTCGCTCTTGCCCTTGGCGCAGTATGCAGCAATATCCTTTTCCTTATTTCTTTAGCTTAGCCGCTTTTCTGTTCATGCAGCTGTTTATGTTTGGCTGACTGCTCAGATCACATTTTACCTGAATTCTTTGCAGTATCCCCAATGGATAAGCCAGGGTGTTCGCTTTTGATCTCTGGGTGGCGTTGGGAGCAAATGACCACGCCAGCTTCGTCTCACCTGTGGCAAGTTCTGACGAAGCCGGGTGGCAGAGTCCAATTTTTGAGTCAGTTCTCCATGGCACTTTGATCTCTGGTTTTGCTGCAGGCTGGTGGAGGGCCCCAGTCGCCTCCATCCAGAAGACTATGTCTTACATGTTCAGGTAGGTGCAGCCAGGCTGCTCAGGTGTTTAGGACGCAGCTTGGAGAACATGTGGTGTCTGGGATCCTTTAGAACATTACACTAAACTGATGCTCACCTGCCTACCTCCTTTTTCGTCCTTCTGGCCAACATTTGTTTCTTGAACACCTGTTTTCTACCAGGTGACGCCACAGATCTGGCTTTCCTGGTGGCTCAGATGGCAAAGAACCCACCTGCTGAACGCAGGAGACATCAGATCCCTGGGTCGGGAAAATTCCCTGAAGGAGGAAATGGTAACCCACTCCAGTGTTCATGCCTGGAGAATCCCGTGGACAGAGGAGCCTGGTGGGCCACAGTCCATGGAGTCGCAGAGAGTCGGACACGACCGAAGGACTAACCACCACCACCACTCACTCCACAGATGGTATCTGTTTTAGTTCTCATGACATCTCTGTGGGGCAGCTGGAGTTGTACCCAGCTTTTGAAAAGAAGAAATTGTGGCCCAGGGAGATGGTTGCACACAAAGGTGATCACGACGAATTGTAGAACCAGGTCTGATGCCAGATTTTGGGGAGCCCACACTCCAGGACACAGCTGCACCCCATAGACACCTCTGAAAGGGGCGAGCGGCCTCTTCAGCCAGCCCCAAAGAACGTGTTCACCTTCATCTTGTATGATAGCAGCAGAGTCTATGAAGATCTGAACTGGCTTGTTTTAGAAAAGGCTTCACTGTGAGTTTCTGCTTAAGAAATGAACCTTCCGGGACTTCCCGGGTGGTCCACTGGCTAAGACTCCACACTTCCCAGTGCAGGGTGCCTGGGTTTGATCCCTGGCCAGAGAACTAGATCTTCCATGCTGCACTGAGAGTTCATATGCTACAACTGTAGATCCAGCGTGCCGCATGAAGACAGAAGATCCCGTGTGCTACCACTAAGATCCAGTGCAGCCAAATAAATAAAAAATGAATAATAAATATTTAAAAATGAACCTTCCTAGACAGTGAACTTAGGCCTTGTTCACCGTGTTCATCTTAGGCAGTTTGTCAGAGCAGACAGGATTGTGGTGGACACGTGCGATGGAGATCACAATCTGGATGAGAATCTCAGCTGTGTAGCTGTGAGCACGTTCCTAACTCTCTGAGCCTCTTTCCTTCCCTAATAAAGGGGAATCATCCTGATCCAATCAGGCTAGTGTGTGAATACATTCGTTTAAATGCGGAACATTGTGCTAATCCCATGGGATCTGCTGTTGTTTGTGATTGGCATTACTGGTATGCCTGAAGCCCTATTAGAGTGGAAACCTGGCTTGGGAACACGTATCAATATTTGTAGCTGCTGCTGCTAAGTCGCCTCAGTTGTGTCCAACTCAGTGACCCTATGGACTGCAGCCTACCAGGCTCCTCTGTCCGTGGGATTCTCCAAACAAGAGTGCTGGAGTGGGATGCCATTGCCTTCTCCACAATATTTGTAGAGCCCTCCTTAAATACCATGTAAGCCCTAACTTGTGTAAGGCAATAACAGAGTATGTGTGTTGACAGGGGCTGGGCTGGGAGGTGCATGGCTTGGATTTATCACGGGAATGCTGTAGACTGTCACGAGAGGAGAAGGCATGTTTGACATAGCAAAGTGCTTGCTTAGCTGCAGCCCCACGGAAGTGTGCTTGGCAAACAAATAGTGCTGAAGGACAGATGCAAACAATGACTTGTGTTGGCAGTTGGGCAGAATAGCCTGGGATATAGCACTGAGTAATAAAAGCTGCACTAGCTACTTCTCAGGGTGTTCATTTTGTGCCAAGCACTGTTCTCAGGCTTTCTTCCAACAACTCACAACAGCCCTCTGAAGCAGTACTACTACTGTTCCCAACATTGTCGTTCAGGCACTAAGTCGTGTCCAACTCTGCGACCCCATGGACTGCAGCACGCCAGACTTCTCTGTCCCTCACCATCTCCCAGAGTTTGCTCAAACTCATGTCCATTGAATCAGTGATGCCCTCCAACCATCTTACCCTCTGTCGTCCCCTTCTCCTCCTGCCTTCAATCTTTCCCAGCATCAGGGTCTTTTCCAATGAATCAGTTCTTTGCATCAGGTGGCCAAAGGATTGGAGCTTCAGCTTCAGCATCAATCCTTCCAATGACTATTATTCAGGGTTGGTTTCCTTTAGGATTGACTGGTTTGATCTTCTTGTTGTCCGAGGGACTCTCATGTATCTTCTGTAGCACCACAGTCTCCAACATATAGATTAGGAAACTTCAGACACCGTCAAGTTTAATCAGTTCCCCAAGGGATACAGCAAGTGGCCAAGCTTGGGCTCCATCTCAGGCACTGGTCTCTATATGCAGGCAAGGTCCTTGCTTTTACAGCATTTATGATCTAAGCAGGTGAATCTGTCAAACCAATAAATACAATATAATCTGCCAAGTAGTAAGAAATGCGATGAAGAGAAATAAGGTCGGGTAAGGAGTTTCAGAAGATGATGGGGGTTGATGGCTTAGCTAGTGTGTTATTTGTTTGGACTGCTGTAACAGAATCCCACAGGCTGGGTAACATAAACAGCAGTTCATTCTCTCATGGTTCTGGAGGCCTGCGGAATTGGTTTCTTCTGAGGCCCCTTTCCTGGACGTGCCAGTGGCTGCCTTCTCACTGTGTCGCTGGGTTTCCCTCCGTACATGCAGAGCCCTGGTGTCCCTGTCCTAATCGCCCCTTCTTATAGGTATTCCAGTCATTGGATTAAAGCCTCTCCAAATGGTCTCATTTAAACTTAATCACCTCTTAAAGGCCCTTCTCTGGATACAGTCACATCCTTGTGTACTGGGGGTTAGGACTTCAGAATATGAATTTGGAGGAAACACAGTTCTGACCACAACATTCTTCCCCAAATGTCTGTCCTTCTCACAGTCAAAATACATTCATCCACATCCCAGAAGCCCCCAGATCTTAACCCATTCTAGCGTCAACTCTAAGTCCCAAATCTCATCAGAGTATCCAAATCAGGTATGCCTGAAACTTGAGATATGATTCATCCTGGGGCAAAAATTCCTCTCCTATGATCCTAGGAAACCAGGGAAGTTTTGTGCTTCCAAAAGACGATGGAGGGACAGCCATACAATATACAACAGACATTCCTGTTCTGAAGTCAAGAAATTAGAAAGAAGAAAGGAGGTGATGGATCCCCAGCAAGTCTAAAGCGTATCAGGACTCATTCTATCTGATTTTAAGGCTCTTGAATAATCTGCCTGGTGGCCTGTCCTTTGGGCTCACGAGGCTGGTAGCCCTGCCTTCCAGACCCTCAGAGGCAGCAACCTGGCTCACCAGAACCTAAGGAAAGATGGTCTTGCCCTTTGCAACCAAGGAAGAGACGGCGTCTGGGCCTGTTGTGGGGGAGGCAGCTCTGTGGATCTCTGAATCACTGTCAGGGTCCTTCTTCCCTTCTTGTGATGGGTAACACGGCCAGAAAGCCAGTTCCATCTCCTAGATCTCAGAGGTCTGAGAGCCTCCCCTCCTTGTCGCCCTGTCTCTGTCCCCTTTAGTCTAAATGGTATAACCCCATCCCTAGTCCTGACTTTTGCAGAGATGGCTGATTAAATCAATGAGTTGCATTCTTTATGCAGTACTTGTCCAGCCACACCCTCTGTGTTTGCTTCAGAACACCTTTTCTCATTTTTTGCAATATTTTTTTAAAATTTATTTTTTATGGAAGCATAATTACTTTACAGAATTTCACTGTTTTCTGTCAAACCTCAACATGAATCAGCCTTTTGAAATTTTTTTGCAATATTGATAAGGCTGCCAATTTTCCAAATCTTCAGGTTCTACTTTTTTACTTTTTTTTTTTTCCCACTTAATTTCTTCTCAGTTTTCTCTCTCTCCTTTTATATTTTACTATCAGCAGCATGGATGATCCAGGCTGCACTCTTGACTTATTTTTTTTAATTTTTATTAGAGTCTAGTTGCTTTACAATGTTGTATTAGTTTCTGCTGCACAGCAGTGAATACATATACATATATATACATATACACACATATATATACACATACACATATACACACACATATATACATATACACATATACACATATACACACATATACATATACACATATATACATATACATATATATACACACATATACATATACACATATATACACATATACACATATATATACATATACACATATGCATATATATCCCCTCTTTTTTGGATTTCCTTTCCTTTTAGGACACCACAGAGCACTGAGTAGAGTTCCCTGTGCTAGACAGCAGGTTCTCGTTAGTTATCTATGCTAATACATAGTAGTATATAAATGCTAATCCCAACCTCCCAATTTCATTCCACCCCCACCTTTCCCCCTTGGTATCCATATATTTGTTCTCTATGTCTGATTTATTAATGTCTCATTTATTTTGTGTACTCATTAATGAGGATTCCACCTTTACTTTCTAAGCCTTAAAGCCAGGCTGTTAACATGGTTAGAGGTATGTGAAAAAGACAAACATACTTAAGATTTTCCTTCCTTTCCTTAACATTTTCTTTTCCTAACATGCTTAACATTTTCCTTAACATTTCATCGGTTGCATGTCTCAACCCATAACCTTAAAAAAAAAAGTTTAGGGTGCCTTTTTGTCTTCTCCAGCTTCCACGCCTCGTGACAAACTACCATTTCTCCATCTACACCCATACCCCTGTCTTTATCAGCATTCTTTTAATGTTTGCTACCGTAAGACTCTATTTTGACTCAAGCGCTTGGTGTAATCAGCAAACAAGTTCTGTACACTGGAAAGAGATAAGAACTTTAGAATACACTGAATTTCATCATTTTCTATTATTGAAAATACATGTTTATGGTAACGCATTAAGATGAAAGAAAAGATGAAGAACCTTACCAACCCACAGGGAAAAACCACTGTTAATACTTTGCTATATGTTTCCAGTCTGTGTATATTTATGTAAATATTGTTGTTCAGTCACTTTGGAGAAGGCAATGGCACCCCACTCCAGTACTCTTGCCTGGAAAATCCCATGGATGGAGGAGCCTGGTAGGCTGTAGTCCATGGAGTCGCGAAGAGTCGGACTTGACTGAGCGACTTCACTTTTCACTTTCATGCAGTGGAGAAGGAAATGGCAACCCACTCCAGTGTTCTTGCCTGGAGAGTCCCAGGGATGGCGGAGCCTGGTGGGCTGCCCTCTATGGGATCGCAAAGAGTCAGACATGACTGAAGTGACTTAGCAGCAGCAGCAGTTCAGTCACTCAGTCGTGTCTGACTCTTTGTGACCCCAAGGACTGCAGCACACCAGGCTTCCCTGTCCTTCATTATCTCCCAGAATTTGCTCAAACTTACGTCCATTGAGTTAATGATGCCATCCAACCATCTCATCCTCTGTCGTCCCCTTCTCCTCCTTCCTTTAATCTTTCCCAACATCAGGGTGTTGTCCAGTGAGTCAGCTCTTCATATCAGGTGGCCAGAGTATTGGAGCTTCAGCTGTAGCATCAATTCTTCCAATAAATATTTAGGGTTGATAACCTTTAGGGTTGACTGGTTAGATCTCCTTGCAGTCCAAGGGACTCTCAAGAGTCTTCTCCAGCACTGCAGTTCGAAAGCATCAATTTTTCTGCCCTCAGCCTTCTTTGTGGTCTAACTCTTACATCCGTACATGACTACGGGAAAAACCATTTAAATATATATAATTTTAGAAATAAAATTAGCTTACCATAAAACTTTGTATCCTCTCATTTTCTCTTAACTTACCCCTGCTATTTTTCCATTTTCTTAAATATTCTATGAAAATATCTCAAGTGGCTGTATAATAGTCTATGCAATGGATAAACATTCTTTTTAGATGCTTGCATTGCTTACAGTTTTTGCATTGCACAAAAGTCTTGGACCATAGCTGTGTTTAGTAAGTTATACTCACAGTGTAAAATGTCTAGGCTGTATACTAAATTTCCTGATATACTCTTTCATGAAGCAGTATAATGAGCTCATTAATGTGCAGATTTCAGAGATATTTGGGTTCAAATTTCGGAGAGGTCAAATTTTGCTTTTCCCATTTATATATGATCTTGGGCAAGATAATTCATCTTTCTTGATATCTGACTCAGTTTTTTAAAGATGATAAGTCACTGGGCTATGGGAAGAATAAATAAAAATTTTTTAAACTCATGTCCTAAACTTAATAGGTGTATAGTAATTACTGACTACTATATGATCTGATTGGGGAGAAGATTGCAGAGAACCTACAGGTTGGATACTGGACACCAGTAGAGGGCATAAAACATTAGAATATTCCAGAGATGTGTGACTTACAGCTTCTCTCATGCTCACCCTGGGTCCCTGGATACCAGAGGCTTCAAGTCTCTACATTTTCCCTCTTAAACATTCTTTTAAAGCACATATATTTCTGTAATAGGTATTGGCTTTCCTGAGTATACTCCTTTTTTCCCCCAGGATATGAGTATTATTCTTAAAAAAGATTAAGTTAAAGTATTGTTAAGCACTAATAAATATTTAACACTTGAACCACTTGAACCACTTGAATTAAGGTGTCAGCCAAAAACCGGGATACTGAACATTAGCTGTTTATCTCTCTCTGTGTCTCCACCCAACCAACCAATGAAGTTTATGACCAGTCTTTTGCTTTATGCAGTGTCTATCTAGAAGTTTTAGCACATGTACACATTTTTTTGTTTGTATTTGTGTATCTGTATACATGCACATGTCTATCCAGGCATGTTCTAATATCAGGATGATACATCATAGGTAGATGATTAATTGGGCCAAACCTAAACAATACAGTAAATATCTGATTTGTGCCTGGAGTTAGGAAGAATTATGAATTGAGCATGTATTTTGAGCAACAGTGTAGTCTATGAAATAATGTATTTCAAAATGATTTGCAAAGTTAATTAGGCTTACTGCAGATGGGGCTACAAAATTTGAAGGCTTTCTTATATCCGTCAGTGCTTCACACCATTCTACTTATTTATATTTTTCCTTTTCTCATGTCTAAGGAACATAAAGGAAGAAAGATTAAAATAATGCATTAAATATCTTTTTCTAAGAAGTAACTCACCGGAGACTCTTTGAACATTTTGTTTAAAGAGAAGGGACCCACGTGAGTGACATCTGGGTGCCAGCTCTCTGCTAGGTTCTGTACTAGTGCTGTTTCATTTAAACCTCAAAACACCTTTGAATTAGTGGTTTCCTAACATCGATGAGAGGCTGAGCCTTACTGCCCAGGAAACTGGGGAACTTGACCTGATTCATCACATGGAACCAAGTCTGGAAAGTACTTGATGCTCAAAAATATTAATTGGATTGATGTGAGAGTTGGACCATAAAGAAGGCTGAGTGCCAAAGAATTGATGCTTTTCAACTGTGGCTGAAGAAGACTCTTGAGAGTCCCTTGGACTGCAAGGAGATAAAGCCAGTCAATCCTAAAAGAAATCAACCCTGAATATTCCTTGGAAGGACTAATGCTGAAGCTCCAATACTTTGACCACCTGATGTGAAGAGCCAACTCGTTGGAAAAGACCCTTATGCTAGAAAAGATTGAGGGCAGGAGAAGGGGGCAACAGAGGAGGAGATGGTTGGATGGCATCACCAACTCAATGGACATGAGTTTAGCAAACTCTGGGAGATGGTGATGAACAAGGAAGCCTGGTGTGCTGCAGTCCATGGGGTCGCAGAGTTGGACGTGACTGAGCAATGCAACAACAAAAAATCTGTTAAGGTTACACATCCAGTAAGGGAATAGAAAGAAAAGAAAGTGAAGTCGCTCAGTCGTGTCCGACTCTTTGCGACCCCATGGACTGTAGCCTACCAGGTTCCTCTGTCCATGGCATTTTCCAGGCAAGAATACTGGAGTGGGTTGCCATTTCCTTCTCCAGGAAATATTCCCAACCCAGGGACTGAACCCGGGTCTCCCGCATTATAGGCAGACGCTTTACCTTCTGAGCCACTAGGGAAGTCCAGAAGTCCATCTCTGAGCTTTCAGGACGCTAATGCAACTTATGAATCCTCAAGAGAGTACACAGAATGTGACATTATCTAAGTTCACTTGGCCCCCCCACCTCCCCCACCACCACGCCTGGCCCCAGGACAATATTAGCATCTCACTGAGCCAGAATTCTGCGGAACACAGTTCATGAAGTCTGGTAAAGGAATAGCCAGATTCACATTTGGGGAACATGCTCACAATACTTGGGGTTAATGTTTGCTGGGCTCTTACTATGAGCAAGACACAGTGCTAAACATTTTACACAGATTCTCATTTACTCCTTACAAAGGCCCTCCAAGGGCAAATGGTTTAAATATCTTTATTTTACAGATAAATCACTGGTATTATTCTAGAACTAGGATTTGAGCTGACAAAGTGTGAGCCCAAATGCCATGATTTTTGTCACCTCATTGTACTGCTTTTATCAGGTACCTCTCTATTCATCCTATGAAATATTGTGAAGTGGTTTGGGAAAAAGGAGTTCTATGGTCAAAAAATTTGGGAAACATTGAGTTAAAAAGTTAACTTGGCTTCAGGAATTCTCTGAGCTTTCAGGATGCTAATGCAATTTATGAATCCTCGAGAGAGGACGTAGAATGCGACATTTTCTAAGTTCACTTGGCCCTCCTCCCCCCGCCCCCACCACCACCCCTGGCCCCAGGACAGTATTAGCATCTCACTGAGCCAATATTCTGTGGAACACAGTTCACAAAATGCTTGCCAAACTCAGTGGAGGGCTGCTGTTTCCTCTCCTTCCTAAAGAGCAGAATGAGAAAGAGGGCCTCCAAAGCCTGCTCCATCCCCATTAGGTCTTGGTGTCCTATATTGCTTCTTTTCATGGTATTGTAAGTCTGTGTTTTAAAGAAAATAATTAGCATTATTTTAACATCTCATCTCTTTTTCTTATAACGAACCAACTAAGTTTTGTGCAATATATGTTTTTCTGTATCCCTGTTCCCTTGAGCTAATAATGCTGATAGAATTATGGTGACAATTATTTTTGTTTTTATTTCTTAATTGAAATATGGTTGATTTACAGTGTTTCAGGTATATATCGAAGTGATTCAGTTTTTTTTTTCTGATATATATGTGTGTAGATATATTCTTTTTTTCCTATATATTCTAACTTCTTTTTTTATTGGAATATAACTGCTTTACAATGTTGCGTTCGTTTCTGCTGTACAACGTCAGGAATCAGCTATACGTGACATATATCTGCTTCCTTTTGAGCCTGCCTCCCGCATTCCCATGCCCCCTAAGTCATCGCAGGGCAGCGAGCTGAGCTCCCTGTGCTGAACAGCAGCTTCCCACTAGACGCTTTGCATGTGGTCATGTGTATACGTCAATGCTGCACGCTCACTTTGTCCTCCACTGTCCTGCCCCGCCTGTGTCCACAAGTCCGTTCCCTATGTCTGCATCTCTTTTCCAGCCCAATATAGGTATATAACAGCAAGATAGCAAATACAGTTCCCAACAGTAAGTCCTTGCTGTTTATTTTATGTTCAGTAGTGTGTCTTTGTTAATCTCCAATTCCTAATTTATTCCCTCCGCTCCTCGTGCTGACAGTTTGACCTCAGCCTCCAGTGAACAGAAAGGTTTACCGTGAGAGCTTAATCTAGCACTGGCTTCCAATGTTTTACCTCCTATCGGCACAGAAGGTGACCAGTTGCACTGTACACATAAAAAATAGCCGGTCTTTGCCTTTATTCTTTTGTGAAATATTTCATAGGCTGATGTTCAAAACATTCAGGAAGAGAAACTGACTTATAATGCTTGAAAGTTCATGGACGAGGGCACTCCATTAAAGCAGGGTTTGTACCGAAAAAACACACTTTCTGTTTCTTGGCCAGCAGTTCTACTTTTGGGACATTTATTCCATACAGGGCTGTATGATAGAGACCAAGATTTATAGCTGGCGATTTCCTGAATAACAAGTCAGATAGCAAACGCCTCAGCGAAACAACTTTCATATGCTCTGCAAGGCGCAAAGTAGCCCGACGGAGTGGATGGTATGTCTCCAGGTTTTTATGAGGTGGCAGTTTTGGGGGTTGTATGTGTGTCTTTTTTTTTTTTTTTTTGATCTCTTGCAAGATGAAATGATATTAACTGTTTTTCTTTCTGGCCTTAACCTAAAACTGGAAAATTTCACAGTTTGTCCCCTTCATCCTTCTCCCCACATCCTCTCCTACCACCCTCCTCCTCTTCTCCTTTGTCATTTGAATCAGACCTTGTGCTTTTATACACAGAGCTACTTATGGAAGCTATCTCAACTCAACTAAAAAAAAAAAAATTGAAGAGAATATGCTTGAATGATAGGACAAAAATTCCTCTTACCTGTATTTGGTTTCTCTGTGGTTGATAAGAGATTCAGATTTTCCCTGCAAAGTAAAGAGAAAGCAAGCAATACTAATATAAGAGAGAGTCCTCCCCACTGGAAACAAAATTGTGGTTTTCCAACAACCTTGACGGAGAAGGCAATGGCACCCCACTCCAGTACTCTTGCCTGGAAAATTCCATGGACAGAGGAGCCTGGTGGGCTGCAGTTCATGGAGTCGCGAAGAGTCGGACACGACTGAGCGACTTCACTTTCACTTTTCACTTTCATGCATTGGAGAAGGAAATGGCAACACACTCCAGTGTTCTTGTCTGGAGAATCCCAGGGACGGGGGAGCCTGGTGGGCTGCCGTCTATGGGGTCACACAGAGTCGGACATGACTGAAGCGACTTAGCAGCAGCAGCAACAACCTTGAAGATGCTCATCAGAAATTGCTTCACTTTTGGTTGAGGATGAGACGTTCACCTACTGGTGTGGAGGTTTGGTTATTGTTGTTGCTCACTCACCAAGTCGTGTCTGACTCTTCACAGCCCCATGGACTGCAGCACGCCAAGCTTCTCTGTCCCTCACCATCTCCCAGAGTTTGCCCAAGTTCATGTCCACTGAGTCGGTGATGTCATCCAACCATCTCATGCTCTGACACCCTCTTCTCCTTTTGCCTTCAATCTTTCCCAGCATCAGAGTCTTTTCCAGTGAGTCAACTCTTCACATCATGTGGTCAAAGTATTGGAGCTTCAGCTTCAGTATCAGTCCTTCCAATGAATATTCAGGGCTGATTTCCTTTAGGATTGACAGGTTGATCTCCTTGCAGTCCAAGGGACTCTCAAGGGTCTTCTCCAGCACCACAGTTCAAAAGCATCAGTTCTTCAGTGCTCAGCCTTCTGTATGGTCTTCATGAGGAGCAACCCGTAGAAGGAGCAGGGGAGGAGCAGCAAGCGCAAGGGCAGCAGGAGATGCTGGCCTGTTCTGGTTTTCATTTCTGTGGATTTTTAGGTCAAATTTGAAGACAGTCTTTTGATAACATATGAGGTCTTTCTAGGTTTGTTTCATGTGTACATACATATTGTCTGTATGTAAATCATGGGCTTCCCTCATAGCTCAGCTGGTAAAGAATCTGCCTGCAATGTGGGAGACCTGGGTTCGATCCCTGGGTTGGGAAGATCCCCTGGAGAAGGGAGTGGCTACCCACTCCAGTATTCTGACCTGGAGAACTCCATGGACAAAGGAGACTGGCAGGCTACAGTCCATGGGGTTGCAAAGAGTTGGACACGACTGAGTGACTTTCACTTCTTAGCTGTATAAACCATTGAGTTTAATTGAGAGTTTAGATGTAATTTTTCACAGTTACAGTCAGTTGACTTTCAACAAGTGTACCAAGGAAAGTTAATTGAGTTTGATCCCTGGGCTGGGAAGATCCCCTGGAGGAGGGCATGGCAACCCACTCTAGTATACTTGCCTGGAGAATCCCATGGACAGAGGGGCCTGGTGGGCTACAGCCCGAAGAGTCACAGAGAGTCAGACACGACTGAAGCAACTTAGCATGCAGGCACAGAGTCTTTTCAACACATGGTGCTGAGATAACTGGATATCCACATTCCAAAGAATGAATTTGGACTCTTACCACTCACCACATACAAAAAATAACTCAAAATGGATAAAATATTTAAATGTAAGCATTGAAACTATGAACCTCTTAGAAGAAAACATAGGTGAATATTTGTGACCTTCAGTTAAACAATGGTTTCTTAAATATGACCTCAAAGTACAAGCAACTTGCTTCAAAAGACACCATCAAGAAAGCAAAAAGACAACCCATAGAATGAAGAAATATTTTCATGTTGTGTGCCTGATAAGGAATTGGTATGACAAATATATAAAGAGCTCTTATAACTCAATTTCTTTAAAAAAAAAAAAAAAGCTAAAACATGGGCAGCAGATTTGAAAAGACATGTTTCTAAAGATATGTAAATAGGCAATAATAAAAAGATGCTCAGAACAAGACAAGGATGACTACTCTTCCCACTTTTTTTCAACATAATATTGGAAGTCCTAGCCACAGCAGTCAGAGAAGAAAAAGAAGGAAAGGAAATTAAGTTGGAAAGGAACTGAAACTGTCACTATTTGCAGATGACATGATATTATGCACAGAAAACCCTTAAGACCAAAAAACTATTGGAACTTAAAGATGAATTCATTAAAGTTGAAGGATAGAAAATTAATCACAGAAATCAGTTACATTTCTACATACCAATAATTAACCATTAGAAAGAGAAATAAACTATCCTATTCACAATTGTATCAAAAGAAAAAAAATTAAAAAGATGCTCAATATCATCATGCTCAGATGCTCAGTTGTGCCCAACTCTTTGTGACCCCATGGACTGTCCGCCAGGCTCCTCTGTCCATGGGATTCTCCAGGCAAGATTACTGAAGTGGGTTGCAATTTCCTCCTCCAGGGAATCTTCCCGACCCCAGAATCAAACCCGTGTCTCTTATATCTCCTGCATTGGTGGGCGGATTCTTTACCACTAGTGCCACCTGGGAAGCCCACTCAATATCATTAGCCATCAGAGAGATGAAAATCAAAACCATATTGAGATGCCACTTTGAATCTACCTAGGATGGCTATACTCAAAAAGACAGTTGAGTGGTGGCAAGGAGGTGGGGACGTTAGAATCCTCACTTAGTGCTGCTGGGGATGTAAAATGTTGCAGCTGCTTTGGGAAAACAGTCTGGAAGTTCCAAAAAAGATCAAACATAGACCCAGCAATTCTTCTCCTACATATATACCCAGAGAAAGGAGAAAATATGTCCGTGCAAAAACCTAAACACTAATGTTTACAGCAGCATTATTCATAGCCAAAAAGCAGAAAAAAACCCAGATGTCCATAAACTGATACATATGATATATATCTATACAGTAGAATATTATTCAGCATTGGAAATGAATGCAGCGCTAATTATATCCTACACAATAGATGAAACTTGAAAGCATGCAAAAGAAGCTAGTCACAGATGGCCGTGTGTTGTATGGTTCCATTTAAATGAAATATCCAAAATAAACAGATCTCTAAGCAGAGAGTAGGTTAATAGGTTGGAAATTTGGGAGTAAATGGGGAGTACTGTTAATGAGTTATACGGCTTCTTTTTGGAGTGATGAAAATGTTTGCTGAAAATCACTGCATTGTACAGCTTCAAAGAGTGTATGATGTGTGAATTCTCTCAGTATAAAGCTGCTATTAAACACACAAAAAAGCATATTGCATAATTAGTGTCATACAGAATTCCATTTATAACTTTAGACTTTCAGACTAAAACTCAGCATACAGTTAAAACTCTAACCTGTTCCAGGACACCAGCTAGTGATTGGAAAGCCAGACTTCCTGAACATCAGGCCCGTCATTTTCTGTACTGTGATTATGACAGGAAGTTTGACCCCAACAGACCGTAAAAATCACACTTACTGAATTTTATTGGTTTGGCTGGGTAACACTAGCTTATGTAACCGGTAAGTCACTGAGGTTGAGGTTGACAGTAGAAGCTTAATTCCTTTTCATGTAAGATTCAGTAGCATAAGTCGAGGATGAGCGGATGCAGAAGGTTCCTCTTGTAACCGACAGAGGTGACTCAGGGACCCAGGCTGTTCTACATCTTTTCTTTCGAGGTGGCCATGGGCTTTAGCATCCTGCTTGCAGATGGGGGTAGGGGAGTGGGGGCAGGGCGCCGGGCGCCGTTTCCCTGGTGGCTCAACTGGTAAAGAATCCGCCTATAATCCAAGAAACCCTGGTTCAGTTCCTGGGTTGGGCAGATTCCTTGGAGAAGGGAAAGGCTACCCACTCCAGTGTTCTGGCCTAGAGAATGCAGGGTCACAAAGAGTCGGACGCAATTTTCACTGTGTTACATCTGTGTGTCTTGGGCGTCCCTGGTGGCTCAGGTGGTAAAGCATCTGCCTGCAATGCAGGAGACCAGAGTTCGATTCCTGAGTTGGGAAGATCCCCTGGAGAAGGAAATGGCAACCCACGCCGGTACTCTTGCCTGGAAAATCCCATGGACAGAGGAGCCGGGTAGACTACAGACCATGGGGTTACAAACAGTCAGAGACGACTGAGCAACTTCACTTTCAGCAGATGGGGGAGGGGAAGCTCACCCATGCGGGGCTTTCCTGAGGCCGCTTTCCATGGGATGCACAGCATTTCCTGTCTCATTCTGTGCTCATGACCCGGCTACTTGGCCCCACACAGATAGTACGGGGCTGGGAAGTGACCACCCTGGCCAGCAGCCACCCCAGCTGTCTCCTAGCCCTGCGGTGAACCATTTGGTGTCTGTACTCCAAGTGCTCTTCCCTCTGTTGTTGTTCAGTTGCTAAGTCATGTCCAAATCTTTGTGACCCCATTGCAGCACACCAGGCTTCCCTGTCCTCACTATCTCCCAGAGTTTGCTCAAACTCACATCCATTGAGTTGATGACGTCATCCAAACATCTCATCCTCTGCCGCCCCCTTCTCCTGCCCTCAATCTTTTCCAGCATCAGGGTCTTTTCCAATGTGTTGGCTCTTCGTCAGGTGGCCAAAGTATTGGAGCTTCAGCTTCGGCATCAGTCCTTCCAATGAATATTTAGAGTTTATTTCCTTTAGCATTCGCTGATTTGATCTTGCTGTCCAAGGGATTCTCAAGAGTCTTCTCCAGCACCCCAGTTTGAAGGCATCAGTTCTTAGGCACTCAACCTACTTTATGGTCCAACTCTCACAGGCATATGTGACTACTGGAAAAACCATAGCTTTGGCTATACAAATCTTTGTCAGTAAACCTAGACAGCATGTCTAGGTGATGTCAGCATGATGTCTCTGCTTTTCAATATGCTGTCTAGGTTTGTCACAGCTTTTCTTCCAAGGAGCAAGCATTCTTTTAATTTTGCTTCAGATTAACATCTGCAAATGGTTATCCATAGCACCTTTCCTTATGGGATAGGTGCAAGGATTAAATGATAATCCACATATAGTATTAAATCCAGATTCTAGAATAAAATGTGTTAAGTTGCTTCTGTCATGTCTGACTCTGTATGACCCCATGGACTGTGGCCCACCAGGCTCCTCTGTCCATGGGGTTCTCTAGGCAAGAATACTGGAGTGGGTTGCCATGCCCTTCTCCAGGGGATCTTCCTGACCCAGGAAGCGAACCGGTGTCTCTTATGTCTAACCTGCATTCGCGGGCAGGTTCTTAACCACTAGCGCCACATGGGAAGCCCTCTAGAATAAAATAGTGCTTAATAAACACTAGTTACCATTGATGGTAATAGGATCTTCTTCTGACTTTCAAGGTAGTGAAATATTACCTAATGTTACAAAAAATGCTACATTTACAAGTCATTGGCAATGTCCTAAAAGATTTTATGCTGTAACTGTGATGCTTGGAAAACTCTTAAGCAGTCAGAATCTTTCACTTAATAACAATCTGTTGAATACACACTATCTATAAACTCATTTGACTGCGTGGATCACAATAAACTGGAAAATTCTGAAAAAGATGGGAATACCAGACCACGTGACTTGCCTCTTGAGAAACCTGTATGCAGGTCAGGAAGCAACAGTTAGAACTGGACATGGAACAACAGACTGGTTCCAAATAGGAAAAGGAGTACATCAAGGCTGTATATTGTCACCCTGCTTATTTAACTTACATGCAGAGTACATCATGAGAAACACTGGGCTGGAGGAAGCACAGGCTGGAATCAAGATTGCTGGGAGAAATATCAATAACCTCAGATATACAGATGACACCACCCTTATGGCAGAAAGTGAAGAGGAACTAAAAAGCCTCTTGATGAAAGTGAAAGAGGAGAGTGAAAAAGTTGGCTTTAAGCTCAACATTCAGAAAACGAAGATCATGGCATCTGGTCCCATCACTTCATGGGAAATAGATGGGGAAACAGTGGAAACAGTGGCTGACTATTTTGGGGGGCTCCACCACCACCACTGCAGATGGTGATTGCAGCCACGAAATTAATAGATGCTTACTCCTTGGAAGGAAAGTTATGACCAACCTAGACAGCATATTAAAAAGCAGAGACATTACTTTGTCAACAAAGGTCTGTCTAGTTAAGGCTATGGTTTTTCCAGTGGTCATGTACTGATGTGAGAGTTGGACTATAAAGAAAACTGAGCGCTAAAGAATTGATACTTTTGAACTGTGGTGTTGGAGAAGTCCCTTGGATGGCAAGGAGATCCAACCATTCCATCCTAAAGAAGATCAGTCATGAGTGTTCACTGGAAGGACTGATGTTGAAGCTGAAACTCCAATACTTTGGCTACCTGATTGGAAGAGCTGACTCATTTGAAAAGATCCTGATGCTGGGAAAGATTGAGGGCAGAAGGAGAAGGGGATGACAGAGGATGAGATGGTTGGATGGCATCACCGACACAATGGGCATGAGTTTGGGTGAACTCCGGGAGCTGGTGATGGGCAGGAAGGCCTGGCATGCTGTGGTTCATGGGGTCGCAAAGAGTTGGACACAACTGAGCGACTGAACTGAACTGAACTGATAAACACATTTTCAGTACAGTGGGATCTCAAAAAGAAGAGATGGTTTTTGCCTTTGAGCACTTCATGATGTGGTAAGCGTTAGCAATAGCTCTTTAAATAGGGTATAGTTAACCTAAGTTTTTGGAATAATTTGTTTTTTTTCAGCCATCTGCACATATATTCTAACACAGACAAAAATTAATGTGATTATCTTTTTTAAAAAGTAAACCCAATTCTAAAATATGTCAAAGTTGTTTTTATTTTAGCTTTCTACTTCTTGGTCTCAAATGTTGATTTATCACCTCCCTCTCCTGCTATAAATTGTCAATTTACCTCTCCCCAATCCTTCACAATCTACCCCTCAGTTGTGGAATTATTATACAGCAATTATATATTGCTGTGCAGAAAACCAATTTTGTAAATTTTTTGAAGATAATTATTTGAAACAGGTTTGTTTTAATGTGAAAGAGCATGATACTGTAATTTGTTGTTTACTTAGATTAGAAATTTGGTCTAGTGCAGTGGCTTTTAATTTGCCCACATTTTTTTTTAATCAAAAAGACAACATTATTATTGATTTCTTACAGTTTTAAAAATTCATCAAGCCTATGATACTCTTACATTCATTTGCAGCAAGGCCCATATAACCAAATAATCCTTATTCACCTTGTGTTTGTTATATGAAAGTAAATTTCGCATCTCATGTTACTATTGAAAGTTCCTTGTTCTTCCAAGTTTTCCCAGTCCCCCTAGGATGTTAGAGCGGCAGAAGGCCTTAACATCCTGTCCTTCTCATCTGCCCCTTCAACAGAGGAGAACACTGAGGCCCAGGGAGGTCAGGGGACATGCCTGGGGCCGCAGTGGATGTGGGGCTGAGTCCTGGTACAGAGAGCTCCCTCCACATGGAGCCCCTCTCCCTGCCTGGGAATATTCCCTTTCCTTTGACCCGCTCCCCTCTTTCTAAGCTGTCACATCTTGTTACCATTTCCTTGAAATGCCTCTTGCTTTCCGCCCTTCCCGTTTCTTCCTGTCTCATCCAGTCCCTCAGCTCCTTGCAGTGGGAAAGGTGAGTGCTTTGTCTTTGGGGCCTCCATTTTACAAGATTGAATTTTCTCTAAATACCACTGTCAGCCTGCCCCTCCTCTGCTGTGAGTCTGCCAAGAGCTTCCTGCTTCCTGTAGCAGCAAATGTCATCGCTTCTCTTACACCAGCTCCTGATTTCACTGTGTATGCTCAGCTTGATTCCTTTCTCCCCATGAACCCTAAGGACCCTAGGTCTTCTCTGGGTTTGTCCCATGCATCAGCCATGTTTCCTTCGTGATTCTAGTATGTCCTGCCCCTCAGCTCCCAGTGTCCCCCTGCCTTACCTTTCCAAATCCTCCCTTTCCAGCTGAATCCAGATCCCACCACCTTGTCATTTTTTTTCCTGCTACTCCACTGAGAGCCCAGTGCCCCCTGCCCCCACATTATTCCCAAATTTTTTCTTGTTAGGCACTAATAGTTGTATTGGGCATCATAGCCTGTCTTACATGGCTCTCTGATTTTTCCTTACACTTGTGTTGCCTTCTCAGTTTTGTTTAATGCTTTTTGAAGGCAGGGCTTATATTTATGTTTTTTTCTCATCGGTTCGGTTCAGTCTCTCAGTTGTGTCTGACTCTTTGCAACCCCTGGACTGCAGCACCCCAGGCCTCCCTGTCCATCACCAACTCCCGGAGCTTACTCAAACTCATGTCCATCGAGTCAGTGATGCCATCCAACCATCTCATCCTCTGTCACCTCCTTCGCCTGCCTTCAATCTTGCCCAGCACCAGGGTCTTTTCCAATGAGTCAATTCTTCACATCAGGTGGCCAAAGTATTGGAGCTGAAGCTGAATCCTTCCAATGAATATTCAGGACTGATTTCTTTTAAGATTGACTGCTTGGATCTCCTTGCAGTCCAAGGGACTCTCAAGAGTCTTCTTCAACACCACAGTTCAAAAGCATCAATTCTTTGGTGTTCAGCTTTCTTTATAGTCCAACTCTCACATCCACACATGACCACTGGAAAAACCATAGCCTTGACTAGATGGACTTTGTTGGCAAAGTCATGTCTCTGCTTTTTAATGTGCTCTCCATGTTTGTCATAGCTTTTCTCAGTTCCATTCAGTCTCTCAGTCGTGTCCGACTCTTTGCGATGCCATGGACTATAGCCCACCAGGCTCCTCTGTCCGAGGAATTTCCCAGGCAAGGATACTGGAATGGGTTGCCATTTCCGTGTCTAACTCCATATTTCACATTGCCTAAACAAGTGGTCAGTAAATACTCCTTGCTTATTAGGGACTCTTTGAGCTTCTAAAAAGTGTCGGCCAGAGCTACAGGCACTTGAGACGTTTTACAGTGTCCACTGCCTGGATCCGAATCCATTGTTAATAGTGCAGAGCAGCCCTCTCCTCCCTGCCAAGTGTGATGGAGTCAGCGATGCTGTGTTACTGGTCTTCTGAGGGGCCTCGCTGTATAGGTGTGGGGCTCACACTCAGAGTTGCTGATGTGGTGGTGGGTTAGTGGCAGAGAGGTGAGGGCTTGCACCCCCGGTTCTTGGGTCTTACAGTAGGGAAGAGTTCCTCAAGCATGGGGAGGAAGCACAGTATCCTGTGAGCTCTGGCAGACTCTGCACCCCGGCGTGAAATGTGAACTGGCCTGGCCCTTCTCCCACTGTGTGTCTTTGAGCCAGTAATGACCTTGGTGCTCTCTTTTCTATGATACTGGCAGAGTGTCCTAAGATTGAATCTGATCTTTTGCTCAACAGCTTTCTCAGTACCCAGAGAATAGCTTCCCCAAAAGGTAAGTGTGCTGTAGTAAGCTTCTGGCATTGAAAAAAGGAATGTGTAGGAAGACTGTGTCTGCTTTCTGGATTTCGATGTCCCTGTCCTATGCCTTCCTGCCTCTCCTGGTAGTTATTTCCAGACTGAGCGGCTACAGATTTTACCGCACCTTGGACTACGCTCTCCCCACGGCATAACCCCTACAAAATGTCCTCCACTGAGGCTCATAAACTTGGAATTGCTTTTTCTGTAGTGTCAGCAAGACTCATTCCACCCATATAAGCACAGATTGGCCTCTTTCTTCTTTAAGAGACTTGGCAGAGACTCATAAAGGTGAAGTCAACAAACTCTGGCGCATAGTGAGTTTTGTGCCTCTGGGCTTGTCAACCCCTTGTTCCTGTCTTGTTCTGAATCCTTGTTCCATCCAGAAGCTTCTCTCTTCCTGTTTATGACGATAAAGATGTTTCAGGTCCCGCCCCCTTTGTTAATGCCCCTGCCACTGATAGTAAGACACCACATCTCTTCATTTATAGAAAGACACCAAACTGGATTCACTTTAAGGTTTTATTTTTTGCTCTCTCTTAATCCCTCCAGGTGGATGGAAGTGTGCTTAGTTGAAGAATTGCCACCAACCACTGAACTGGAAGAAGGACTCCGGAACGGAGTTTACCTTGCAAAGTTAGCCAAATTCTTTGCCCCCAAAATGGTATCGGAGAAAAAGATCTATGATGTGGAACAAACACGCTATAAGGTAACTGAGATCTAATTGGTTTGGGCCTCTGGCTCAAAGTGAAAGTTGAGTCTTTGCCTTCCTTCCCTTTTTTAGTGTTTCTATCAGGATTTTGTGGGAGGTAGGGGTATGGGGAAGGGGAATGTCCTTGGTCTTTGAAGCCTGTTAATAATCATTCCTGAGGCTGCAGCAGTTTTGGAAGCAAAGCCCTTTTCTGTTTCTGGGCTGAGGCTGAGAGACCTCTGATTTGTGGGGCTTCCAACTCCCAACCCCCATTATTCCTTCATGGAGGTCATGTCATTAGTACCAGTAAATATAAAAGTGAGGGCCCGCTACCCCTCCTCTCTTCACCACCAACACGGTTTATTACTCCCCTTATTCTCATCAAGAAGTAAAGTACCCAGCGGAGACTTGAACTTGTAGCCCCAAAGAGTTAGAGCCAAGGTGATTAAAAAAGAAAAAAAGTGCTAATATTGACGAGTCAGAAACACCTTTCCATTTGATGTTTAAAACAAAATGAGACCAACCTTTTTGTATGCAGCTAGTTTTATGAATTCTTTCATAGCTAATTTGAGAAGGAATATAGGGAGGAAAACCAAACCAATATAAACACCAATCTTAATCAAAATAAATAAATACAATCAAAATAAACAACCAATCAATATAAACACTATTTTTTTTTCAATGTGTGTATTTTATGTATATAATGTTTAAGTATTTTCAGGTAAGGTGATACATCTATGATTTGCTTCAAAATAATTGGGAAGAGGGTTAACATGATTCAAGACCAGCCATGAGTTTGTAATTGTTGAGATTAGATGATGGGTGCAGATGAGTTTGTTTAAACTATTCTGTCTACTTTTCATGTTTGAAAACTTCCATTAAAAAGTAAAGAAGGAAAAAGTAAGCACCAACCTAAAAGATACCTTGATTATATGTGTCTTCAAAAAGCAATTTTTAAATGTGTGCTGTTCTCTTCTAGAATGTGAGATCTCTTCTCCACTTTGGGTCAGGGTTTCTAAAGCTTCTTTGAAACTTGATTTCTTTTTTTTGTTTTCTCAATATCCTGTTTGGTTTTGTTATATCAGTATTTGTTATCTGCAGATTTTCAAGTGTTTTTAAAAAAGTTATTTCTCTTAAAATTTCAAGGATAACATTAAGTATAATTGAAAATAGAATAATTTTCCATTTAATGCATGAGTCACACTACCCTTCAGTTGTTATTGAGACAAAATTTATCTTTAAAATATGTATATTGAATTCAGAGCAAATGTCTGAGTAATGATTTAGGCTAACAGACAAGATGAATTGACATCTTTTTTGACAAGTCTCTTTTCATCATCTAGTCTAAAAGGGAATGGAGCAAAAGTCTTTGCCTTGAATAATGTTATGAAGAAATATGTTTGCATATGTTAAAATAAGTTTATTAAGTCATGTGTTTATTAACTCTAGATGTTTCTCCCTAGAGTAAGTTTCCAGCCTTTTGGAAGACTTAAGCAAAACAAATGATTTAGCCAGCCACAATTAAAGTTTCTTTTTTTAATTTTAAGGACTATTTTCAAAGTTCAGAAAAAAGTTATTTGTATCCCCTGTGTCACAAAATAAATTAACATTTGTCCACATTTTAGAACATGATCTTTCTTTTATTCTCATTGCTTCTGTGATTGTTGTTATCAAGACCTAGACCTATTATAATGGCCATGTAGATTTGATGATAAAGTGTCATGGGCTCCAGCCTTCCCTGGAAAGGGATTGTGGGTGTTTTGTTTTGATGTGTGGATTGAGAGAATAAGGCCGGAAAGACAGACCTTTCGTGAAAGCGAGCCTCAGAGCTGCAGGTGGACTAATTCCCCTCCTGGCATATTATATGCTTTGAATACAGGTGTCTCTTGCCAGTTCAGCTCTGGACCCCTCATGGCAACTTAAACAGTTACCATTGCCTCCTGGCATCAGAGGTCCTATTATTTGAATCCATAGCAACTTCTCTTTGGGAAGGGGACAGGGGAAATATTTCCAATCTCTTGTTGCAAAATAAAATTCCTGGGGCACCTGGACACGTGCTGACATCCCTGAGCAAACCATCATGACAGAAGTGGTCTGTGTTACTGTCCCCCATCCCATCAGGCCCCAAGTGGGATGCACAGAAGGAAGGATGTTAGGAGAGGCGTGGAAAGATGGGAGATGACAGACGGAGGGGAGTTGATGCCAGCTGTGACGTGGGAGAATCATGGGACAAAGGGAAACTACCCCTCTGTTAATTCACTGGAGAAAAGAGGCTTTTCTTTTTTTCTCCTTGTATTAAATCCCTGAACGTGTCCTTGAATGGGAATTGTTCGTGATTTGCTGTGTCATCGTAAATTTTTATTTTAAGGCTATTTTGTTTCTTCTGCAAAAATGAAAGACAAATATTAGTGGGCAGGAGACAGCTTCCTGTTCATGTGTTTTTCAGATCTAAAGCTTGTCACATGGTCCTCTTCAAGGAGCCCTAAATCACGGGACGGTGGCAAAGATGCTGAAACATAGGGGAACACTCACTAACCTAAGCCTGTCTCTTGATGGGCCATCTGGAAACCATGAGTTCAGCGAGTCTGAACGCTCTGCAGGGTCTGCTGGGCTGTGACCGTAAAATATGACCCACCTGTTGGGCCGGGTGTCCCCGAGCAAAAGCTCTGCCCCAAATCCCAGGGCCTCGGCTGGGGCGCTCATGGCTTTGCGCGAAGCAGCAGGCGCTTCCACGCAGCCCTGTCCTTGTTGTTGCCAGCTCGTGGTCTACAGCCTCGGCCCCTCGTTAATTTCGGGTTAGGAAGTCATGCTAGGTGTTGAGTTAAACCTTCCAGTGAAGAGGGTCCCTTCCCTGACCATCTCCGCCTCCCCCTCCAGGGCTGAGTTGCGTGCTTGTGCCATGCACACATGACACACCACACTGGGCTGTAGTAACTGTTTTGTCCTGAAGGCAGGAGCTGTGTGTGTCTCTTCCACCGTGTCCTCAGTGACTAGTTCAGGTTCCGGCCCAAATAGCTGTTGGGTAAAGGGCTGAATGAGAATTTTTTATTTTTTTTTTAGAGATTTTTTATTTTTTTAATGTGGGCCATTTTTAAAGTCTTTTATTGAATTTGTTAAAATACTGCTTCTGTTTTATGTCTTGGTTTTTTGGCCGTGAGGTATGTGGGATCTTACCTCCCCAGCCAGGGGTTGAAACCTCACCCCCTGCATTGGAAGGCCAAGTCTTAACCACTGGAGTGCTAGGGAAGTCCCAACTAGTACTTTCTAGTAAGCCAAAGGGCTCCATTTCTTGTCTTCTATGCTTTAGTCAGTCCTTTATTCAATACTTGCTGAAACTCCTCCTCTAAGTGTGATGCTCAGACTTCCTGTGGTCCCCCACGATGGGTGTGTATAAAAATGTGAACTTTTGGGCCCTCCCCCAGAATCTTAGCCAGGGCCCCAGGAAGCTCCATTCTTAATTATCACCTCAGGTGATTCTTTTGTTACATACTGCTAAGGTTTGAGAATCACTGCTCTGATAGGCAGATACATTAATATAATAAGATTTAACAAAGTTATATGGAAAGAAGATAAAGCGGTACAAAGACAGAAATACATAAAGGGTAGGGCATGGATATTCATTTATCCATGCAATCCTCATCCATACCTAGCAGGTACCAGCCACTGATCTGGGCACCAAAGACAGTGCAGAGCCAAGCAGACATGGTTTTCATGCTGCTCACAGTTGGAGAGACAGTCTGTGAGGAAAAGAGACAGTCATGAATTGTGATCAGTGTATGAAGGAAGAGATTAAAGCCAGAGTTATTGACAGACAGCCATGCACTTTGCTGAGGAAATGTTCTTACACAGAGGCTGGAAGAAGGAGAGGAAACTCATCCATGAGAGCTAAGGGTAGGGAGTGGGGAGGGTGGTCCAGACAAGAGGGGCTCAAGGACGAAAGGCACTTGGCCAGGTTGAGGGGCTGGAAGGCTAGGTGAGGGACAGAGGCGAGAAATAAGGCCAGGAGAGAAGCAGAGAGAGCGCTCAGTCCCACCTGGAGGACCTCGTACGGGGCGTCTTCATCGTAAGTACAGGGGGAGCTGCTTCAGTGTTGACCGGGGCACCGTGGGACAGGCTGTGCTCCACAAAGACTGCTCTGCTGCTGCGTGGAGGGAAGAGGGACTCAAAGGCAGGGTGCGATGAGAGGATTCCTCAGCGCAGGTGACCGATGACCATTGCCTGCAGAGGCAAGATGTAAGGGGATTCGAGAGGGGAAATGAAGGGTGAGTCCTGAAGAAGGACTGGAAATGGGCAGAGAGACCAAAGAGAAGACAGCTAGGTGGATGGTGGGCGGTAACTAAGCAGCGTGTGGTCAGTTCTAAAGGGGGTTGGACTGACATGGATGCCAGAAATGTTTCCGTGGTGGGGCTTAACAGCTGAAGGTTCCCAAGCCACCTAGGATGACCAAGAGAAAGAGGGGTGGAAGAAGGGGGCATTCCTTGGAGAGAGTTCAGTCTGATAAGCCTCACAGCAGTATCCTTCTGGACAGTGCATTGACAGCTGTAGATTTATAACAAATGCTCATTGAACATTCAGGTGGGCCTTAGGGAAAGCATACACAGTGGTCAGGAGTATGAGCTGCAGAACCAGAACACTTCAGAATCTGGCTTCACCACTGACTTTGACTCGGTGAGCTTCAGTTTCCTGAGATGAAGGTGGGAAAATACTAACAGCATCAACCTTGTAGAGAAATTGGGAGGAACAAATGTGATCATCTATGCCAGGCACTCAGCCCAGTGCCCGCCTGATAGAGGTGAGCACCCTGTAACTGTTACAGACGGTGTTTGTTTGTTCTGAGGCTCCATAAGCAGTAAATGGACCAGAATATTTGGACTAGGAGTCAGGGAATTCTGCAACCTGATCTTGACCCTGAGCTCAACAAGTTAGGTCAACTCGAATGTCTTAAATACTTGGGCCCTCAGTTTCTTCCTGTAAAAAATGAGCAAATTAGAATAATTACTGGTTTCAAACTACTTCATAGTTCTAAATTGCCTTGATCCTAATATATAAGAAGTTACCATCCACAGAAGGCTTACATAATACCTCATCTATTCAGTTTAAACTGCAGTAATCTTGTTTGCTGGTGCTATAGTGGCTCAGCAATAGAAAATCAGCATGTCCTTTCTAGTCTAATGCCTGAAAGAAATTAGGTAGACGGACCATACCAACCCTTGACTAAATATGACTATAGATATAGCACCTGGTCTAACATATTAATGTTAGTATGGGACTGGTGAAAAGACAAACTATAAATGTTTATAATGGACTAAGTTTATTTTGAGCCTCTTTAGAAGACCTTTTCTGTTCTAACTGAAGTAAATCTACAGTAAATCTACAGATTTAAGTTACAGAAGCTTACTTCTAAAATATACAGACATGGAGCACAGGGTTCTGAAGTCAGCATTCCTCAGGTGTTTAAAGTGGATGAAGGATCTGAAACCTGGCATGTCATTTAGTATAGAAATATGACCAAGATAACCACCCTTTCCTTCAGTGCCTCTTACATGAAGCGCTGAACTTTTTTTGACCTTAAAGGTGAACAAAGCTTCAAGCCCAGTCTCATAGCATAATAATTACCATACCCAACATTTATTGCATTCTTAGGTGTACTTTGCAACTGAGTGTTCCATGTATAGTCTCATGAAATTCCTCAACCCAAAGAAACATACCATTCCCATTTTGTGGCTGAGGAACCCAGGTTCAGAGAGACGTGGAACTTTCCTGAGGTTACCTAACTAACGAGACCACTAAATGGATGGGATGTTTTTATTGCATAATTTGGATTGTTCAAGGCTATCAACCAAAGATTCTCAGAAACCAACCTAGGGTCAAACAAAACTATATTTATTTAAACTCAGAAAAAAGGCCAAGAAAAAGAGGCATACCCATGGAGCTGTAAGAAAGAGGAAATAGGAGCTTAGTAGAGATTTGAACTTGTACTGAGCGAGTCTAATAAGGATTTAGGAAGCAAGAACCAGTTATCTTTGGGGTGTTATCAGGAAAGTGAAAGTGAAGTCACTCAGTCATGTCTGACTCTTTGCGACCCCATGGACTGTAGCCTGCCAGGCTCCTCTGTCCATGGGATTCTCCAGGCAAGAATACTGGAGTGGGTTGCCATGCCCTCCTCCAGGGGATCTTCCCGACCCAGGGATTGAACTCCAGTCTCCCACATTGCAAGTAGACTCTTTACCACCTGAACCACCAGGGAAGTCTAAAACGTGAAAGTCACTCAGTCGTGTCTGACTCTTTGCGACCCCATGGACTATACAGTCCATGGAATTCTCCAGGCCAAAATACTGGAGTGGGTAGCCCATCCCTTCTCCAGTGGATCTTCCCAATCCATGAATCAAACCCAGGTCTCCCGCATTGCAGGTGGATTCTTTACCAGCTGAGCCACCAGGGAAGCCCAAGAATACTGGAGTGGGTAGCCCATCCCTTCTCCAGCAGATCTTCCCGACCTAAGAATTGAACTGGTATCTCCCGCATTGCTGGCAGATTCTTTACCAGCTGAGCCACCAAGGAAGCCCAATACTAATGGTGTTATCAGCAAGTAGAATCAATTTGGTGTCTTGGTAATTTTTAGGAGGTGAGAATGTTCACTAGGGACCGGATTGCCATAGTCAAGAAATAAGTCGCCCGTCTTATTTAGAAGAGGACTGTGTTAGTCACTTTATGGTGTTGAGGGTCCTCAGCCCTGACATCATGGAGGACTGTCTCCATTTTGGCCCTCCATGTTCACAGAGTGGCCATGTCTGAGAACTGTTTGTGTTCAGCAAACGTTGCTGATGCTGAGTTAGCCTCAGACACTACCGCCTGGCTGTGAACTCTGTCTCTATGCATTTCCTCTCTTCGCATGCCTGTCCCCCTCTCTCTCTTCCCCCCTTTTCCTCTCTTCTCTGCATGCCCTTCAGATCCTCTCCCCTCCCTCTGGTTATTTCACAGTGGTTAGCTAATCTCTTTCCTCTGAAGAGTAATACCCTGGTCACCAGGTCCTGTGCTCTGGCCTGGGGGGGTGATGGCATGGGGAAGGTATTCAGATCCACAGAGATTTAGTCTTGAATCCCAGCTCAGCCCCTCAACAGATGTTTGACTTTAGGCAAATCACTTCATCTTTGTTGCCTAGGTTTCCTCACCTCTCAAAAAAAAAAAAAAAATGGAAATAATAACTACTTTGCAGAGTATTTGGAAAATTAGAGATAATTTATGTAAAGTGCTTGACATACACGGTCCAATCTCAGTGAATAATGGCCACTATCAAAAATGTATAAATATTTGTTAAAGTTTAATTTTCTTATGCTTTATAATTTCTAACAGCAAGAAAAATAGTTTTTGTTAAATCAACCGTTAGTTTGCAGAAGCTCACAGGAGATGGGAAGAGCTAGACTTTGTGAATGTGATAGTACACCATTGGGTGTTAATGACGGTGAAACTTGCTATAGTTTTCATTTTATTCAAAGTGAAAAATAAGATATATGGCATTATGGTATACACTTAACTAATGAAATATATAAGATTATTTTAAAGCTGTCAGCAGTATATACCTGATAAAACTTCATAAGATAACAACAAGAATATTTTATTTGTAGACTGTGTAGAAAATAATGGCTGGCTGATTAGAACTGTAGGAATGGAAAACAGAGCCTATTTTTATTATATGGGTAGAAAAAGGTCTTGTAAACTATTTCCACTGAAAGTTTGCTTATTGTACAAGGCCAAGGTTAGAATCAAATTATAGAAGGAATAAATACTAAAATTAGCTCTGAATCATGGACTGTTTTTGTTTGTTTGTTTTCATCTTTGTATTTTTCTATATTTTCCAGTTTGGTTTTTTCTTTTATTATTATCTTTTTTTTTTTTTTTTTACAGAAATCATATTACAGTTGTGATCTGGCAGAACCAGAAACCACACACAAAAAAAGACATCTGGTCTTCTAAAAATCCTTTTTTCCCAGAAGTTACTATTGCCCTCAACCATGGTTGCCGCAGTCTTGACACTGAGTGCGTGCGTGTGTGTGTGTGCACACATGTGTTCATGCATGTGCACACATGCCTCATAAAACATCCTTAGGCGTGCTAGACAGTAACTGGTCTTTGGGAGTCTAGTTCAGAATTACCTCAAGCGTGTGAATTCTGGGGACTGGCATGGTCCGTCCCAATGGCTGGAGTGTTGCTAAGAAAGTCTCATCTCCTTGCCGGGTTGCTGTATGTGAGCGTTCATGGCACTGTTCTGGGAGAAATACAATTGAAACGTCCTGTTAATGGAAGCAGCTATCACTTTCTTACCTCCTCTTTGTGTGCTCCCCTCTTTTCCGCCCCATCAGAAGTCGGGCCTTCACTTTCGGCACACGGATAACACCGTGCAGTGGCTGAGAGCCATGGAGTCCATCGGTCTACCCAAGGTAAGCTGGGACTGGGAAGGCAGGAGGGCTGGCACAGACACCTCACAGTGGGAGGGGATTCGCAGAATGGGCTGTCTTACCGCTGCAGATGCCCTCGTTGCCTCAGGAGTGAGAGATGTGAGAACTAAGCAAACATAGGGAAAAGCACGCGTACAGTAACACATGGCAAGAATTCAGGTTGGGAGCAGCTAGGTAAAGTGAAACAGGGTCAGAACAGCTTTACCTGGTAGATAATTGATTTAGAAGTGCCATCTCCCTCTTTTGTATTGCTGTTTATACCTAAGATTCCAAGGCTCTTTGTATCGCTATATATTGTATCGTTATAAATCATCATAAATTTATTTTAAGTAAATATTATTATAAATAATAGTATCACTTTAAAGTTTAATGGCTAGTGAGTCAGAGCTCTTACTCCTAAAATAGATCTCCCAAATAAAACTCATTCTGCAAATATTCAGAACTTATTAAATTCAAAGAGCAGATACCCTGATACCTGTGAGACAGATTAGACAAGTAGAGGAAATGAGAAAATAATTACATGTGATAGAAATTGTAGAGCTATTTCTTAAACTTCTGATTTTGAAATAATTTTAGCATCACAGGAAGTTGCGAAAATAGTATCTCTTGTGTAAACTTCATTCAGGTTCCCCTCATGGTGACATCTCATAACTGCAGTACAGAATTAAATTGGCGTTGGTGTATGAATGTTAACTAGACTCAGACTTTGTTCATTGTTCACCAGTGAACATTCGTGTGTGTGTGTGTGTGTGTGTGTGTGTGTGCACGCACGCAAGTGTAGTTCAATCCATAAACAGACTTCTGTGACCTCTACCAGAATCAAGATACAGGCGCTGCAGAGAGGCTGGTCTCTACTTCATACCCCTTCTCCAGCGCTGTTCCCTGGCAGCCCCCTAATCTGCTCTCATCTCTATAGTTTTGTCATTTTGAGAATGTTATAGAAATGGAATCATACAGTAGGTAACCTTTTGAGACTGACTTTTTCACTAAGCATAATGCCCTTGCCATCCGTAAGGTTTCCATGTATATCAGTAGTTCCCCTTTTTGAATTGCTTACTTAGTAAGTCCAGCTATTTTAAAGAAATTATTGAAGAATGGTCCAGCAAGGGGATAGGCTACTGACTTATTTAGGCCTGTGTTGTTTTTAGTATTATTTCAGGTTTGCAATTAAAAACACCCCCACAACAAAAACAAAGAATTCCTTAAGGTGAATTACGAATGCCTATTTTTAATACATTTGTGCTAATACCTGTTTTAACTCAGTTCATTTTATCTTGCAATGGTCACTGTTGATCTATTTTATTTTGCCATTTTTAATTAAAGTACTTTCCCGTCTCCTAAAATGTTGAGAACATTGAATGCTATTCCTTTCCAGGAAGTACTTATCATACAGAATTCATATTTCTAAATTGTGATTTAGTCAGTATTAGCAGGGTGTTGAGTGGTAACCAGATTAAAAAAGAAAGAAATTCAAATGCCATTTTTCTGTATGAGGCTGCATATGTTAGTTAGGATAATTTCATTATGTTTGAAAGATTTGATTTAAACCTTCTCAAGTTGTGTGTGTGTTGGCCACATTTATTTTGATTTTAAGCCAAACAAGTGATCCGTGCAACAGATTCTATTTTAATCCTGATGTTTATTATGAAATTAGTGATATATTACATTGCAGTAATGCAAAGCCAGCAGTATGCTGAAATGACTTAGATGTATTAATAAACTCCTACATGTATCAATATGAGCTGCCTACTCTGTGCTCAGCTTCATGTTACACACTGGGGTTACAATGCTGAAGAAGATGGTGAGCTATAAATTGATCCCATCTCCTTGATAAAGGAAGACATATTCCTAATGGTTTTCCACGAGAGATACCAGTGTAAAAGTTTCTTGTTTAAAGAGGGGAAGTTACAGTTGTCCTCTGCTTACCTGGTAGAACTTTTAAACCTGGTCATATTCTAGATGGGGAATCCTCTTCTCATTAATACTTTAACAGCAAATGTATTAAAGGAAACTTAGAAAGACCTTTGAAATTTTATAGACTATAGATATTTCTTGAAGCACTCAGTGACTATAAATTTTATAGTTCAAGAAACTTTGCTTTCTCGTAGCTTTTTTCAGTGTCCAATAGAAAGCTGTGCTTGAGTATCAAGGTCTACCATATGGTATGCAATTTTAGCTGTTATGTCAAATTTTATAAAATATTTACCAAAAGCAAGTAATGCCAATATGCTTCTCTTAATTTTAGGAGCTTCAATCCTAATTATTCATTTTTGGTGCCGTATTCTGAAATCTGTTTCTTATTAGGTTTTTAGTTTCAAGCTCAAAAAGCACATCAAGGTGCATAAAAAGTTTTAGTGTTCGGACTTTTCAGTCTACTACCTCCATTCATAGATGGTTATCCAAAAGAAGTAATCAGGTGCACAGAGAAAGCAGGGATGTTTATTGTAGTGACTATAATAGGGACAAAATTGGGGGAAGAAATGTTCAACCATGGAGAACTGGTTAAATTGTGATTCAAAAATATGAAAGAATCCCATGCATCTACTAGAAGTAATGTTCTTATAGACTAATGAAGGGAATGGAAAACAATCATGCTCTATCAAGTGTTTTAAACAGGCTTATAATACGTGCAATTTGGTTTTCAAATACCCACATACATAAATGTTAAAAAAAAAAAAGAGAGCCATGCAGATAAAAGACTGGAAGAAAATATACCAAAATGCTAAACAGTCTGGAGGTAGGCTTATAAGTGTTTTTCTTTCATACTTTATCTACTGTCCAGATTTTAATCAGTAAAAATGGGTGTTTTTTCCTCCTTAAAGTAGTACATGGGTATATGTGTGTTGTATGTATATACACACGTTTACAGAACTGTGTAGCCAAGTTCTTATAGTGTAATGATTTCAAAGGGACACCCTTCTCAGGCCAGGGGACCCGTGGGCAGTCCCAAGAGTGACTCTGGTACAGAAAGAAAAGCCTGCACGGGCTCCTGCCTTGTGGAGTGAAGCTGCCACCCAGCCCTGGGGACAAAGCCTTCTTGAAGCGGCTGACTGTGAATCTCCGTTGAGCCACTAGGAGGCGCTGTCAGGCAGGGACCTGATGCAGTGATTGGTCCACATGGAAAACGACACGAGGCACAACTGAGATTCCCCTTCATTAAATCAACACAGAACAGCAAGGACAATCAAAATAGGGTCATTTGCGGAGTTAAAATAATTGTGAAAAGCAGCACCTAATAAATACGTTTTCCCTTTTGTTTTCCAGATATTTTACCCGGAAACAACAGATGTCTATGACCGGAAAAACATACCAAGAATGATATATTGCATTCATGCACTGAGGTGGGGAAAAAAAAAAAAAACAATTAAAAATCTAGGAAGTAAATTTAAATAAAACCATAGTTTCAATTTTAAAAGAGCTCTTTTTCCTCTTTTTAGAGAGAGCTCTTTTAAAAAAAAATAATAGTCTGAACTTTTATTTTTAAGACTGAGTTCTAAATTTGCTGGTAAAAAAATTAAGATAGTTGTCATATAACAATACTTGAACTTAAAAAACATTTTTTCTTTTTTTTTTTAATCCATTTCAAAATAGAAAACCAGAAAAATGAATGAAAGTCCTGTGAATATAATGGGAAATTTTTAACAGAAATTTCTAGGCATCTAATAATAATGTGCTTCATAGTTGAGTTGTACTACTTTACAAACTACTTTACTACTGCTTTACAAATACATCAAATGAGCAGCTTTAATGGTCGTACATTTGATTGTGATACTCTTAAAATCATTAGTTTGGCTCAATTCTTAGCATAGATTAATAAAATTCACTATAAAAAAAATCTTTTGAACTTTTGTTCAGTAGAACTGGTACCATAAGGGTAAAGAAGAAACTAAAATTAGTCCAATCATGATACATTCATTTTTTAAAACATTTGTTTGCTATCTTAACAGTTTTAAGGGCTTCCCTGGTGGTTCAGATGGTAAAGAATCTACCTGCAATATAGGAGACCCAGGTTTGATCCCTAGGTTGGGAATTTTCTTTCATGTTGAGATTCTACCAGTCAGAGTGTTTCTTACCTTATTGGAAGAAATGTGAGTTTTAGATGGTCACAAAAATGATTCTAAAAATCCAATTTGTGGCTGTTGTCTTGAGTGCACACAGGTAATGACTGAGAGACTTCGTGTCTGATTAAATTTTAAATTTCTTTTAGAACATCTGCCTTGTGTTTATATCACTGAAAGCCATTTTCCTGGCAGAGTATTCAGCCTTGAGGTTTATATTAATTTCTTTCTGGCTTTCTTCCTCTCCGAAGGAGCAGATTTTTATAGTAATTCATTGCAATATTGGATTACTAAAGACTTTTGATTATGTCAAATAATTTGCCTCCCCCACCCTATCAGTACTTATGAGATTTCTTTGGAAGATGACAGTTGCTTGAAATACAGACAAAATGTAGGTGCCTATCCTACGATTTCTTTTTACTCTAGTAATTTAGAACAACTGAGGAAAAAAATGGTTCTATGCCTTCCCCCCTCTTATGTGGCTAGTATATCACTGTTCCAGGTTTTCTAAAAGCTCTTGGTGCCCAAGTGCTCGTTTTGATGAATATTATCAAATGCGTTGCCCAACATTCTTGGTCAGATGCTTTTCAGAGCCTAGAATCATTACTTAACACTTTGTGACCTGCTAAGCCAGCCATTAGTTAATCATTGTCATATCCATGCATCTGAAGGAAAAGTGTTAGTTGCCCAGTCATGTCCGACTCTTTGTGACCCCATAGATGGTAGCCCGCCAGGCTCCTCTGTCCATAGATTCTCCAGGGGAGGATACTGGAGCGGGTTGCCATTCCCTTCTCCAGGGGATCTTCCCGACCCAGGGATCAAAGCCAAATCTCCTGCATTGCAGGCAGATTCTTTACCGTCTGAACCACCACGGAAGCCCGTGCATCAGGGTGCTAACCTCCCCATCTGTAGCCTGCTGTCTATAAGGTAACACTGATTTCCTGAAATACACACCTGAGGTGTTAATATAAACAGCTTATAAAGAAATGGTGTGCTTGGTTCTTTTCTGGTGACGTCACTGTTGTACAAAAGTTACAGAGAACTGCACGGAGGCTTACAAATGTGTGCCTGCGGTAATTTGAAAAATGGCTTGAGCAGCTTGGTTAACAAAGAAGAGGCAACTTCTTGCTCACATTGCCAATTGCATGCAAATGTTTTTCTCAAGTATGTAGACTGTCTTTCTCAGGTTTTCATTCAGTTACTCATCATGGAAGACTCCATTAATGGAGTGGATTCCTGCCGAATGTTCTTCACTAGATTTGACTTTAAATAGGAATTTTAAAAGCAGGATCTTGAAAAGCAATATTCAGTTAATGAACAGCATTCCCTGGGAGACTCTCCTTCACTTTTCTCTGTTGCAAACTTATTGTAGAAAGTTAAAGTGTTAGGCCCTCAGTTGTGTCCAACAATGCAACCTCATAGACTGTAGCCCACCAGGCTCCTCTGCACATAGAGTTCTCCAAGCAAGAACATTGGAGTGGGTTGCCATTCCCTTCTCCAGGGGATCTTCCTGATCCAGGGATCAAACCCAGGTCGCCTGCATTGCAGGCAGATTCTTTACCCTCTGAGCTACCAGGGTGCTCCTTAATCAGGCATGGAGAAGTCTCATGTATCTAGTTGTTTTCTATCAAAACCCTTTCCTGCCGTGGTCTAGAATGTGGTCAGTTCCTCAGATGAGGCTGATATTCTGTTCTGTTGGGCCAGACTCTCTTGGAAGCTGGGTAGTGGTGCATTTTCATAAGGACAGTGGATTTGCCCTCACTGCGTGATTAGAAGTGATGGCTAAAAATGAACCGAGATGTCCTCAGCGGTTGTATCCTAGCTGCAGATACAGCAGCACTGCTGACTGGTGTAAAGATTGTCATTACCTGCCAGGGAATTAGGCAGGTCAGAAGTCCTATTATAGATCAGGAGCCAGGCAGAAAGATCCCCCAGGCCTGGAGCCCTGACTGATCTGCAGAGTTCATCCCTGGCCCTGCCAACTGGTTTTCTCTTCTCTGTCTTCTTGATTTGGGTTTAACAGCCTCATTAGAATGCCCTGGGTTCCTGCCCTTGCTTCCTGCTTGTGTCTACTTTTCCCTTTTCCTGCCTGCCTCGCTTTTCACTGAATTTCTGACCCTGGTCCCCAGGCCTCACTCTTTCAGTTCAGCTGGGTGTTCTCAAGCCCCGACTCCAGGCGGTGATAGCCAGGCAGCCCCACAGGGAGTCCAGAACCTCTGCGTCACTCAGACCCACCTAAGTCATGCGTGGCCTCATGTTCTTTTCAAAGAAATGTCTATTATCTTTTCCTTATTTGAAATAAAAAGGTGTTCACTGTGGAAAACATTGGAAAATTTGAAACTGAGTCCCCCTAAACCAAGTTCCTCTGGCAGGTTGATGGTTCACCTCTCTGTATAAAACTTTCTTTCTTTTCCTATACCTGTTCCCCCTCAAGATTAAGGAGTCTCAGAGAAAGGGGAGGGGACATTAAAACTGAGCAGAGATTAAAGCCCTGAGGGGCCTTCCCAGATATAAAAGCCCCTCCATGTTCCCTGTTTCTTGTTGGAAAAAAAAGGGTGGGGGTGGTTAATTTCCTAGGCCTTCCCCCAGTTTCAAAGAGCAGGCTCAAGTAGTAAGTGCTTAGGGTAATAGTCCCAGGACTCTTCCTCCTGAAGGAATATAGATCATCTCTGAGTCGTTCTGTAGAAGCCAAGACCCTCACCCAGATGGAGGATCTGACCACATGCTGAGCCCGTGCCCTGTGCATAGACCTCAGACCGATTGGAACTAGAAGGCTGAGCTTCCCAGAACATCACCCTGTTACCTCACCACCAACCAGTCAGCGGTGACCCTGCATCCTAGGTTCCTCTCCCCTAATATTGTCTTTACAGCTCTTGCCTGAAAGCCACTGACAAGTCTGGGTCTTTTGAGCACAAGCCACCAGTTTCCCTTGCTAGGCCCGGCAACAGACTTCTCTCTGCTCCAGGAGTTGACATTTCAGTACCAGATGACAAAGTCTGTTTGTAACTATTTTGGTGTTTTGGACTTAAAAAATATATGTGGCATGTTTTCTTCGTAGCTTTATTTGGAATATTTAAAGCCTATGCAATAAAAGGAGCCACCTCACAGAGTGAGAACCTTGCTAACAAGAGACTGATAGTATTTTTTATTTTTTTTTCTGGTCTGGAGGCCTTCTAACCATGGAGAAGAACACTTTTTACCTGTTATTTATTGCCCAATGTATTAAGCAACTGTTAAATGCTTAAATATTACCTATACAGTTGAATTCCTTTAAATAAATAAATTTAGTAGACTGCTTTTTTGAATATCTCAAATACCTTAAAACACAAGTAAAATGCCCAGATCCATTATTACAGTCTTACTACACTCAAATTTATTCTAAAAGATCCACACTGCAAGTTTCACTTGTAGTTATGTTATTTAGCCACTAATTCTGATGCATTCTAAGGCTATAGCAATGGCACCCCACTCCAGTAATCTTGCCTGGAAAATCCCATGGACAGAGGAGCCTGGTGGGCTGCAGTCCATGGGGTCACAAAGAGTCAGACACGACTGAGCGACTTCACATTCACTTTTCACTTTCATGCATTGGAGAAGGAAATGGCGACCCACTCCAGTGTTCTTGCCTGGAGAATCCCAGGGACGGGGGAGCCTGGTGGGCTGCTGTCTATGGGGTCGCACAGAGTCGGACACAACTGAAGCGACTTAGCAGCAGCAGCAAGGCTATAAAACTTTGAAACCTACCCAGAGTTCACGGAGTCGCTAGAAACAGAGCGCCTCTCCAGTGGACCAGGTTACAGATTGCTGGCAGAACACGGTATCGGTCTGGGTTCTTCTCCTAACGTGAGTCCAACCTTAGCCACCAGGAATCAGGCTGAACTTGATTTGCACAATCACCCAGACCTTGGAGTGTTTGGCTTTCAGGCAGGTTTTCATTTCCCACCCAGTCCCCACCCTCTGCCACTCAGAAGTGGTTTGCTTCCGTGTCTCGCTGGGCCAGTGCTCCACAACCCATTGTCCTGTCTTCATGATGTATTGGCCTGCTCTGTTAACATTATTAAAGGTTAATGTATGCTCTTTGGATATTTTCTTGAAATCAGTTGGGCATCCTAGAGGTTTCTCCCCCAGGAGATGAGGGATGGACTCTGCCTGATGCTCTTTGGGACCCTTTGGCTGATAGCATCTCGGATCCTGCTTCTGGACCCTCTCTCTGCTTGGCTATTGAGTGCAGCCATCAGCACTGTACCCTCTTTTCACCTGGCTGTTTTTGTCACCTCCTGTGCCCCTCGGTCTGTCCTTATCTTGGGATATTCCCTTGGTTTTCTCCACTGTTGTCTTACTCAGAGTTCCTGGTCTTTACTTTTTCCTGTTGTTTAAAGGATACAAAAACAAGCACATATTTATACACTATAAACAGACATAAGAAAAAACAAAGCACCTGTATTTTAGCAACACTTCCTAGCATGTTAAAATCCATATAAATATAAATATTTTGCATGTCTTATTTTATCTCTGCATTACAAATTCGTTTTGGTACACTTTATACCGGGCTTCCCTGCTGGCTCAGGCAGTAAAGAATCTGCCTGCAATGCAGGAGGCCTGGGTTTGATCCCTGGGGCAGAAAGATCCCCTGGAGAAGGAAATGGCTACCAACTCCAGTATTCTTGCCTAGGAAATCCCATGGACTGAGAAGACTTGAAGGCTACAGTCCTTTGAAAATCGTTTTGAACTCCAGGCCTTTCTCTGATCTAAACAAGATTTGTTGTTGTTGCTAAGTTGCTCAGTCATGTCTGACTCTTTGCAACCCCATGGACTGCAGCATGCCAGGCTTTCCTGTCCTTCACTATCTCCCCTAGTTTGCTCAAACATGAGAGTCTTCTCCAGCACCACAGTTCCAAAGCATCAGTTCTTCAGTGCTCTGCCTTCTTTATGGTCCAAATCTTACATCGCTACGTGACTACTGGAAAAACCATAGCTTTCACTATATGAACCTTTGTTGGCAAAGTGATGTCTCTGCTTTTTAGTATGCTGTCTAGGTTCATCATAGCTTTTCTTCCAAGGAACAAGCATCTTTTAACTAACCAAGATTAGTGTCTTCTTTTTTGATGGACCAGATTGCTTCAGTTTGGTCATGGGAGCTCTTTCTGGCCAACTCCTTTGTCCTTGTAGCACTGTCCCTGACATTTCTTTGAGATATCCTTGCTTTGTGGCCACAAGCAGATTTTCCAATCTTTCCCTGATTGTGTGTTCAGTTGAGTCTGACTCTTTGCGACCCCACGGACTGTAGCCCGCCAGACTCCTCTGTCCATGGGATTCTCCAGGCAAGAATAACGAAGTGGGATGCCATGCCCTCCTGCAGGGGATCCTCCCAACCTAGGGATCAAACCTGGGTCTCCTGCGTCTCCTGCAGGTGGGTTCTTTACCCCTGCACCACCCAAGAACCCCCTTTAAAGTTGTCATGTGTTTGTAACAGTTTTCCTTGCTTAACACATGAGGCTTCTGGATTCAGCTTTTCTTATTAAATAACGCTTATTTGCTGGTTAAGATTCTGCTACACTGAGCACAAGGTAAGCACATGTCTGCCTCTCCTCTGTGTAAGGATGGCTGTCCCCACTGCAGAGTCTGTGGTTGCTGCCCAGCAGTCATGTCTTCAAACGCGGTGAAGACACCAAAATAGCACACATTCAGGGCTTGGATTTATGGAAATGGCTGCAACAGCCCCACTTCTGGTTGACCAGCTGCTCTAAGTACCCTGAGCAGTTTGTGATGAAGGGCTCCTCTAGTAGGTGAACTTGAACTGGTTCAAAGTCAAGCTCATTAGCAAAGCAGCTCAAGCGGTCAAGAATCTTCCTGCAATGCAGGAGATGCAGGTTCAACCCCTGGGTTGGGAAGATCCCATGGAGCAGTATACCCACTCTACTATTATTGCCTGGAAAATCCCATGGACAGAGGAGCCTGGTGCGCTACATCAATAGGGTCGCAAGGAGTTTGAGACAATTGAGCTCACAAGCACACACACACACACACAGTAGTGATAATGAAAACAGACCAACACCTACTGAGCCTTCCATTACGTGCCTGGTGCTGTTCCAGGTATCCTGTTACAGGTATAATCTCATTTAATCCTCATGACGTACGTTTTCTGTAGTTATTAGTCTCATTTTAAACTATGGCTGGCCAAGATCATACAGCTAGTAAGGGGCAGAGTTGGGATTCAGACCCAGGTGGGATGGCACCAGAACCTACAGTTACTTAGGCAGCCAGTCATTGTCCTCAGAAGGGAGCCCAATATTTGCATCCAACTAGGAAAATGAAAAGAAGAGTGGCATTAGCCTTGAAGTTCAGCACAGGTCTCTAAGCTGTTACATTTAGGATATTTTAAAAGGAAGCTTCCCCAGATTTCAGAACAGGAAGGACCTTGAGATGTTGAGTCCAGTTTATTTCACCGATGAGGAAATTGAAAGATTGGTTTATGTGAGTCAGAGTCACATACTGAAATGTGGCCAGGCTGGGGCCAGGATCCAGGGCTTCTGACTCCAGTTCCCTCTTTTTCCTAATCAGCCATGAGGCTTTGATTTACAGACATTCATCTCCCATATTACAACATAAAATGAACTGTGCATGATGTGATTCAGAAAAGTTGAAATAAACTCAGCTTTTGCCTTTAAAGTTTGCATTTTATTACTGTAGCACCTCTTAACACATACATTCAAAGTAGTAGAAAAAACTGATTTTTTTTTTTTTTTTTTGCTTTTTTTATTGCTTCCTTTACTTGAACTGATATTATTAGTACAAAATAGGAGCACATGGGCCAATGAGGCTTTTGCTACCATAGGACAACTTCTCTATTACTGGCCTTTTCTTAGCAACACAAATGTACTACAGCTTTTGATGTGATGAAATTCTAGCTGTTTCATGCCAAGTGCTTTCTTATATGTGGAAAGTGAGAGTAGCTCTTCAGCTTCCTTTGGAATGCTCTTGTCTCTTTGTGTTGGTTGTTAGCACTGAAGGTGCTTAATAAATTCAGCTTTGAAGAGCTCCAAGAAATTGGTGATTGGACAGACTTGTTTTTTAAACACTAAGACTAGATTTCCTATATACTTCAGGTAATGCCCTCATTTGAATCGAAATGCTTTGAAGGGAATGGGCCACTGATGTTGATTCCTTTCAGTTTGGGAATCCAGAATAAGTACTTTTCCTAGTAAACATTTGCCCCTTTGACTAATCTGCTTGGACATACCTCCCACACAGAGATTTAATATATAAACTCCCACACTGTGAAAAGTTATCTTTTCAAAACTAATAGTTTAAACTTCAACCTCAAAGATAAAATAAATACTGAAAATTGAAACCAAATAAAAATATACCTTCACATTAAAAAATACTTACTTTTGGTGAAAGTATGTAAATGCAAATGAGATTTCTACCTGATCCTGACTGGCACACCAAAATCGGATTTGAGATAAATCTGACTTTTCTATTCAAAAGGTACCTGACTTCTCAGCACCATCTTGTGGTAACTTTTAGTTAAACTGGGATGTTTGCTTGTGAGATTCATGTTATACAGCATAAATAGAGAAGTAAAAAGTAAAATCAGAAAGCCTTCCAGTCTCTTTAATACCGCAGGGAAACATGAACACTTTTGTTTAGTGTAATTAATTTAGCTCATATAACCAACCCAGTTTTGTGGAAGCCTGAGTACCTTATAGGGACAGACAGTTGAGAGTAGTTAAATGAATGGCCAGATATCTCCAGAAAGGAGATACAGTGAAAACAATTGTGTCAAGCTCCTCGGTCACAGGTGTCTTAGTCTCCTTACAAAGCTGGCGTGCCATGACTAAAGTAGGAGGGGTTTCTTTAATAAACAGTGTTATCATTTGCTTTTGGCTGTGCTGGGTCTTTGTTGCTGCACAGGCCACTCCAATGTTCTTGCCTGGAGAATCCCAGGGACGGAGGAGCCTGGTGGGCTGCCGTCTCTGGGGTCGCACAGAGTCGGACACGGCTGAAGCGACTTGGCAGCAGCAGCAGCAGCAGCAGCTTTCTCTCTAGCTGCGGTGGGCTCCTCTCTGGCTGTGGCTCACAGGCTTCTCGCGGCAGTGGCTTCTCTGGCTGCAGAGCACAGATTCTAGAGCCGGGGGGCTGCAGGAGCTGCAGCGCGTGGGCTCAGCAGTTGTGCCTCCTCGGCTCCAGGGCCCAGGCTCAGCAGTTGTGGCGCAGGGGCTCAGTTCCTCTACAGCACGTGGGGTCTTAATGGCTCAGGAATCGAACCCGTGTCTCCTGCACTGCAGGCTGATTCTTTACCACCAGGGGAACCTATTTGTTTGTTTTAAGTTGTTTTAATCATCTGTAGTAAGAAAGAGTGCTATCCATTGACCGGAAAATTAAGTAACTCATGACAGAAGGCAAACAGATAGATTGGATTAACTGAGAAATGAAACAGGGTCACAGCCCAGAGACCACTGAGTTGTGCACAAAGCTGGGAGCTGCTGTGGGGCTTTGGTCTGAGTAGAGATGGGAAGAGGAGAGCCCTAAGCCAGCATAATTTGGATTAGTTAGACCTGCTGAACCTACTATTCCTTCCCCAAGGCAACAAGTGAAGATGCTGATGGCAGGGTCGCACACCAGTACCCAAGAAGACACAGGGAACCCCAGTCTAAGAAGATAAGACAGTGAGCACCCTCTGGGCATCAGCCTCCTTGTTCCTCTACCGTCTCCCTAAGGCTGGCTTCTGTCACGGGACGCTTGTGGTTTAGTCGCTAAGTCCTGTCCGACTCTTGTGGCCCCATGGACTGTAGCCCACCAGGCTCCTCTGACCATGGGATTCTCCAGGCAAGAATACTGGAGTGGGTTGTCACTTCTTCCTGCAAGGGATCTTCCCGACCCAGGAATCGAACTCAGGTCTCCTGCATTGTAGGCAGTTTCTTTACCAACAGAGCTACCAGGGAAGCCTGAGGCATGGGGACCTGCAGCCAAGAGTGACAAACAGTTGCAAGTCTCAAACCTCAAGATGAGCCCCAAATCAGGAAATGCCAGACATTTGAAGGAAACTACAGCTCTGAAACTACAGCTTCCCTGATAGCTCCCACGGTAAAGCGCCTGCCTGCAGTGCGGGAGACCCGGATTCGATTCCTGGGTCGGGAAAGTTCCCTGGAGAAGGCAATGGCAATCCACTCCAGCACTCTTGCCTGGAAAATCCCATGGACGGAGGAGCCTGATAGGCTGCAGTCCAGGGGGTCGCAAAGAGTCGGACACGACTGAGCCACTTCACTTCACTTCACAGCTCTGAAAGAGGAATTACATTCAGAAAACAGAACCAACACCCAAGGAACAAATGAAAATAGTGAAATATGTGCACTTGTGAGTAATTCATTTTGTCTACTTAGTAAATATGCTTATGAATGGCAAAACCAAAGACAAAACTGAGAAAGAAGAAAACTGGATACAGATTAAATTAGAAAGTAACCTGACAAAATTTATTTACCTGAACTTTGATTGCATAATCTGAAAATTTTTAAATGCATCTAAAATTCCAGATTGTCTCAACATTACCTAGGCGGGCAGATAGAAGTGGAAATAGATTAAGGATAACTGATATTCATTAGCTTAGCCTTTGATGCAAGAATATAAATTTCAAGTATGTTAAAACTAACAGAATATTATCGTAATATACATAAATATACACATTAAATATGAAATTATATTATGTATAAAATTTGTTAGAAGATATTTTATGGGAGGCTCCTAGTTAAATTTTACTATCATGTTTTCAAAGTTTTTCCCATTGAATTACTTTTATACCTTTTTTTTTGGTCAACTTGTTCAGGTGTATTTTTTAATTTAGTTGTAAAAGGGGATAAAACTGCAAATCAGGAACCATGAAAGAATTCATACAGTGGTATTTTTTTGATCATTTATGGATCTATTTTTATTTTTTCAAGTATGGCTTGATTTTACTTTCCTAGAATTCTTTTCTAACTACACCCCTGGCTGTTTAATTCTATTGAATTTTATTGTTTCTGTTACAGTCAGAACTGTGTGACTAGGTTGACATTTTATTTGGTCCAAGTGACATGAGGTCCCTTTTACCTGGAATATTTTTTCTTGTGTAATAAATTGAGAGTTGGTTCATAAAATATTGATGGTTTTGGAAATGTCAGCATCCTAGTTTTGATTATAATGACTTGTTATATCCCTGATAATCTCTAAAGACCTAGAATTTAAACTAAGAAATGTAGCCTGTCTTTCTAGCTTTGAATTATGAATACATAATGTCTGTTTTCGGAGAAGGCAATGGCACCCCACTCCAGTACTCTTGCCTGGAAAATCCCATGGATGGAGGAGTCTGGTAGGCTGCAGTCCATGGGGTCGCTAACAGTCGGACATGACTGAGCGACTTCATTTTGACTTTTCACTTTCATGCATTGGAGAAGGAAATGGAAACCCACTCCAGTGTTCTTGCCTGGAGAATCCCAGGGATGGGGGAGCCTGGTGGGCTGCCGTCTATGGGGTCGCACAGAGTCGGACACGACTGAAGCGAGTTAGCAGCAGCAGCAACATTTACTGCTTAACTCTGAATGATGATTTTCTATGTATTCTTTTGAAACCATGGATCAGTAATTTTTAACTTTGACCACATATTGCTTTTCTAAGTGATTATTTCTTACAAAGATCGAAAAATTTAATTTCAATGCATACTGCTTATACTGATTAATCATGCATTTTAAGAGTTTTCATTCCATTAAGAAGGCTTGCTCTTGAACTCTTTTAATGAAATTTTGTGTTTATAAACTACTCAGATCTGTCTCATATCAACATTTGAAATGAGTCTTGAAATACTTCAAACCATCAAAATCATTCTCAGTTCATTTTCCCGGATATGGTATTTGTAATTCTAATGTCTAATTAAAATTTCCTAAGTTATAAGTCAATCAGAACTGATATTAAGTGAATACAGAATTTTTAGTTGGGTTGTAGAGTTGATCTTGGGGGCTAGGAAGGTTAAAATACATGTAGTTCAGAAACTATAGCTCAATGCTTTTGAGGTGAGAAGTCACATAACTAAATATTTTCATCTTCTTTGGTAGAATTTAGATGTCAGACTCTAGCTTCTTTTGTCAGATTACAGGCAGGTTAGTTGTGACCAGCATTGCTTCCTATTGAACTTTTTAAAAATATGTACACTTTTCTCTGCATTTTCCACTTTTAAAAATATATCCACATCATAGTAATATATCCACATCGTGGTTTGTCTTTAATGTCTTTCCATCTGCCAGTAGTCTTGCTGCTCTATTTATTGGTTCAGAATGTATAAAACAAATAGTTCTTCAAGGGGGTATATAGTACTTGGAGGCATATATAGGTATGGAAAGGAACATATAATTTCAGCTATACTTTAAGCAAAATAAAATCATGTAAATCCAAAGAAATGTTTACTGCGTTTGTTACTTGCTGGTTTGTGCTGTGTCCCTTAGCCTCCCTGTAAATGGATGATTAGGTTAGTCTGCCTGTGAGAGTGCTGTGTAGCTCAGAAGACCAGGTTTCCAGGCAGTGACTGGGACTCTAGTCCTGGTCCCAGTAGGGACTATGTCACCTTGCACGGATTAGTTAAGATGATCGCTTAGGTGTGTCTCAAATAAAAAGACCCTTAAGATGTATGTAGTTTCTAGCTCTAAGATTTATGATGATGAAGTTTCTGATAGTTTTATGGTTTCTCTTTCAGTTTGTATCTGTTCAAACTGGGAATTGCACCCCAGATCCAGGATTTGTTGGGCAAAGTAGACTTCACAGGTACTATTCTTTATCTTGATAATCTTTTAGAGTGTGGTTATGAAGAAAATGTAGCGATATTTTCCTTTCATTTTGATATTGATTCCCTTTTTTCCTTTGTATTGATCAGAGGAGAAAACTTGCTTACTGTCTTTAGACTGCCAAGTTTCTGTTCCCTCTCCTTTGTGAAGTGAGAAACGGAGGCTGGCTTCTTTCTAACGTTCTTCTTTAGAATTGACCCCATGTTCTTGATGAACACGTTTCTTAACACAAATGCATTCGTTCCCATCTCTGTGGCTTTCACTGATTTTTTTGGTGGTGGTTCTTTTTCAGAGGAAGAAATCAGTAATATGAGAAAGGAGCTTGAGAAATATGGAATACAAATGCCATCTTTCAGCAAAATAGGTGGTATTCTGGCTAATGAACTGTCTGTGGATGAAGCTGCATGTGAGTATACTTAAGATTCAAACTTGCCAATGGCATGAGACTTACCTATTCTTGATTTTGGTTATAAGAAATAGAATATTTAGAAGATATTATAAGCACCCTAAATTTTTTTATAATATGTATTATAGGTAATTGATTTGAGCACATCACAATATAACCAAATAATTGACCTTGGACTCTCGACATCTGCTTGTACAATGCAATTTAAGAAGTTCCAGAAGTATCTTTACTCTCCCAAATGTTTCTCTGCTTTCTTTGTCCTTAGTCTTCAGAGGCAGGGTACTCACTGCTGGGAATCTTTCCATGCTGCAAGTTAAATTGCAGTCGTCTCTTGAAGACAACATGATGCTTTCTGTGTCTGTCACCCTGCAAACTCCCTGTGGTTGCCATAGCGTTTGATTCACATTCAGTGCAAGTTGAATAAATGAATAGGAATCCGGTAACAGATGCTGAGGACCTGAGATAAATGCGCAGGTGGGGAGGTTGTCGCAGGGATGTGCTGTGATGTGTCTGAGGTTCTATTGTTTGAATTCTTGACTGGACCCCACGGAAGAAAGTGAAGCTGCTTAAGCTATGCACAGTCAGTACACCTGTCCATGTTGTCTTTCGCTGATAAAGTTCTTTTTTTCTTTTTACTTTGCAGTGCATGCTGCAGTTATAGCCATTAATGAAGCTATTGAAAAAGGAATCGCTGAGCAAACCATTGTAACACTAAGAAACCCAAATGCATTTCTGACTTTAGTGGATGACGATCTCGCACAGGAATATCAGAAGGAACTCTGGGACGCCAAGAAAAGAAAAGAAGAAAATGCAAGGCTGAAGGTATTCAGTTAGATCTGAGTGGTCAATACAGTAATAGGCATGGTTCTGCATTGCTAGTTTGAAAAAGCTTTAGTGTTATGAGGGATGTTTTTAAATCCACTGGCTGCGGTCTCTCTAGCCACAGGCTATTGCTTTTGGGTGAAATATAAAGGTGAAAGAAGACCATGCCCTCTGTAAGGAAATTAGGCTTTTTTTGTTTGTTTGTTTTTTAACCTTTTTATTTTTTTATTTTTATTTTTATTTTTACTTTATATTACTTTACAATACTGTATAGGTTTTGCCATACATTGACATGAATCCACCATGGGTGTATATGCGTTCCCAAACATGAACCCTCCTCCCACTTCCCTCCCCATAACATCTCTCTGGGTCATCACCATGTACCAGCCCCAAGCATGCTGTATCCTGCGTTGGACATAGACTGGCGATTCTATTCTTATATGATAGTATACATGTTACAATGTCATTCTCCCAAATCATCCCACCCTCTCCCTCTCCCTCAGAGTCCAAAAGTCCGTTATACACATCTGTGTCTTTTTTGCTGTCTTGCATACAAGGTCATCATTGCCATCTTTCTAAATTCCATATATATGTGTTAGTATACTGTATTGGTGTTTTTCTTTCTGGCTTACTTCACTCTGTATAATCAGCTCCAGTTTCATCCATCTCATCAGAACTGGTTCAAATGTATTCTTTTTAATGGCTGAGTAATACTCCATTGTGTATATGTACCACAGCTTTCTTATCCATTCACCTGCTGATGGACATCTAGGTTGTTTCCATGTTCTGGCTATTACAAACAGTGCTGCGATGAACATTGGGGTACATGTGTCTCTTTCAATTCTGGTTTCCTCAGTGTGTATGCCCAGCAGTGGGATTGCTGGGTCATAAGGTAGTTCTATTTGCAATTTTTTAAGGAATCTCCACACTGTTCTCCAAAGTGGCTGTACTAGCTTGCATTCCCACCAACAGTGTAGGAGGGTTCCCTTTTCTCCACACCCTCTCCAGCATTTATTGCTTGCAGATTTTTGGATCGCAGCCATTCTGACTGGTGTGAAGTGGTACCTCATTGTGGTTTTGATTTGCATTTCTCTAATAATGAGTGATGTTGAGCATCTTTTCATGTGTTTGTTAGCCATCCATATGTCTTCTTTGGAGAATTGTCTATTTAGTTCTTTGGCCCATTTTTTGATTGGGTCGTTTATTTTTCTGGAATTGAGCTGCAGAAGTTGCTTGTATATTTTTGAGATTAGTTGTTTGTCAGTTACTTCATTTGCTATTATTTTCTCCCATTCAGAAGGCTGTCTTTTCACCTTGCTTATAGTTTCCTTTGTTGTGCAGAAGCTTTTAATTTTAATTAGATCCCATTTGTTTATTTTTGCTTTTATTTCCAGAATTCTGGGAGGTGGATCATAGAAGATCCTGCTGTGATTTATGTCAGAGAGTGTTTTGCCTATATTCTCCTCTAGGAGTTTTATAGTTTCTGGTCTTACATTTAGATCTTTAATCCATTTTGAGTTTATTTTTGTGTGCGGTGTTAGAAAGTGATCTAGTTTCATTCTTTTACAAGTGGTTGACCAGTTTTCCCAGCACCACTTGTTAAAGAGATTGTCTTTACTCCATTGTATATTCTTGCCTCCTTTGTCAAAGATAAGGTGACCATAGGTGTGTGGATTTATCTCTGGGCTTTCTATTTTGTTCCATTGATCTATATTTCTGTCTTTGTGCCAGTACCATACTGTCTTGATGACTGTGGCTTTGTAGTAGAGCCTCAAGTCAGGCAAGTTGATTCCTCCAGTTCCATTCTTCTTTCTCAAGATTGCTTTGGCTATTCGAGGTTTTTTGTATTTCCATACAAATCTTGAAATTATTTGTTCTAGTTCTGTGAAAAATATGGCTGGTAGCTTGACAGGGATTGCATTGAATTTGTAAATTGCTTTGGGTAGTATACTCATTTTCACTATACTGATTCTTCCAATCCATGAACATGGTATATTTCTCCATCTATTAGTGTCCTCTTTGATTTCTTTCATCAGTGTTTTATAGTTTTCTATATATAGGTCTTTAGTTTCTTTAGGTAGATATATTCCTAAGTATTTTATTCTTTTCGTTGCAATGGTGAATGGAATTGTTTCCTTAATTTCTTTTTCTACCGTCTCATTATTCGTGTATAGGAATGCAAGGGATTTCTGTGTGTTGATTTTATATCCTGCAACTTTACTATATTCATTGATTAGCTCTAGTAATTTTCTGGTGGAGTCTTTAGGGTTTTCTGTGTAAAGGATCACGTCATCTGCAAACAGTGAAAGTTTTACTTCTTCCTTTCCAATTTGGATTCCTTTTATTTCTTTTTCTGCTCTGATTGCTGTGGCCAAAACTTCCAGAACTATGTTGAATAGTAGCAGTGAAAGGGGACACCCTTGTCTTGTTCCTGACTTTAGGGGAAATGCTTTCAATTTTTCACCATTGAGGATAATGTTTGCTGTGGGTTTGTCATATATAGCTTTTATTATGTTGAGGTATGTTCCTTCTATTCCTGCTTTCTGGAGAGTTTGTATCATAAATGGATGTTGAATTTTGTCAAAGGCCTTCTCTGCATCTATTGAGATAATCATATGGTTTTTATTTTTCAATTTGTTAATGTGGTGTATTACATTGATTGATTTGTGGATATTGAAGAATCCTTGCATCCCTGGAATAAAGCCCACTTGGTCATGGTGTATGATCTTTTTAATGTGTTGTTGGATTCTGGGGTTTTCTTTTTTGATGAGTATTACAGGTAGTAAGGATGAAAGATCATGTCAACAACTTATCAAGAAGGTGCAGAAGGAGCAGTTAAAGATCTTCCCTCGTTGAATATCACCTTGTGTTAGATGATTCACCTTCAGATTTATTACTAGAGGCCAATCATTGGGTGTGGTGAGGTTAGAGAAGACGCTTTTGAATTCACTTTCCTTGTATTCTCCCCATAGTTTCCCCTCCTATTTGAAGAAGTGATTTCCGTCCTTGGAAAGTCAGCTCCTGACCCTCACTTTGTATTCCCCGCTTCCTGTCTTAGGGAAAACTTTGCACTCAGATTCCACTTCCTCACCAGCTTTCCCTCCTTAAAGTCTTGCCATGTCAGCTTCAGCTCCGTTACCAAAGCAGCCCCTTTATCTTCACTTTTTCTCAGGGGATGGCACTGGGCGCACTTGCCCCACACTGCTCCCGGCCTTATACTGCCTGCTTCTCCACCCCCGACCCACGCTTTCTGGGCCTCTCTGCTGCTGTGGATGTCCTCTGCATCTCTTCACGTCTCTGCTTGTTCCTCCCCCTAAATGTGGAGAGCCTTCAACGTCTGCCGTTGAGTCACTCTTTTCTCTGCACTTCCTCCATTGAGCTCATCTACTTGTTGAAGAACTCAAGCTGTCAGCTTGATGCCCTCATCCCACTCCATCAGGAAGATGCTCATCCCTACCCTACCCTTCTCAGAAGTGTGCCTTGTACTGACTTCCCTTTGGAATGACCCCCACACTGTTTCAGAACTCTCTGTATGCCCTCTGTATGTCCTGGGCATCGCTGCCCTGTGCTGCCTTTTCTTGCTGGGTTGATCTCCGTCCGCCCCCCTCCTCGTGCCAGGACTCCTGCCTCAGCCCTGCCCCTCCTGACCTTGTCTCAGGGCTCTTCCCCCTTGGGTTCCCTGGCTTCCTATCATTTTCCAACCAACCCCTCTCCCGAGTTCCAGGTTGCAAAATTGATCTTTAGCTACAGATCTGATGTCATTCCACCAGAAACCTCCCCTGATTCCCTGCTGCCTACTGAGTCAAGCACAAGTCCTTCTGTTGGCCTCAAAAGGTTCCAGCATACCCAACCTACCTTCCCATCTTTCTGGCTAACCCAGGACACGCACTCTGACTGTAGCCCTGACACACCAAGCTTTCTCACCGTTGTGATCAAATCCTGTTGTCTACATCCTACTCTTCTCCGCCTTGAACATTACTCTCTTCCTCCATGATGATGATGAAAGTCACTCAGTCATATCTGACCCCATGGACTATAGTCCGCCAGGCTCCTCTGTCCATGGGATTCTCCAGGCAATAATACCAGAGTGGGTAGCCATTCTCTTCTCCAGGGGATCTTCTTGACCCAGGCATCAAGCCCAGGTCTCTTGCGCTGCAGGCAGAGTCTTTACCACCTGAGCCACCAGGGAAGCCCTCTCTTCCAGGCCCTCCTCAGTTGTTGTCTCTTTAAAAAATCTTTCTTTCCACCCATGTTCTTCCCTAGAATATATTTTGTTCTGCTATATTTGTTATTTATGTGCTTGATTTTTCTGTTAGACTGAATCAAATGGCCAATATTCAGCTGGTTTTGATCTACAAAAAATGGCAGTATCAAGTGGTCCAACCTAATGTTTTCCACGTTAGACAATTAGGCCTTTACAGAGAGTCACTGGGTCTGTTGTTCATTTTTGTAACCCTTGCTGGCATAGCTAACCCTGGTGCTCTGCACAGAGCAGGCACTCTTAAATGCTTGTATCGAGTTCACATGAATATTAACAAATGGTTTTTAAGCACTCTTTAAGTTTTTGCTTTTAAATATCAAGCTTTGGAAACACTTAACCTCAAGAATCAATGAAGCCTTTGTTTTGCAGAGTAACTGTATCTCAGAAGAAGAAAGAGATGCATATGAAGAGTTGCTGACACAAGCAGAAATCCAAGGCAATATCAATAAAGTCAACAGTGAGTAATGGATCATATGAAGGAAATGGATACTTCTATAAGATGCAAATTTTTCTTATCTGAATCTCAGCAAAACACTTAACATATATCCTTATAAAAGTGCCTTATATGATGACAGATCCAGTAAAAGTGTTGCTCTTGATTCTGGTGCATCATCTGCTAGTTTTCCATGGAGCTTTTCTGGGCATCTTGTCCCCAGTGCATGCAAAAGTATCTCAAAACATCTTGAAGCTAGGTGGACTGTACCTTCCTGTTTCATCACAGGTACAGTGTATGTCAATTTTTGAACCTATCCCCTATTGGGCTAACCTTAAAGTTCTTTTAGTAAAGATTATGAGTTAACGATATTCATTTCTTGCACAGGATTATATGATGACATTTTATTGGCATTGTAAAGCTGTATTGACACCTCTGCTTTTTTTTTTTTACCTCTGAATTATTAGTCTGCAGTGTGTAAGAATTGTTCTGCTACTGCTTGTGTAGCTTTGGTGCAAGTGAGTAAGATGTGGCAGACCTATAAATCATATCGTGCAGGTTTGAATCCCATGGCCCTGAGACTCCATGGAGTCACACAGGACAATTCTCCTTGGCACCTAGTTCAGTTATGTGACTCTAAAGAACAAAAATCTGGGGTGATTAAAATAAGCATGTGCAAGTGTACATACAGTAGTCGCTTTATTAGTCTTTTTGTTTCTCTAATAAAAGTTATTTTTACTTGAGGCAGTAAGGAATTCTCTTTGACATTTATGTCCCCAAGGTCAACCTAAATAACCCACATATACCCTGAAAAGGAATACTTCAAAGACCAGTTAGTCCATTTAATAAGGCATGTAAACTTCTGCCGAGTTTAAACTTGGAGTTTAAACTAATTCCAATAGTCCTAAACCCTCAGTGTAACCTCCTAGATGAGCCTTGAATGTTCTTTATGGTTCTTAGCACCTTCAAGGAAATGCGCGTCTATAGGTATTACTCAAGAGTTTTCCTCTAAGTTGCTGGTAGAGACATATATTACAGGCTTCAAACAAGGAGGCCCAGAGAAAATTGATAGATATGTCTAGGAGTTAACCACTGAGTGGATTTGAGAATTTATCTCCACTTACAAGTACCGAGAGCACTAGGATTACTTATTTTAAGGAACACCTTGACATTTTGAGATGTGTGTTCCTATTTTTATTATTAAATTTTGAACATGTTGGTGATGATACATGAAGTACAATTTCAAGTTTCCCTTTCTGCTCTATTTGAAAGCTGAGAATTTCATTATGCTTGACAGAAATGGATTATAGGAAGAAACTAATATTGCTAGCGAGACATCTGAGGTTCATAAGCTTAGTGGGGAAATGGTTCCATAGCTCTATGCCATCCTTTATTTTTGAAATGTTTATAACCACTAGAATAGATTTCTTTTTCATGTTAAATATAATACATTATATAAATTTTTCATTACTTGATTGAATGACACAATTTCCTGACCACACATTTGATGCCAAATTGACTATGCTTTTTTTCCACTTTTAAGTAAAAAGCATGAGATGATTTTCACTAATGCATAACCAGCTAAAATTATGAAAGACATTGCAGTGTTTAATGGCTTTAAATGCATAGAGCGTGATTATTCTGAAGGTTTTGATCTCTCCCCATTGGAAAATTTACAGTAATACTAGAAATATCTAGTATTAGTCTTGAAAAAATTCTCCAAAGCATATTTTAGCCAGTGACATGACAATGTGACAATGGTTTGCTTTAAAATATGTCCGTGTGACTGCTTGACAAGCTTTCCCCCAGTCATTGAGCTTGTTGTATTAAACTGTTAAGGTGTCTACATTTGTAGCAGCCCATGGTAATGACAGAAAGTGACAGCTTTGCTGATAGTAGCACCAGGTCTGTTTTCAGAGGCTTCAGGTTTGTTTGGACTGCAGTCATTTAACTTGGAGTTTGGTACATGCTTTCCATTCATTACATATATTCTGTTAAGATTAGGGCTTGAGACTCTGTTAAATGCAGCGTGTAAAAGAGTGGTTAAGCTTACTTTATATTTCTTTTTTTAGAAGAAATCATTCATTAAGAGTGTTTTAAAGGATATATATTTTTTTATTTTTATTTTTTTATTTTTACTTTATTTCACTTTACAATACTGTATTGGTTTTGCCATACATTGACATGAATCCACCACGGGTGTATACAAGCTCCCAATCCTGAACCCCCCTCCCACCTCCCACCCTTAAAGGATATATTTTTTCTGTAATATTTTACCACCCAGTTTTCCAAACGTATATAATAGAGTTTTCAAAGGTGAAGTACAGTTCTATTCAGGATAATTAGAGACACAACCAAAAGGCCTTGGATAACCTTAGCAGAGCGTCAGACATGACAACCAAACACTGACCTTCTTTTCTGGAATTCTTTCATGTATCACACTAGTTCTAAGAACAGAAAAAATGTTTGGGTTCTTAGGGTATCGTTCTAACTTATTCTAAAAGTGGAAGTTTTCTGGGGTGTGGCATGAAAGACTGCATTAGTTGTAAGTATTTCCTGTTCTTGAATGAGGTATCTCAGTAGAAAAGCTATTGAGCTTGGCTCTGTGCGAATATAGGTAGAGAAGATAAATTCCCATCTGTTAAAAAGGGTTAGAATAATCTTAGCTGTAGTCTAGTCATGTGTTAGGGAGACAGACTAATCCTTGAAAACTCTAGAAATGTCTGGGTCTTCTGTGTTGCCTCTACTAACCTGAACCCTTCTCTGTAAGGCAAAACCCCACTGGTTCCGTCCAGTTTCTGTTGCCTGGTAGCAGAGTCCACCACTCATTCTTCCATTTGGTCACAATTCCATTTCTGTTTTCTTGAAGCTATTCTGAATTTACTGTTCCAAGTACCCTCCACGTGGTCACTAAACGTCAGGTCTTTATAACCTGAATGTTGTAACTCGTAGAGACATCACAGAGCTTCTGATTGGATCAGGTAGTGTAAACCAAGGCATCTCTGTGATGAGGGCTTTTTTTATTTTTTAGGTCAAACGATACAGTAGTTCTTCCCCACCCCCACTCCCCACTTATCCACAGTTTTCTTGACGGAAATTTCAGTTCCCTACTGTCAATTGCAGTCTGAAAATGTGAGATGGAAAGTTCCAGGAATATCGCCTGTCTTTTCAGTTACGTGCTGTTCCAAGTAGCATGGTGAACTCTCACGCCACCCCCTTGGCACGTGGATTGACACTTTGTCCGGGAGGCCCCACCCTTCAGTCACTTAGTAGCCATCTCAGTCACCAGACCGTCTGGTGTTATAGTCCTTGTGTTCATGCCATCCTTGCTTTACTTAATAATGGCCCCAAAGCCCGAGAGCAGTGATGCTAGCAATTCAGAGATGCCAAAGAGAAGCTATTAAGTGCCTTCTTTAAGTGAAAAGCCAATGCGTCAATGAAGACATCAAAAAATAGCTTGAGATGAATGAAAATGGAAATCCAACTTGCCAAAACTTATGGGTCATAGCAAAAACAGCTCCAAGATAGAAGTATATAGCAATACACAACTATTTCAAGAAACAAGAAAAATTGTAAAATAACAATAAATAAAACTGAAACAGAGTCATAGGCACAGAGAACAAGCTAATTTTTGCCAGAAGGGGAGATGGATGGGATGGGAGAAATAGTTAAGATGTTAAGAGGTACACTCTACTGGTAAAAAATAAGGAAGTCCTAAGAATATTATTAGGATCACTCTAGTGGCTCAGATGGTTAAGCATCTGTCTGCAATCCGGAAGACCCAGGTTCAATCCCTGGGTTGGGAAGATCCCCTGGAGAAGGAAATGGCAGTTATTGTTGCTCACCTCTTACTATGCCTAACTTATAAATTAAACTTCATCACAGATGTGTATATATGGGGGGGAGTGGACAGTACCTGCAGGGTTCGGTTCTATCATGGTTTCAGGCATCCACTGGAGTTCTTGGAACCATACTAACACGTGGGGACCACCATTTCAAAGCAGAATTATATACTCATATGACTTTTGGTTGTAATATTTCAAAAAACGTATCTGAAGTTATGTTCGCCTAAAATCCACACTTTACAAAACACAAGAGATGAGGGAGACTATTTGGAGACTTAATGATTGCTCTAGATCAAACAGCAGTGTGTCCGAGTGCCTCCTGTGGGGTCCCGTGGTGCTCATTCACCGGGAAGATAAAACAGCGGTAGGGCCAGCCTTGCTTCTGGTCTTCACATACCTTTAATCTCCTTGGGGAGGCAGAGCTAACACACAAAGAGCATTAAAGAGCAGTGCCTGTGGGGTTCACATGGCCCAGTCCTAAATACCATAACAATGCCCGAGGTGTGAAATTCTCAGGAACGGAAGCCCTGTGAGGACTTCATGGGAGAAATGGTTCCAGTGCTGGTCCTGAAAGGAAGAATCTTGCAGGGAAGTCGTGCTAGGCAGGAATGACCTTATAACTCCAGCTTTATCAGTGCTGAGGTTCTCTTAGGGACTAGCTCCAAGGATTAGACTATTTTCCAATTACAAGCTACCGTATCCAGCACTTTGCTTACCATCCAAATGCAGCTTTTCAGAGTTCATGGAAGATGACTGCTTAGGCTCTAGCCCTCGGAAGCGTGGGCTGGTGGGGTCAGGCCGCAGTGGGGAAGGCGCAGGTTCTGATGAAGCGTTACTCCGACCGCAGGGCTGGCTGCAGTGGACCACATCAACGCTGTTATTCGGGAGGGTGATCCTGAGAGCACGCTGCTTGCGCTGCAGAGACCAGAGGCCCAGCTGCCCATTGTCTACCCCTTTGCAGCTGCAATGTATCAGAATGAACTTTTCAACCTCCAGAAGCAGAACGCCATGGTAAGTCAGAGGAGACTTGGTTACAGAGACGTTAATTCTGAGTCCTCGCAGCGAGGAGTGCTGCTGAGGAAAGGCGAGTGGGAGAGCAGTGTCCTCAGCTTGGCCCAGTCGCTGGTCTCATTGGCTCCCCTGTGCCGATTCCACACCACCTTCCTCTCTAACTCCTGCCTTTCATCTCCTTAAAGAATCTGAGAGCATAGTTAGGACATGCAGTCAGGGCTCTACACAAATACACACTGAGAACTAGTTGTTCTTGTATTCCGTGTGATTTTTGAAAAACTTGGTATAATTTAATAACAGACTGAAATTTTTTTAAAATATCTAACTTTCTTGATTTAGATTTCCAGAAATTTGCAACCAAGAGCATTGATTTTTCTCAGTGTCTGCTCTTACTATGTTAATGGGATTAAGCAGTAATATCATATAAGGTTACAGTAAATAAAAGCCTAGGTACTAGTACAGGATTAACCTGAACAGCGCAACAGAGTGAAAAATACTAAAGGCAGTGCCGAGAACTTAATGTATGAAAGAGCTAATATTTCAGAGCCCTGGGGACAGAAATGAAATCCTGAGAAGCATTTAACCATTTGGGAAAGAAAACATTACCTCACTACACACAATAGAATAAATTTCCAGTATGAAAGGTTATGTGTAAAAAATCATTTAAACATTAAAGTTCTGAAAAAACATGGAAGGACATTGGATCTTAAAATCAGAAACAGTAGTGCTCTCCCAAAAAACAAGAGGAGGAACGCATAAAGCATAAACAGGCAACTCACAAATGTACAGGGATGTTTCACAGTATTATCTATAGTACTGAAAAAAGGAAACAAACCATGTGTTTAACTAGTAACAGACTGCACACCCTACTATTAAATGGAAGAAATGAGATTGAAATGTATAGCATTATCCTGTTTTTTACAATCGGAAAAGGAAAATAGTTTAAAAAACCAAAGCCTCTGTAAATGTTTGCATGAATTAAAAATTAACGAAAGTGTGTGTCACAAGAGGCCTTGGGTAGTGAGGTTGGTTTCCTTATCCTTGCTTATTAAGACTTATAGTGCTTTATAAAGAGCTTTCGCAGTATGAACTGTGCATACCACTTGTATGTGAATTGTTTTCAATAGTAAATACTGTAGTACGATATGATACACAGTTGGCTGAATCCGAGGATGCAGAAACTAGGATACAGAAGGATGAGCATATGGAGGACCAGCTTACATGGGGCAGAGGAGCCTGGTGGGCTACAGTCCACGGGGCCGCAAAGAGTCGGACATGACTTAGGGACTAAACAACAACAGTTATATGGCGATTTTGGATTGCATGGAGATTCAGTGCTCCTAACTCTGGTGTTGCTCAGTGTTCAACTTTGTTTTGTAATTAAAGAAAAATAAGTTATTTCTTTAAACTGCCTATAGGCTCTCTTGTTAATATTGTCCCCATTTCTCTAACTCTGAGGCCTAATGCTGTATACACTCTAGCACATTCATCCGTTTCTTCTTTATTTGTCCTCATCTTTTTGGCTGTATACCACTTTAGGTATTTGTGGTGAATCTCAAATGATTCCATTCTGCTCTTTACTTGTAATTTGATACCTTCCTTCTATGTTAAACTCACAGTTAATGTAAGGTCTTTGGATAAAACTTACATGTTCCCTATAAAAACCCTTCTTCCCATTTGCTTTGGAACATAAAATTGTCCTTTGTTAATCTAAAATTAATTCACTGTGAAATTTCCATGGAGAACCAGAAAGCTATAGCGCATTTTGGCATAAATATTATACATACAAAATATACAATATCCTAAATGTAAGGATAGATATCAGGGTTTTAAAAAATTTATTTTCATGCTTCCTCTATGTTCCTTCAATAGGATGGAAGAAATAACCCTTTTGAAGCTGGGCCAAGTCAGTATAAAATGGTTAAAAGGAAAAGAATGGTGAAAGGGGCTTTCTGTAACCTGAGATGTATTTTTTAAATAAACCTAATCCTTACCTGCTTTTCATTAAGATTTGCCTCACATTTCTTCAAATATCTAGACCCTAGAGTATGTTTAAAATTTCTACCCATTTATAAAAATGTGACTTAAACTAACTTTTTAAAAATTAAAATCAATATTGCTTAATGACTTTGATTTACTTTTCCAGGGTTATCATCTTTAGGTAAAATTCTCCCCTCTTTTCCTTACCCTTAGTTCAAACTTTAAGTCATTAGTTATACTAATGTCTTGCTTTGCACTTAGAGACAGTAACGATGTTATCCAACCGGTGGCTTAATTATTTGGTAAGACTAAGCCTGTTGGCAGCCAGTATAGCTGCAGGCAGGAGGAGGCTGCAGCCGTGCAGATATTCATGGAGTCATAACCAAGGGTTGTAAGTAACTCAGTTCCCCAGACAAGCATCTAAGGAAAGTCTAGAAGCCACTGACCCGTTCTTAAAAGCCAATGAAAAATAGATGACCAGGCAGCCCTCTTCGTCCCGGGTTCTCACAATCTCTGACTTTTCTGTACTCTTTGAAGTGAACCTTCTGAACCCCCATCACATACATGGGGTGTGTGAATTTGGGGAGCTTATATTACCATATGTTTCCTAACAGAACTACTTGGCCCATGAGGAGCTCTTGATTGCGGTGGAAATGCTATCTGCTGTAGCTTTACTCAACCAGGCCTTGGAGAGCAACGATCTTGTGTCTGTGCAGAATCAACTTAGAAGCCCGACAATAGGCTTTAACAATCTGGACGAGACATATGTGGAACGGTAAGGGAACATTTTCCAAACTTCCTTTCAGTGCAGAGATGTGTTGTTTGGCAGACCTCACAGATGAACGATTCATTCCTTCCTGAAGAAAGCCATATAGCCATGCTTACTTTTTTTTTTTTTTTACCATGCTCATTTTCTTAAAAGCTAGTCTACTTTGTTCCAAGAGTCCTTCTGATATTTGAATACTTCTTCCCAGTTTTCCTTTTAGAGGAACAGAGTCTAAGAAGGAGCATCCCATGGCAGTTTCTTACTGCATATATTATTAGCAAAAATTGATAGGCTTAAGTAAAATAAATGTTGAATGCCTACCTTCCCTTGGGCTTCTTTAGAAAATAACAGAATGTGGAAGAGTTGGAAGCAGCCTTAATAATCATCCAGACCGGTTTCTTAGTTTACTGGTGAGGAAACTGAATCTGGATTTGTGGACCCAAAGTTGGGCAGTTGAGCTTCAAACCTCATTCTTCTGATGGTTAAACCAAAGGACTGCAGAGACCCCAGTGGCTCTTGACAGTGGGTAACAATCTCAACTTAGTGTCTTTTTCTTGTTCCTGAAATAAGCTACTTGATAGTATAGTTGATAGAATCAAAAACACTACAGCAGGTATAGAGAGAAAACCAAGGGCCAGAATCATCAGTCAGGTCAGTCACTCAGTCGTGTCCGACTCTTTGTGACCCCATGAACCGCAGCACGCCAGGCTTCCCTGTCCATCACCAACTCCTGGAGCTCACTCAAACTCATGTCCATCGAGTCAGTGATGCCGTCCAACCATCTCATCCTCTGTCTTCCCCTTCTCCTCCCACCTTCAGTCTTTCCCAGCATCAGGATCTTTTCCAATGAGTCAGTTCTTTGCATCGGATGGCCAGAGGATTGGAGCTTCAGCTTCAGCATCAGTCCTTCCAATGAATATCCAGGACTGATTTCCTTTTGACCTCCCTGCAGTCCAAGGGCCAGAATAAAGAGCCCAATTAGAAAGAGAAGTCGCTCAGTCGTGTCTGACTCTTTGCAACCCCATGGACTGTAGCCTGCCAGGCTCCTTCTTCCATGGGATTCTCCGGGCAAGAACACTGGAGTGGGTTGCCATTTCCTTCTCCAGTGGATCATCCCGACCCAGGGATCGAACCCAGGTCTCCCATAGTGCAGGCAGATTCTTTACCAGCCGCGCTACCAGGGAAGCCCTCATTTTACTTATAAGTGAGCAGCTATGGATGATCAAGGGCTCAGACTCTCTTCAAGCAGCTTCCTTTGCTTAAGCAAAAGGGACCGAGGGAAAGGAACACTCTCATACAGAGGTGGATGTCACCAGAGTGAACCCTGCCATCAAAAGCCCAAGTTAAAACGAGTGGATATCCATCTTGGATTCTTGTGACCACCAGGGGGAGATGTCTGCATAGATCTCGACAAAAGCACTTACTGGTTCTGGAATTGCTGAAGTAGGTAATTCTCTTGAGTGACGTATGGGAGAAATAAAGGCTTGCTAGATTTTTTTAAAATGGTATTTGACCACATGTCCATGTAGAGAATGGCCCCAAAGTAGCAGAACAGCCTCCAGGGAAGCCCTAGTAGAACAGTGGCCTTTCCTTGTTCTCGGTCATCTTGGAAAAACTGATGTTCTTATGCAACTTAATTTGACGACTTGGTTTCTTTCTCTTTTTTAGTGAAAGTGAAGTCGCTCAGTCATGTCCGACTCTTTGTGACCCCACAGACTGTCTAGCATAGTCTAGCACACTCCTCCATCTATGGGATTTTCCAGGCAAGAGTACTGGCGTATAAAATGGTGTATACCATTTATACTCCAGTATATAAAGGGTTGCCATTTCCTTCTCCACGACTTGGTTTCTATAACTCCTTAAAGTCTATTTCCAAGGTAATTTATTTTGACCTCTGCTGTTTATATTAATGGCGCCATCCTCTCCTCCAAGCTTAGACACCTCCAGTTAACGTGAGTTTTTCTCTGCCTTTGTGAGACACCCTGGAGCTATGCGTAGCCTGCTCACTTTTTCCCAGACAGTGGCCAGCATGTGTGCACCGTACCTCTGCATAACGTTTCCATTTCCCAGTGACCACTTCGTTTAGACGTTTCACTTTTGCTTTTGAAATGACCTCCAAATTGGTCTTGCTCTGTCTTTGCCATCCTCATTCATTCTTTTCTAACTAGGCTTTTCTGCTTTCTCAGCGTTAGAGAAGGCAGAGTTGGTCTCTTCCTAATGAAGCCTAACGGTCTAACAGGACTTGATGAGATCATTTTCAAGACACAGAGCATCCCTGCCACCTCCCTCTAAATGACAGTATCCCCTCCCTCCAGATCACCCACTTTGATTATTAAATATCCTCTCTTCCTCTATCTCAATTTATAAATAACCCATTAAGGAAATGGACCCACACCCCATTTGAGAACCACTTTTATACCTGTGATTTTCAACTGGGAACACGAATAGGCTTTAGAGTGCAAATATTCTGTATGAAAGACTTTTAAAATTTTATTTTAAAATAAAATCACAAATTTTAGCGCTTTCCAGGTCACCTGGATGACCCAATACCAACAGGAGTTTCTTGAGCCCCTTTGGTTCTTATATGGATTGTTGCATTGGTCCCAAGTGGCTCTCCCGCAGCCTCATTTCAGTTTCCATGCTAGCCTTTAACCAGGTTCTTGGAAGCCCAAGTGGGCAGGTTTTCAACTTGAAGAAACACTATAGCACTCCCTTATGGTCTTACAACTTCTTCATAGTACACGGGTGCTGTGCAGGGCCACCTGGCTGAATTCTTACAAGGTCGCTACCCATTTACCACGGCTTCTGCCCTTGGGACTCTGTTTTCCCAGAAAGGTTCTTTGGCTCAATTCTCACAAGAGTGATACAGGGTTGGCATTGGCTCTGGGCATACAGTGTTTCCAGATTAATTGTTCTAAAATGTCCTTACGTTTATCATGCGCTCCCTGCAATTGTCCTCTGTTCTCATCTGCGTTACCCTCAACGTGGTGTTCTGCTCTTAGCTCTAGCTATAGTCCTCCTTGCATTTTGCACTTCAGCCAAGCTGGATCCAGACACACTCTGTTCTTTCTGGTTTATCTGCTCATAAGCATACTTGTCTCACCACTAGGAACACAATGCCTGTCACCCATCTCCAGCTAGCACAGCTCTGGAGCTCCCAAGCCATCCCTGCCAGGGATGATGCTTCTGTGAACTAGTCCCATGCTTCTCCCACCCCACCCAATGTCATCTCTTCTGAGAACTAACATGATGTGGTTAAAGGAACATAGCCTTGGAGCCAAAAGTAATCTGTGTGACTCTTCTGAAGCAGAGAAACACACACACACTGAAAGCACCTGCTCTGCATTTTCAGAGCCTCTATGAGCCTGTCCCAAGCCAGGTGCTCCATCGCTAAGGGTTTCTGTCTACTCCTTCCTTGGAACTCCATTACTTCCACTCTTATGTACAACCTCTAATTTTATGACTTTTCCCGTGCTCTGCTCTTATACCCCAGTTGAGCTTTTTTCCATCTTATGTAAAGAGCTGAAAGGCTTCCCAGGTGGCACAAGTGTTCTTGCCTGGAAAACTCCATGGACCGAGGAACCTGGTGAGCTACAGTTCATGGGATCGCAGAGAGTCAGACACAAATGAAGCGACTTAGCACAATGGGCTGAAAGCTCCTTGACATAATGGCTGCATCTCGTCCCTTCCAATCTCCCTATAGTGCCTGCCACAGGTTTTACATAGTTTGTACTTCATAAGCATCTGTTGAGTGAAGCTGACATTTTGGTCCTCTTCAAAGCTCCCCAAGTGTGTTAGAAAGGTAATCTTTCTAGTCTAACCATAGCAGACACCAAAGGGAACTCTCAGAAAGGTGGGGAGGGAAAAAACAGACCTGTTGGGTAAACTACAACAGTATCGAAAGTTGATATCTTTAGTGCTGGAGACTAATACTCATATGGAAAGCCTGTGGAGCTCTGTTGTGTTAGTCATCGTATTTTTTCCTTTTGCTAGTATTTGCTCATTTACAAGGAAATGGTGGGTGAGTGTGGATTTTATTTCTTTCCTTCTGTTCATCCTTAAGCTTTTCCATTTTATTCCCACTGGGTCATCATTTAGATGTCAGATATATGAAATGCCTGAAAGGATTTTGCACTTTCTTATCGAATGGTCCCCATCTATAATGGATACTAGTGAGTACAAGTTGCTGTTTATCCATTGTCATCGTGATCAGTGTTATTTGTTATATATTGCTACTCATAAGTGGTTCCCTGGTGGCTCAGATGATAAAGAATCTGCCTGCAATGAAAGAGACCCAGATCAATCCCTGGATTGGAAAGATCTCCTGGAAAAGTACCGGGGACCAGTCCCGGTTGGATCCAGGGTATTCGAAGTGTGGACGGCGAGGTGAGAGATATATAGATACAGAGAGAGATAAGGAAAGAATTTGCAGTTAAGAGAATAGAGGAGAAAAAAGAGGCTGATATTCCCTTGGTTTACGGAGAAAGCCAATAAAGCCTCAGACAAGAGACTTACACTGTTCACGTAGGCCACAGGTGCCCTCTCGAATAGCGGAAGGTGCCCCCACCTTAGGCACCTTCTTGAGTGGGTCTTAGAAGCCCAGGCAGGAAAGTGAACTCAGAGGGCCCCTGTGCTCCAGGGAATTAGCCTGAAAAAAAAGATAAAGAGAGAAAGAAGGTACGACATGGGGAGGCCAAGCTTGTGTAAGACCCGTAACTTTATTTTCAAAAGGAGCTTATATACCCTGTTTTACATAATGGAAGATGCAGAGTCAAGCAAGGGCAGCAGTCCTGACCCTTACTGATACCAGGCTTTCTTTCTGCATACCTTTCCATATACAAAAGGTCTCAGGTGATTTACATTATCTTCTGGCCGGGAGGCCTGTTAACATTTTATGGCGTTTTTCCTTGATAAATGTTAATCAACCAAAAAACTCATTTTCCCTTGAAGTGTTTTTTCTTTAATCTGCATCACCCTCAAAATACTAAATAAAGTTACATTCCTATAGCACAAAGGTGCAGTGGGTTATAATAAAGAAAGTACTTAACTCAAAGATCTAATGTTGCTAATGCCAGGGCTACTACCTGTTTTTTCTATATACCAACTATATCAACAAATAAAAGATATGAAAACTTGGCAGCAAGTATTGGCTCAACAATGAAACCCTTAACCAGTTCTATTCTAATGATTTTTAACTCCGAAAGGCTCTACATTCCTAGAATATTTTAAGCTTCCTGTGCCTCTCCCAGTTGGGAGGCTATAAACAATCACATGCGTAGTTGAAAAAGTCCGGATAAACCTGTCAGGCAAATTAGAAAGCTATCAGAGGGGTTTGAATTGAAACACTCCAATTACATGCCCAGGAGACTTATAAACTAGAGCTCTAAGTTAATTTTCTTCAGAGAAAGGTGGTCGGGGACAGTCCCCTGTTGGTAACAGAGGAGTTGGTGAAAAATAGCAGGACAGGCAGATTCTGGTTTTGGGGTAGATGCTCGAGCAGGTCCAGGGGGTTCCTCAAGTCCTGACTCACCTTTGCCTGTCAGGCCTCTTCCTCATGACCTTTGTCATGGGTGGGATCTCCCGTGCTGGCTCCCAGCAGAAAAGGAAATGGCAACCCATTGCAGTACTCTTGCCTGGAGAACCCCATGGACAGAGGAGCCTGGTAGGCTGCATCCGACTAGGAGTCGGATATGCCTGAGCGACTTCACCTTCACTTTTCACTTGCATGCACTGGAGAAGGAAATGGCAACCCACTCCAGTGTTCTTGCCTGGAGAATCCCAGGGATGGGGGAGCCTGGTGGGCTGCCGTCTATGGGGTCACACAGAGTCAGACACGACTGAAGCAACTTAGCAGCAGCAGCATTAGCAATGAAAGAGACCCAGATCAATCCCTGGATTGGAAAGATCCTCTGGAAAAGGAAATGGCAACCCGTTGCAGTATTCTTGCCTGGAGAATCCCCATGGACAGAGGAGCCTCGTGGGCTACAGTCCATATGGTCACAAAGAGTCAAACATGACTGAAGTGACTTAGCATGCATGCAAGTGTAGAAAAGTATTTTTTTAGGTTTATAACTCTTGATAAGGTGAGAATCTCACACAGGACCTCGAGACACTTTCAAGGCTGTGTTTGGTAATGCCTTGTTGAGACACAGAAAATGAGTCCTCCCCATCACTTCCTATTCTGAATGATATTTTTCTCTTTCAAGCCACACCCAATGGAAGACATCTCAGTGTCACCTTGGAGTGTGCAGAACTTTGAGAAAACCTGTCACAATGAGAAAACAGTTATAGATTCAATGTAGTGTTACTTCTTTGAACCTCTGCTAGAAATCTGTTGGTTCTATTCAGAAGTCAAATTGCAAAGTGAATCCGTATATACGTAGAGGATTGAGCTTCACTTCTTTGGTATAAAGATGCACAAGCAAATTGAATTATTGGGTTTCTACACTTTGGCCTGGAATAACTTACTCACGTTAGCTTATGGTTGTAACACTGTTTCTGTAATTTCAAACGGGAAAACTGATGACTAAGAAGCGAAAGTCTCTTAGTAATATGTCAAGATGAAGTATCGGATTATCTTTTTACCCAAAATTTCTCAAGACAAGAAAAATAATCAGCGCATCAACCAAGTTCTGTTTTCCGGAAGGTGAGGAGGGTCAGGGGTCTGATTGAGGTGCAAGAGTGGGATGATAGGGAGCAGACACAGGAGCGAGGTAGTAGCTGTGTGAAGCCTGAGGAATGGGCAGGTGAAGAGGAATTCCAGGATGTTCTAGTTCAACTCACGCACCACCTTGTCAAGAAAACAGGCAGTGAAGGTGCACGATCTTCACCAAGGTTTCTGGAACTGCAGTTGCATTTTACTTGATTTGTCATTGGGTGTATGTATTAGGCTACAAGGTAACCCAGCTATGTTAGGGTCACAGTAAAAAAAAAAAAAAAAAAAAAAGTGTGGCAGGGGCTCCCTAGGCTTGGATTTGGCCAAGGAAGGAGAGAAAAAAAAAAAAAGGACCCTTGATGGAAAGACTAGAAGCCATGGTAATTCTGAATTTTACATCATAGTAGTCATTTGGAGTCTGAGCAGAACCAAGACATACAAAGGAAAGGAAAAATAGTTACAAAAAAAAAAAAAAAAACTAGTAACTTTACAAAGTTAAGGATGTTGAGGTTTCTTTGCTTGAGATAAATACAAGATTGGAATTTGGGGAACTCTTTATTAAAAAACATTTGTGTCTAGAAGTATTTGAAGGACAGAAACAACATTATTAGTCTAAGTGAGCTTGGTGTATGTTGACAGAGCTGCACAAGACAGTTTTACTTGCCTTTCTAATCTTTGTCTAACTTCATAACATCACATTGGGCCACGTGTGTCAAACTGCAGATGCGTAACATGAACAAAGAATGAATCTCTCTGATAGGTGTCATGCTTGTTTTTTCTTCTACAGTTATGCAAATGCACTTCTTTCCATTAAACTGGAAGCCTTATCCCAAGGGCAAGATAGCTTAAGCTGGAATGAAATTCAGAATTGTATCGATATGGTTAATGTCGAAATTCAAGAAGAGAATGACCGTAAGTATGGAAGAGTTTCCTTCTCTAGTTATGGTGGGAGAGTGAGGTAGCTGGACAGCACAGACCTGTAGATCAGGGCTGCCAATCTTTTGCTCATGGAGCCCTATGAGACAACATTCTTCTTACAGGTATGTATGTATTTAGATATAAATGTTACCTCTCTACTACTATCCCAATGTGTTATAAACATTACAAAGCGAACATAAGACATAAAAGAATAGAATAAAATACATAAATACAAGTCCTAACTTTTAAAATTTCCTGGTACTTGAGCTTCCCTGATGGCTCAGCAGGTAAAGAATCTGCCTGCAATGCAGAAAAGCTGCAGGTTTGATCCCTGGGTCAGGAAAATCCCCTGGAGAAGGAAATGGCAGCCCACTCCAGTATTCTTCTCTGGAAAACCCCAAGGACAGAGGAGCCTGGTGGGCTACAGTCCGAAGGGTCGCAAAGAGTTGGACATGCCTGAGCGACTAAGCACACACTCTTGAGAAATGACTACTCTAAAGAACTGTTTTCTAAGCACTCAGCTTTATTTTGACCTTTCATTTGGGTCTGATTCTGAAATATGACACATATTTGGAGAAGGCAATGGCACCCCACTCCAGTTCTCTTACCTGGAAAATCCTATGGATGGAGAAGCCTGGTAGGCTGCAGTCCATGGGGTCGCACAGAGTCAGACACGACTGAGCAACTTCACTTTCACTTTTCACTTTCATGCATTGGAGAAGGAAATGGTAACCCACTCCAGTGTTCTTGCCTGGAGAATCCCAGGGACGGGGGAGCCTGGTGGGCTGCCATCTATGGGGTTGCACAGAGTCGGACACGACTGAAGCGACTCAGCAGCAGCAGCAGCAGCATGACACATATTCCTGCTCTAAGAAGAAATTACAGCACAGTCTAACTATTGTCTGTGATCTCAAATCATGGTGATTTGCTGTGTTTCTAGAACTTAGGAGCTCTCAGAATGTTTTGTCCTAGTTTATTTTCGTAAGGTTTTACAACCTAAATGTCTTCGTCAGCAGATGAATGTATGAAGATGTAGTGTGTGTGTGTGTGTGTGTCTGTCTGTGTGATGGAATACTATTCAGCCATAAAAAAGAATAAAATTTTGCCATTTGCAACAATATGGATGGGCTAGAAGAGCATTATGCTAACTGAAATGTCATACAGAGAAAGGCAAATACTGTATGAGATCACTAATATGTGAAATCCAAATAATATAACAAACTAGTGAATGTGACGAAAAAGAGGCAGATTCACAGATCTCTATCTGTGGAACAGACTAGCGGTTACCAGTGGGGAGAGGGAAGGTGGGAGGGGCAAGTGGGAAGTGCAAACTATTGGGTGTAAGATAGGCTTTAGAATGTACTTAAAACACGGGAAATAAAGCCAATATTGTGTAATACCTGTAAATGAAAAGGAACATTTAAAAATTGCATAAAAAAGATTAAAATGCTTAAGCTCTGTGCTTACTCTTTATAAACATCACGGAAGTTTACAATGTTTTGTTCTAGTTTGTTTTGGTTAAGTTCTTAAGATCTGGTCTTCTAATACTGTATCTCATTTTGTTATACTACCGTCACTGAAGATAAAACATTTGACTTCGTTCATTGCATTTGCAGAGCTTTCTTCGCTTTCTTTATGACTTCCTATGAGCCCTGCACCCAGTATCAGGCCAGGTTTACTTTTTGGCTAAACAACTTCTCACTCTAGACCTCTCGTAGAAAACAGGGTCCAAGGGCGCTGCTTGGACGTGGAGTACCTTAGATGCCACTGTTAGACTGATTGCTGAACTTTTTTTCATTTTGTCCTTTTCAAGAATTGTCTACAGATCTGTTTCCCCTTTTGTGACAGCAGGACTTTCTGCTGCCTGTGTTTGGGGATCCCTGCCATCAGATAGCTGACTCTCCACTCGGCTCTTTTCTGGCCTATTGGCTGGGGAGCTGGTACCAGTGGGGACTCGGGGTGTGGGGCATGACACTGGTGTGTGTGTCATGTTGCGAAGCTCAGGCCCCCAGCCTCCTGCCTTCCTCCTTGGCCCCTAGCTCCACACTTGCAAGGTGAAGCCATGGTTTGGGTGCTTTGGCTAAGGCCATTCAAATGTTGGCAAAGCACAAAATTATGTTGCATCTTTGTTTTCTAACATTTTCCTTATTCTTTGTGACAGTATGTGCAATCCAAGTTTGCTTTGGTGATTTCTGTATGTCCTGTTAATAAAGTGAAGATGTATCAATTCCCAGTGCTGCCTGAATGTAGTTTTATTCTCATTCTTGACACTGACAAGGGGGAGGAGGGACCTGCCATTTTTTGTCCCAGATTATCAGATAGAGCCTTTGCTTTTACCAGGAAAAGAGAAACTGTAACATGTATATAACTTTAAAAGAAAGTGGTCTTTTGTAGGTGAATTGGGCAGGTGGCGGGGGCGGGGGGGCATACCACACAGCTTGTGGGATCTTAGTTCTTCAATCAAGGATTTAACCTGCCCCCTCAGCAATGAAAGCCTGGACCGCCAGTGATTTCCTTGTAGGTGGATACTTTTTTGGTGTTTTTGTTTTTGGTTTTTTTTGGTTGCACTGGGTCTTTGTTGCTGCATGCAGGCTTTCTCTAGTTGTGGTGAGCAGGGGCTGCTCTTCCTTGTGGTGCCCGGGTTTCTCATTGAGAAAGCTTCTCTTGTTGCAGAGCACAGACTCTAGGTGTCTGGGCTTGGTAGTTGGGGCATTCAGTTTACTTCCTCGCCGCACGTAGAATCTTCCTGGACCAAGGATCAAACCTGTGTCCCCTGAATTTTCAGGTGGATTCTTATCCACTGTACTAGCAGGGAAGTCCTAGATGAATACTTTTAAGCAAAATTTCTTTAGATTTGTGTGGCATTTATCTAAGTAGCTCTACTATAATGTTATTCTCCACGAGACATATCATTCAGCAATTATCACATTTCTTTTAGCCATCTCAGTTCAGTTCAGTCGCTTAGTTGTGTCTTGACTCTTTGTGACCCCATGAACTGCAGCATGCCAGGCCTCCCTGTCCATCACCAACTCCCAGAGTCCACCCAAACCCATGTCCATTGAGTTGGTGATGCCATCCAACCATCTCATCCTCTGATGTCCCCTTCTCCTCATGCCCTCGATCTTTCCCAGCATCAGAGTGTTTTCAAATGAGTCAGCTCTTCGCATCAGGTGGCCAAAGCATTGGAGTTTCAGCTTCAACGTCAGTCCTTCCAATGAACACCCAGGGCTGATCTCCTTCAGAATGGACTGGTTGGATCTCCTTGCAGTCCAAGGGACTCTCAAGAGTCTTCTCCAACACCACAGTTCAAAAGCATCAATTCTTCAGCGCTCAGCTTTCTTTATAGTCCAACTCTCATATCCATACATGACTACTGGAAAAACTATAGCCTTGACTAGATGGACCTTTGTTGACAAAGTAATGTCTCTGCTTTTGAATATGCTATCTAGGTTGGTCATAACTTTCCTTCCAAGGAGCAAATGTCTTTTAATTTCATGGCTGCAATCACTATCCACAGTGATTTTGGAGCCCAGAAAAATAAAATCAGCCATTGTTTCCACTGTTTCCCCATCTATTTGCCATGAGGTGATGAGACCGGATGCCATGATCTTAGTTTAGCCATTTAGAGACTAATATTTCCTTTCTAGGAGACTTAATATAAAAGATTTAATTTCTCTCTGTTTTGGTTTGTCGTTTTGTCAAAATGGAGTATCTTTGCTTAAAGTTCTTGAAATATTGGGAGAAGGAAATGGCAACCCACTCCATCGTTCTTGCCTGGAGAGTCCCATGGACATGGGAGCCTTGATGGGCTACAGTCCACGGGGTTGCAAAATCAGACACGACTTAGCACACTTGAAGTATTGAGTTGGATATCATCTGTTTAGGTGATTGCTTTAAAAACTGAATTAAATATACTGTTGCCAGGCCTGAATTGCATAATATAGAAATTAAATCATCTGAAAGACCTGAGAACTTCTCATGGACATCTTGAAAGTGCATTGCTCTCCCACCTCACCCCTGCCACACACTCCAGGGTCTAATCCCATGTCTAAACTGTGGTGTGGGTGAGGTATGCTGCTGATAGGAAATGTGAAAGCTGAATTGAGTGGAGAAGCTGTTAAATGCATTACCTCAGATTTGGATGCTCTGCTGATGTCTTAATGGAAAGTTTACTTTCCCCAGTCGAACCTTAGCGGAGCATTAGTTTGACCAGAGAGCTTAGAAAAGGTTTCCTTCCTGTGAATTTTTGCTTTTTAAATTTGGTAGGTACCATTCTTTGTCAGTTATCTCACTGAGATGGTAGTGTCTCAAATACTGACAGCATCTTTAAGGAAATGCCCACCCTTTTGTTGGACTAGAATGTTATAGTATCATATGATGATTCAAATAAGTGGGCCGTGAGTTGAGGCTCAACAGTCTTTGCCCAAATGGGATTTTCTCTTTATGTATGAACAGAGGACGTGATGCAGATGTGCCTAGGGGACTTCTGGGAAGGTTTTCAGCCCCTGTGAGGTCATTGACTATGACATCAGCAGCTTGTGTTCCTATAAACACACCAAAAACTTAAGCAGCTGATTTCAATCAAGTCAGCTGGCCGGCACTCATTCCCAGGTGATCGGCCGTTAGGTACACGCATTCTCTTTCTCAGATGTAGCTCTGTAAAGATCATTCTTGAGTGGGATGTTTAAAAATATTTAGAACAGTAGACCCAAGGGGAAGTTGAGAGAATGACATAAGTTTTCCATGCTCTCCAGTTTATAAACTTCACAGGGTGAAGTGATAATGACGTGTATGTGGCTAGTACTTGGACTTTCCCAAGTTCTTCCAATGTTTTGAGATAACCTAACCTGCACATTAGAGAAGTATTTTTGCTGCTTCTTCCAGCATACTGGAGTATTATAATCTGGATAATTTCTAGGCATTTTAGAAAGTCCCTTTCCTCCTATAGACTTTTTCATTCTTAACAGTGGTCTTTATGGGGTCTTTTATTCAGGAGACACTTAGCTGAACAATTTACCTTAATTTGAATGTCAAGATGAAGATGCTTCTTAAAAATTAAAAGAATATATTCTGTTTCATAGCATATCATACTTCATAGAGTGGCTTCTGTTTTTGATGAAAAATAACTGACAGAATGAGAGAATGTTTGACTTTAAGTATGTATATTTTCTAAGCTTACTGCTTGTTAATGTTTAGTTTCTTTAGTAATTCTTGTCCATGAGCACTCACCTGGGAAGCAGAAGCCCCCTGTTAGTATGTGAAGGTATGTACATGTCCGTGTATACTTTTGTGTATGTATATTCATGAACAATATACCCATGCATACATACACCATAGTATGACTGATTTATAGTTTATTTTTAAGAATAATATAGTATTGAGAAGCAGCCTCCAAATAGGTCCTTTCTGCTAAACTTTCAAATACTTTTCCAACTGCATGACGTGGCTTCTGTGCTTTTCATTCCTGGACCTGTCAGTCTCTGTCCTAAGATCCTGTGTACAGTAGAGATGGTAGAAGTTTGAATTGGTAGGTATGCTTATTCACCCTCTGGTACATCCAGAAGGTTCCAGATGTTATTTTCCCAGATGGTATTAGAGAATTTGTGATGCGAATTAGCCATACTTGGACCTTAAAAATTTCCCCAAACATGCACGACTTTGGTGATTTCTATGGAACCTACCTACACTTGCCGGCTTCCTGTGGTTATTTTAACTAACAGTAAATAAAATTTTAAATTCTTCAGTTATACTAGCCACATTTTAAGTGCTCATTAGCTACATGTGGCTGATGGCTACCATACTGGATGGCCCGAACATTTTCATCCTCACAGAATATTCACTGGACCGAAATGGACTATATTAACCTTGAAAGTCACTCTGCTAACACTATAGGGAATTGTTTGGTTTTGAACTGTCTCTTAGGTGTTCTTTACAAAGTGGTGAAGTAGAGTAAACCAAATAATAGAATGCATATCCAAATCTCTTAGCAATTCTGTTTTCTTTTCTGTACCTCTTTACAGTAAATCCTTCTAGCCCTGGTATTCTCTGATTCCGTCCAGTAGCAGTACTTGGCATTATTGTCTAAGTGAGGCTTACGCTAGAAATGAGCTGTTACTTGTATGTCGTTATCTCCTGTTTTATTTTTCATAGTACTTCCTTTCTCTTTTTATTCAAATCTAGAGAAACTGTGTTGATACTGAACTAACAAGTTCCATGGGCCAACATTATCTCCTGTTTTTACAGCACCTTTATTGGGATATAATTCATATACCATAAAATTCTTCCCCATTTTATTGTGTTTTTATGGTGGTTTTATATATTTTAAAAATTGTGCAACCATCTCTAGTATCTAAATTCAGAACATTTTCATCACCCTATAAAGAAACTCTGCCCATTCGCAGTCACTCCCTTTTCCTTATTCTGCCATCCCCTGGCAACGGCCAATTGCTTTGTTTCTATGGATTTTCCTATTCTGGGTATCTCATATAAAGAGAATCATGGAGTATGGGGCCTTTGTGTCTGGCTTCTTTCTTTCAGCATAAGGCTTTCAAGGTCCATCTGTGTTGGATCATTATACTTCATATTACTTTCTGCTGCCAAGTCACCTCAGTCGTGTCCAACTCTGTGCGACCCCAGAGATGGCAGCCCACCAGGCGCCCCCTGTCCCTGGGATTCTCCAGGCAAGAACACTGGAGTGGGTTGCCATTTCCTTCTTCAATGCGTGAAAGTGAAGTCGCTCAGTCGTGTCTGACTCTTAGCGACCCCATGGACTGCAGCCTACCAGGCTCCTCCGTCCATGGGATTTTCCAGGCAAGAGGACTGGAGTGGGGTGCCATTGCCTTCTCCAATATTACTTTCTAGGTCAGGTAATATTCTGTTCCATGGGTATGCATTTTGTTGATCCAGTTATCAGTTGATGGGTATCTGGATTGTTTCTACCTTTTAGCTCTTGTGAATATTGCTTCTATAAGCATTCATGTGTCAGCTTTTGTGTGGCCGTGAGGTTTCAGTTCCCTTGAGTATATACCTAGCAGTGGAATTACCGGATCATATGGAAGCTGGATGCTTAATATGTTAAAGAGCTGCCTGTTTACCGAGGTGGCTGCCATCCTCCATCTCCACCACCAGTTTCGCCCCATCCTCAGAACACTTGTTATTGTTTGTCTTTTTCAATATAGCCATCCTAGTGGTTATAAAGTGGTATTTTGTTGTGCTTTGCATTTACATTTTCCTAATAACTAGTGATACTGGGCATCTTTTCATGTGCTTATTTGCCATTTGTATATTTCCTTTAAAGAAATATCTGATCAAGTCCTTTACCTGTTTTAAATTGGGTTTTCTTTTCTATTGTTGAGTTATAAAAATTCTTTATATATTTGCTATTCTTGTGTATCAGGTACCTAAGCTTTCTTATCAGATACAGAACTTGTATTTACTCCTATTCTGTAGATAATTTCTTTGGTGGTGTCCTTGGAAGCATTACAGGTTTAATTATTTTTTATCAAATTATAGTTGATGTACAAATTATGTAAGTTACAGATGTTTATTGTTGACGTACACATTACATGTTACAGATGTTTAATAGATTGATTCACAGCTTTTAGAGGTTACATTCCATTTATAGTTACTTTAGAAGATTGGCTACACGGCCTGTGTTATACAGTATATCCTTGTGGCTTATTTTATACATAATAGTGTGTACCTCTTAAAGGCTTAATTTTTACAACATCCCTTGGTTCCTTTTTTTGTTTATGTTTTTGGTGTTTATAGGTCAGAAGTATTGCCTAACACAAGGCCACAAAGATTTACCCTTACTTCTCTTCTAAGACATTAAAAATTTATAGTTTAAGCTTTTGTGTCTAGATCTGTATTCCGTATTGAGTTAATTTTTGTGTGTGATGCAGTGAAGGGAGTCCAACTTCATCCTTATGCAGAGGATGTTCAGTTGTCGGTGCCCATTTGCTATGAAGACTTACTCACCTGTGGCATTGTCTTGGTCAGGTATCAGTGGACTCTAGATGTAAGGGTTTATCTCTGAACTCTAAATTCTATTCCATTCACCTATGGATTTCTGTTTATATCAGTACCATGCAGTATTAACTGCAGCTTTGTAGTAAATTTGAAATTAGAAAGAGCCCTCCTATGCTGTTTTTTTTCCCCCCTGCATTACATTGGTTATTTCTTGACCCCTTGCATTTCCATAGGAATTTTAGAGTCAGCTGGTCAATTTCTGTTAAAAAAAAAAAAAGGCAGCTGGAATTTTGATAGGGGTTGCATTGAATCTGTAGATCAATTTGGAGATCTCTGCCATCTTAGTAGTATTCAGCCTTTTGATCCATGAGCGTGGGATGATTTTTCCCTTTATTTTGGTCATCTTTTTTTCCCAATGGTCTTTCATAATTTTCAGTATATGTGTCTTATCCTTGTTCTGTTAAGTTCATTCCTAAGTGTTTATTCTCTTTGTCATCTATTTGTAATTGGAATCTATTGTGGAATTTTTCCTTAATTTCGTTTTCAGATTGCACATTGCAATTGTAGAAAGATGTAGTTGACTTCTGTACATTGACCTACTATGTACCCTTGTGTGCTGTGCTTAGTTGCTCAGTCATACCCCACTCTTTGTGACCCTATGGAGCCTGTCAGGCTCCTCTGTCCTTGGGACTCTCCAGGCCAGAAGCCTGCAGTGGGTTGCATGCCCTGCTCCAGGGGATCTTCTCAAGCCAGGGATCAAACCCAGGTCTCCCACACTGCAGGCGGGTTCTTTCCATCTGAGCCACCAGGGAAGCCCAAGGATACTGGAGTGGGTAGCCCATCCCTTCTCTAGGGGAATCTTCCCAACCTAGGAATCAAACTGGGGTCTCCTGCATTGCACACGGATTCTTTACCTGCTGAGCTTCCAGGAAAGCCCATGTAAGCCTTAGCTGTAGTTGTTTATTAGCGCTTGCAGTTTGTGTGTATGTGTGGTCTCCCCAGCCCCCCTTTCTAACTCGATCTTTGCTATAGGTGATTCAAGAAAACTTATGATGTACTGTGACTGAAAAGGAATTCTTTTTCTTCATTTTCTAGGAGTTGTAGCTGTGGGATACATCAATGAAGCCATTGATGAAGGGGATCCTCTGAGAACTTTAGACAGCCTGCTATTACCCACTGCTAAGATTAAAAATGTGGATCCTGACTTTGCCCGGCACTACCAGGATGTTTTATACCAGGCTAAAACACAGAAATACATGGTAAGTCTTAGTAGGTGTGTTTTTTAATTTATTTATTGTTAGTTGTCTATTTTTTATATAGTAATGTGCATATTTTAATCCCAAAGGACCTACCATATAGCATGGGGAACTGTGCTCAATGTCTCATAATAACCTATAATGGAAAAGAATTCAAAAAAAATATATATATATATAATTTCAACTCTGTTTAGGTAATAGGTGTGTTTCTTTTAAATTTACAGACCAGTTTGGGGAGAGAGGGGAAGGGGGGAATCCAAGGGACACACGATGCCATTCGAATGGCCTGTCCTTGTCCTCAAGAGGCTTAGAAACTTCCTGAGACAGAGGGCATTCCCACATAAAATCCACAGCAGTGGAGGTGAGTATGGTGGCCAAGTGTCAAAACGAGGAATGCTCAGAGTGACTCGGAGATGGTTGGGGTTGCTGTGGGCTGGAATCCTAAGATAGGCTGATGTGGAGGTGGATCAGGAGTAATTCGCGAAGGGTAAGGACGAGTTGGTTTGATGGGTGGGAGCAGGATGATGCAAGCAGGTAATGGCAGGGCTACATGGGCACCAGCTTGGTTTGTTCTAGGCACAGGAGGAAACTGACCTGGCCAGGTCCCACTGCAGAGCAGAGGGTTTCAGCTGGCCGCAGAGCTCATACTGTGGTTGTGAGGTATCCCGTACCTCTTCCAGGCCACCCTGGAAGAACTGGGTGGACGAGAAGAACTGTCTCCTGGTGCTCCCTGGGACTTAGCCACTTGTGGCTGCCGTGTCCCCAGGTGCAAATCCAGCCCCAAAGGAGTGGGCCTCTTGTTTGTACTGGTCTTTACAAGCCAGGAATGGCCTCATCTGGAATAGGAAGAACATTTTTGGCTATGGCAAATGTTTATTTAGCACCTGCTGTTTGCCACCCATGATAGTGGGTACTTTATGTATATTACCTAATACAGTCCTTGGAATAAGTCATAGCAGCCCTATGAATTAAGTGTCATTATCACCACCCCTAACAGTTGCTGTGAGGATCAGATGAAGGTGAGTTACATGAGGCATCCATAAAGCACAGAGGGTAAGGCTATGCCATCCCAGGGAAGGCTCAGAGAACCGAAGGCCCTACCTTGGGGAATATTTTTCTTCAGCTCTAATGAGGCAATTTAGTAGCATGGAGTGAATAGGATTTACATTGTTTTATTTTTTCACTTTTATTGAATTTCTATTTTTTTATAGTATGTGTATATATATAAGTGTATAGCATTTGACATGGAGCATGTCACCCAAAAAAAAGAGCTATGCAAAAAAAAAAAAAAAATTAGGGAGAGTGAGACTCAAGCCAGGCCTTGTGTGCCCTCATCCCAGCCGGGGGAGCAGACCCTGTCAGCGAGGAGGACCAGGCTGGCCGCTGCTGTCCCTACCAATGTAGCTGTGGCCGTAGCACGTGACACAGCATTGGACGCTAAAGTTCTTAGTTTTGGAGACAGACAGGAACCATTTAGATCTTGGCTTTGCCACCGATTAGCTAGGGATTTTACTCAAGTCACTAAAATTCTTTATGCTTTGGTTTTCACATATGTAAAATTAAAATTATGGTACCTACCTTATAGGTTTATGGTGAGGCTTAAGTGATTACATAATGTAGTAAGTGAATAATATACATTAACACATAATTCCCTATTAACACATAGTTACATTGATTATAATGTATGTATGTATAAGCATATAGCATTTGACATGGCACATGCACCCCCAGAAAGGGTTTATGAAATGTAGCTAGTGTTAAGTGGCACCTCGAGCTGCCATGCAGGTCAGCGGGTGGTGTGTTGACGTCTTTGTCACAAAGTCTTCACTAGACACAAGGCCTGCTCCTGCCACAAATTGGGATCTTCTGCATGCAAAGCAGAGGTAGACCTGGGTTTCTCTGCTGACAACCACATGGGGGGATTGTCTTTGAGTTGAGACTGACTCCACAAACCTTTATAGGCAAGCAGTGGATGTCCGCTCCTGAGCACCCCAATCTCAGGACTTCAGGTCAAGGTGCAATTCCACAGCACGTCTTCAGAGCACTCAGAAGCCTCCAGGTGTCTGTGCACCACTGCCTCTCTGTGGGGCCTCCCCCTAAGTGTGAAGTGAAAGTCACTCAGTCATGTCCAACTCTTTGCAACCCCATGGACTCTACAGTCCATGGAATTCTTCAGGCCAGAATACTGGAGTGGGGAGCCTTTCCCTTCTCCAGGGGATCTTCCCAACCCAGGGACCGAACCCAGGTCTCCCGCATCGTAGACGGATACTTTACCAGCTGAGCCACCAGGGAAGCCCAAGAATACTGGAGTGGGTAGCCTATCCCTTCTCCAGGGGACCTTCCCGACCAAAGAATCGAACCAGGGACTCCTGCATTGCAGGCAGATCCTTTACCAGCTGAGCTACCAGGGAAACCCTCCTACGTGTGAAAGCGGTGCTCTAATAGTGTAATTAGAGGCCTGAATATGAGCCTAGGAGTCTGAGCTAGAGCAGGCATTAAACCACTGTTGACCTATGAAATTAGAAGCTTGAACGACAATATATTGCCATTAACTGAGAGATTAAAGGGCTTCGCTGGTGGCTCAGACAGTAAAGAATCTGTCTGCAATGCAGACATGTGGGAAGATCCCCTGGAGGAGGAAATGGCAACCCACTTCAGTACTCTTGCCTAGAGAATCCCATGGACGATAGAGCCTCATGGGCTACAGTCCACAGGGTCACAAAGAGTCAGACTGAAGTGACTAAGCACAAGAGATGATGAAACACTACAGCCCCAAGTGATGACTCTGATTTGGTCAAGTTGCCATCTTTAAAGGCATTTCTCTTTCTCTGCTCCTTCATTTTGACACATTGTTTTCCCAGCACATTCTCTTTCCCTGGTGGTGGGGGCGGGGGGTGGTAAGCACCTGATTCTGTTATTTAGTGGGGGTCTCTCTTTGTCTTTGAACCTCTGCTGTTTTGATATCTGTAAATTTTCAGTTGTGTTTCTGGGGCTGCTTATGTGCCTTACTTTCCAAAAGTCTAGCCTTGGAAAATAATAGAGGAAAATTACATTACCGGTATTGTCAATATGAAGTACAGCTTGTGCCAAAGTATATAGTCATTAAGAGTCAAAATGGATGACATCGTAGTCGAATGCTCAGTTTTATCAAAGATTGAGGACAGTGATATAAGTTGATGAGAATTCTTGGTCCTCGATAACGGTATTTCAGGTATAACGTTGCATACGCACCAGATTCCTTCCATTTCTTGAGGGAAAGGCTGGGAAGTGGGCCTGGCATATGTTTGCAGAGAGCACACTTTTAGGTCTAGTCACTGGAGGCAGTGAATTGTCAGCTGTTCTTAAGTTGAAGCCTTTTCTTGAGAAGTTTGGGAGGCATATGAATTATACACCCCAAAAGTTCTCGTTTGCTGCATAAAAAGTTAAGTATGCTTTTAACAAGTGAATAGTGTTGAATTTCTTTTTCTGTAGCTAAAACTGTATTACAGTTCATAATTTTGCAGAAAGCAGTTCCTTCCATTGGGGTTTTTGTCATCTAGAAACTTACTTTATTTTAGTTTTTTTTCTTTTGTTTGCTTTAGTGTTCACCTTATTTTTACTCTTGATGTAACCACACAGATACTGTAAATGTTCTTTGTGTACTTTTTTTTTTGTAGTCTTAAGCCCAATGAAATAGGAAACTCTGCACACTCACAAAAGCAGCATTTAAAATGTCTTTTATTGTTTTGATGGGCACTACAAAGTGTACAGTCAATGCATGTTCCTACAAATTTGAAAATTCATCTCACAATCCTTTATGCCCTTAACCACTAATAATCACCTTCTGTCTGATGTCTAAACTGAGGGAAAGATTATCACAAAATATCATTTTCCCATAAAAACTATGTTTAAGGACAAAAATAATGGAGCCATTATTTTAAACTTATAAGTGACTTCTTGAATATATTCTTAGCTTTCTTTTTTTTTTCTTTTTTGATGCGGCCAACCAGAAATATTATGCCCTGTCATATGGACTGCCTTGCCTTCTCAGTATGAGTTTAATTGACTTTCATGCTGTTTAGGTGCCTTGAGATTTTATTATTTCATTCATTCAACCACAGGATGTGCAAAGCATGAAGCCTTGCCCCACAGACCCTGGGAAGACTTGGGCCTGACATTATTACTAGAAACTTAGAGAAGGAGAGGACAAGCCCTTTCTCTACTGCATATGGTACTTAGTAAGTGCTTATGGAATTAACATCTGTATACAAGTGAGCTCTCTAAAGTGCCATAATAGAAATACAAAAAAGTTTTTTGAAGGTTCAGATGAGGAAAATGAACTTCTGACTAGAGAGTCAGGGAAGAGTGGCCCTTTGAGGACTTCGAGAGATGGAAAGAATTAAGGCAAACATATTAGAAATAGCTTTCCAGTGAGGGCAGGGGCAGAATGAGGAGAAGTGTAGATTATAGAAAAAGGGGAAGCTCAGCCAGTGCTTACATCCCATGCGTGTTTTCCGGTAGATAAAGTTAGTGTCAGTCCTGAGTGCTAATCTAAATCTTTATAATTTATTCCAAAGCAGTGAATGGTCAATGGAGGTTTCTAAACTGGGAGATTTGAGTGATATATTCAAACTGGCATTTGAGAAAGATTAATCATGGCAACCCACTCCAGTATTCTTGCCTGGGAAATCCCGTGGACAGAGGAAGAGGAGTGTGGCAGGCTACATGAGATCATGTGTTCATGAGATCACAAAAGAGTCAGACGTGACTTAGTAACTAAGCAAGAACAAATCTAACAGTGGCCTGAGAAGTGGAGGACAGGCTGGCGGTGATGAGAATGGTTAGAAGGCAGAGGTGGGCCTGGACAACAGATGTACTGAGAGATACTATGCACATAGAATCAGCTGAAGAGGCAGCCAGCAGCCTGAGAGTTGAAGGAGGCAGAAGAATTAAAAATGACCCAGATACTAAAAGCAGAGATCTTAACCGCCCCCGCCCCTGCTGCACCCTTGCCCCCCTGCTCCATCCTCAACCTTCAAGTCATCTAGAGTAGAAACCTCTTAGAAGTAGGGAAGACGGATATTTCAAGAGCTTGAAGTACCAGTCGGGCCGATGTGTCAGTTGCCATGAAGAGAGGAGAGGTATCTTTTCTCCTGCATTGACACTTTTTTTGAAAAAAGCTAGGGTGTATGTAATGCTTTATTTTGAAGCATTGTGTTTTAGGAGCTTAAAAATGGAGCTGGAGAATAGAGCTCTATGCATATGTTACCTCAAGAATGTATCTTTTCACAGATAGCTTTCCTTGTTCTCTAAGATGATTTCACCATTGTAAGGTAAGCAGTAGAGTGATCTGTGGTTTTTGACATGAGAAAATAAAGGAATGGATCTAGGCAACTATTCAAGCTACCGAGGCACAACGCTATGAGATAGACAAAGTATAAGGCATCGGTGTTGCTGTAGTAGTAGTTTGCATGGTGAATAATAAGGATGAGATTGCTTGGAGCAAAGCAAATGGTGAAAATCACAAGAGTGAGGAGACTCGCCTTAATGTACCACAGCCACCTCCGATCTTTTGCGTTAAGCGTCCAGATGATGGCTGTGTAGCAGTAGACAATGACCAGAAATGGGATTAGGAACCCAAAGAATGCCAAGGAGATGAAGTAGTAGAGCTGGAAGGGCGACGAGGACGCACATGTGTTGTGGACATCGTGGCAGGTGCTGATGTCCTGCTGGACAAGATAGTACTCCTGCTTCAGAATGAAAAATGGCAGCATGTACAAGAAAACCATTGTCCACACCAGTCCACAGGTTAGCAAGGCATAGGTGCGCTTGGGCAGTCCCCGGTAAGTGAAAGGATGAACGATGGCCAAGTAGCGGTTGATACTGATGCAGGCGAGGAGCAGAATGGAGCAGTACATGTTGCCGTAGAAGATGACCGTGGTGGCCCGGCACATGACCTCGCCAAATACCCAGTTGTTCCCATTGAGATGGTAAGCTATTCTAAAGGGCAGTGTAACACAAAACAGAAAGTCTGCAATGGCCAGGTTGGTGTAGAAGATGGTCATCCGGATGGTTCTGGTCCTGAAGAAGAGCATCCACAGGGTCACTGTATTGGCCGGCATTCCTACTGCAAACACCAGGATGTAGATGGTGGGTATCAATTTGGTACTTAAAGTGCTGCTCAGGTACCCCATGGTAGCATTATTCACATGGAGATTTGAATCAAGTTCTTCAGGGCACTTGATTTTTACGGTTTTGGTGGTTTCTGTCCAGCCTTCTATGGCAGAAAGGGGAAACTCTTCAAAAGAATTTGGGGGAGCTCCACGGAAGGTCTTAATAGGCAAGGTTGGCACTGCCAAGTTGTCTGCATCATATTCCATGCCTGTAATTGAAAAGAAGTATTAACATATGATTCATCACTGAGGGATATCTGTTGTTCAGGAGACAATAAAACTAGATTTCTTATGCTACATAATTTCTGTAATGGTAGAATTTAGGATCCTTTTTATTTTAAGCAGTCATTATAGATCAGGTAATCAACAGGAAAGCATTTAATGTACATCATATGCCCCAGCAGCATGCTAACCCATGCGGGAACCCAAACTAGATGACAACTCTTTGTATGTAAGGAATTATAATACTGTAAGAGGAAACAAAAATAGCAGTTTAAACCATTATAGGCTAATGTCATATTGATTATAAACTGTATAGACATTCAGACAGTATTTAATAGATTTAGATGTTGGGGCAAAATGTCAGGGAAAAGATGAACATGAGCCAAGATGAAGCAAGGTACATAAAGAGGTGGAATTTAATAGAAGACTAAGAATCTGGTAGGTGATGAGTGGCCACGGGCCAAAATTGTGTCGGCTGACGTGGGATCTGGGAATATCAGATGAGTCGATTTAGCAAATGTTTATTGCATGTTTATATGCCAGTGAAGCACAGTTTGAAATCAATACCATTCCTGTCTTCAATTCTCACACTAATGGAGAAGATGCATAAAAGCACATTCTTATACAAATAAGGTACATCTGGCAGATGAAGTTGAAACAGTAGGTTACAGCCAAATCTTTGAAGGGCTCCTAAACTGTCCTAAGAAATCACGTGCCCATTCCCAGTTGCTGAGGTTATATGCAGACAAAATTGCGGACAGAGGGATGACCACTGAGGTAGACAGCATGATGACTCCCTGAAGAATCCATGCACTAATGCCTGGGACCTGCAAATATGTTACCTTCTGTGGCAAAAGGGACTTTTGTAGATATGCTTCAGGATTTTGAGATGGAATGAGCACCCTGGATTGGCCAGTGGGCCAGATGTAATCATAAGACTCCTTATAAAAGGGAGAGGCAAGAGGGCCAAAGTTGGAGATCCTGGAAAAGGCTCTGCTGCCAGCTTTGAAGGTTGGAGAAAGAGCCATGAGCCAAGGAATGCATGTGCTTCGAGAGAGCCACTACGGCAAGAAGACAGGTTCTCTGTTGGAGCCTCCCTGCTGACACCTTGATTTCAGGACTTGTGACCTTCAGAAATATAATAAACCCTGTGTTTTAATTTTGTGGAAATTCATTACAGTAGTAATAGAAACTAATATAACTGTGATTTGACTTGTGTTTAAGGTCACTTTGATGACAGTGTAGAGAAAAGGCCAAGAGGGTAAGAAGTGAGAGGCAAAGGGATCTGATTTGGAGGCTTTGTTGTTGTTCAGTTGCTAAATCGTGTCCGACTCTTGCAACACCACAGACTGCAGCACACCAGGCTCTTCTGTCCTTCACTGTCGCCCCGAGTTTGCTCTGATTCATGTCCATTGAGTGAGTGGTGCTATCTAACCGCCTCTCAATCCTCTGCCGCCCTCTTCTCCTCCTGCCTTCAGTCTAGCCCAGCTTCAGGGTCTTTTCCAGTGAGTCAGCTCTTGGTGTCAGGTGAGCAGAGTATTGGTGCTTCAGCTTCAGCATCAATTCCTCCAATGAATACTCAGGGGTGATTTCTTTTAAGATTGAATGGTTTGATCTCCTTGCAGTCCAGAGACTCTCAAGAGTCTTCTGCACACATGCATACTCAGTTGCTTCAGGTGTGTCTGACTCTCTGCCACCCTATGGACTGTAACCCCCCAGGCTTCTCTGTCCCTGGAGTCTCCAGGCAGGAATACTTGAGTAGGTTGGCATGCCCTCCTCCAGGGATCTTCCCAACCCAGGGATCGAACCCACGTCTCTTATGTCTCCTGCATTGGCAGATGGGTTCTCTACCACTACCACCACCTGGGAAGCCCCGAGAGTCTCCTCCAGCACCAGAGTTCAAAAGCATCAGTTTTTCAGCGCTAAGCATTCTTCATGGTCCAACTCTCACATCTGTACGTGACTACTAGAAAAACCATAGCCTTGACTATATGGACCTTTGTCAGCAAAGTGATGTCTTTGCTTTTTAATATGCTGTCTAGATTTGGAGCCTACTGTAATCATTTCAACTCAAGTTGGTGGGTTACAGAGCTGGAGTAATGGCAGTGCAGAGGTGAAGATGAACACCTGAGACTCGGTAATGGAGGCTCAAGGGGACTTAGCATCTGGAGATGGTGCAAGGGAGGCAGGAAGCAAAAACGACCGAGAGGTTTGTCTTCTGGACAACATCGGAGGAGAGGCAGACGGAGCATGACGAAGGCAAGGGTTCTGAGGGGCCAACACAGGGAAAAGCTAAGATCTCAGTTTTGAATATTCCTGAGTTCGAATTGCTGGTGCAATATTAGAATGAGAATGTGCCGTGACAGGTTAGACTTAAATGTGGAATCCAGAATTTCAGGAGCCCACATGAGACGTATGGGCCTTTTAGTCTGGGTAGAGACAGGACTTTGATTTTGTGCTTGAATGTACTGCAGGGAGAGATGTGAGAAGAAATAGCCCAAAAGCAGAATTGTAGGGGAATGCCAGATTTCAAGAGAGGAGGAGACAAAGGCAGAAAAATTAGAAGAGGAAATTGATGATTCAAGAAGTTGGAAATGAAGAAAAGAAAAAGAGTATTAAAACAAATTACGTACTACAAATTTTTGTCACTTAGTTGGCACATTGATACTAATAATCTTAATTCTTGAGGGAACAATTTTAAAAACAAAATAAACCGTAACACTCAAACCTGCTTTTCATTATGTAACTTTCCATAAATTAATCCTTGACTTGTAGAGAAAGTAGATTCTCTCACATTTCTAACGTTACCTTAAGACAGGCTTTTGTGCTGAATATAAACCTAATACTCATATCGATTTAAAATGCCTTACTCTGCCAGTTACCTCTTTTCACATGAGCTCTGAATTCCTACCTGTTGAATCCTGGAGGTTAGTTAGTGTTTAGCAACCTGGCTCTCCTTCAAAGCCGGCTTCTATTCCGGCTTTAATCTCTACCAGTTCCCCCTCGGGTGAAATTGAAGTCTCCCTCATAACCTTGAGATCACAAAAACTGAATTCGGGGCGTAAGCAGAGGGTGTCCTTGTAAAGGAAGAAAGATTAAAGGAAAGAAAAATCGGGGAAGGGGCTCTCTTCTATGCCTGTGTGTAGAGGTGTGCCACTTGAGTACAGCCACTCAAATCCTCCTGCTCACTTGGGCATTTTGGAAAATTCTTGCATCTGACGTCACCCGAAGAGAAGGGTCTTTTCAGGCTGGCACAGAGCTGGAAAATGGAGGCTGAAAACATGCTGTACGAGTTATATCCCTTCAAGATCTGGGAAGAGAGCCATTGAAACCCAGTGTGTGTCTGTTTTTGAGAAATCCAGTGATTGAGCAAGATGTCATGCCTGACAACCTGCTGAACAGTGACGCTGTCAACAAGCCTTGATTCCATTTCCATGAGAATTCTGGCTCTGATCCCGCTCAAAGAAGTCTTAGAGCCTGGTTTTCCTTAAGAACAAATGCTTGTTAAATTGTGTGCGTGTCTTTTCATTTATTTGAGTGTTTTATACAGGTTCATCTGACATGATGTCCCTGAAATGTGTTTCAACCTGAGAAAAAAGGCTTTGGAGAGGGACTGACCCACAGGGAAGAGACTTCAGCCACTAAACAGGGGGGGGTCTTCCTCTCCATTTCCTCCCAACCCCTTTTGACGAAAGCAAAGTCAGCTCTGTTCACTTTGCTGCCTTTTTTTTTTTTTTTTTTTAAATAAAACTTTTTACAGAAATGGCAACCCACTCCAGTGTTCTTGCCTGGAGAATCCCAGGGATGAGGGAGCTGGGTGGGCTGCCGTCTATGGGGTCTCACAGAGTCAGACACGACTGAAGCGACTTAGCAGCCGCAGAGTTAATATACAGTGTTGTGTTAGTTTCAAGTGTATAGGAAAGTGATTCTGTTTTATGCATATCAGGTATGTAATATATATATATTCTCTTTCCAATTCTTTTCCCTTAAGGTTATTATAAGATACTGAGAATAGTTGCTTGTGCTATACAGTAGGTCCTTGTTGCTTGTTATTTACCTGTTTTGTATATAATGTATATACATTAATCTCAAATCCTAATTTATCTCCCCTACCTCATGATCTCCTTACCTTGTCACCCTTTAATTTCCCCCCTTTTCACATCCAGCAAACCCCACAAGCACCTTGAAGGAACCACCTCTGCAGACTTCTTTTCTTTTGCTCTTTTGCTTGATTTTGGCTCATCCTCTCCCAGAAAGAGCACTCACTCACTGTAACTCCCACATGAGCAACTGCCCTCCGCACTGTCCTAAGACCACCTCAGCGATTCCAGCATTTCTCTATAGAGCCTTGGAGTCTTTTTGTATAATTTTTATCTTCCCTGTTCACTGTCATTCACTCCCAGCAGCTCTCTGGCTCCTAAAATGTTCACTGGAGAGTGGTACCCCGACAGTAAGGAGGTTGTCGATACCCCTGTCCCAGGTTGATCTAGAGCAAGCAGGAAATGACGGGCTAACATTGTACTGAGTGAAACAGAAAACTCATACTTCTTTTGGGAAATGCGCATTGATTAGCATCAGTGATTATTGAAAGCAGACCAACCACTCTGTCTTTCAGGGAATATTCTTGTTTTCCTCATTTGTGACTCACCAGGAGCTATTAACATGGGATTTTTTTAAATCTCTTTTGAAAAATGTAATTCTTTGCCATATGAGAGGAAATGCTTAGAAAAACAAAAAACTTTTAAAGAAAATTGATTCTTGATTTAATTGTAGAGCTCTCCTGGCTTGACTGTGCCACAAATTTTTAAATACGAGCAGAGACCAGTCTTGGACAAGATGGGAATAGTGAACAAACTACATCTCTTCACGTCCGTGATTCCCCCTTTTAATAACTAAGATTCCACTCTGCCTGTGGGGGTGTGCAGTCTGTGTGAAATGTAAAAGAGATTAGATTCAGTTGACTCTTGGGACACAAAGTAGCGATCCCACCCGACATCATAAGGAAGGAGCTTACCGCTTTGACAGGAAGCAGGCGACAGAAGCAGTGCCCCAAAGGCTGCAAAGACGGCGGCTCTCATCTTGATCTGAGCCGCCTCTCTCTAGTGTGCAGGACTGGGGGGGGTTCACCTCGGCTCCATGCGCCGGCACCCTGGTTCTCTCTGTAGGACGGGGTTCTGCTGTGCTCTGTGGACAGGAAGCCCGCCCGGGTCCTCTGCAGGGAAAGGGTGTGACAGCATTCGTGCATGACTCAGGCTGAGCCTCTGAGCGTGTTCCTTATCCCTGGAGAAAGTCGTGAAACTCCTCCCACCACTCACAGGCCATTCTGGGCAGAAGCTGTAGTTCCTACCCCGTGTATTTATGTGCATGGAATGAATGCAGATAAGGGCAGAGGTGAGCTGGAAACAGATGCTTAGCAGCAGTTAAATTTAAATCTGTTCCTTATCTCATTTTTACCCACTTTAAAGATAAGGTTCCAGGGTGCCATTTCTACCTAGTAACTGAGCTGTCAGAAGTTTTCCTTTTCCTTTCAGCTATTTCAAATCTTCTTGGATTCATTATGTGATTGTAAGCTAAATGAATCACGGAAAGCAAGGTTTTGTGTTTTTTTTTTTAAGACATTAAAGTTGTTCTAAGTGCTTGATTAGTTTGAAAATTCTCCTTCATTGTCACATTGGTCTGAATTTGTCATCAGTGCTTGGCCAAAGCTTGGTTTCATTGTGTTTTGTTTTGCCATAGGTCATCATATTCTGAGCCATTCAATAATTCTATAGGGTCAGATAAGTAGGGATCTCCCCAAAAGAACACTATTTGATTAAACTAAAATCATGGCACAGCATTTAAGATGCAGAGGACTCCCTTTATCCAGTGGGTATTGGTGAGCAGGTTTACAATAAACTTTTTTTTCTCAACTCTTATAAAATATACATAGCATAAAATTTGCCATCTTAACCATTGTTTTTAAGTGTACAACTCAGTAATGTTAAGCATATTCACGTTTTCACATATAAGCTTTGCAGTAATGTTAAGCACATTCACATATAAGCTTTTATGTGTAGTTATATTCTGGAGGATATAATTTAATATGTAGTTAAACTGCATTATAACAAATTTTCCTATAGCTAACAACACTTAAACACTAGACAGCCCAATAGCTTGTTGACTATAATAATGCAGCAAGAATCAGAAAATGCAAATTTCATGAGATTTAAGGATAAAGAATAAGGTGGGAGGAAACTGATCTGTGTGAACTTTTCACATCTTATCACACCAAGAGCCTTATAATCAAAAGTCAGTGTTTAACATGTATATTACCATGTGTGAAATAGATCGCCACACCAGGTTCCATGCATGAGGCAGGGTGCTCAGGGCTGGTGCACTGGGATGACCCTGAGGGATGGGATGGAGAGGGCTGTGGGAGGGGGGCTCAGGACAGGGAACACATGTACACCCATGGCTGATTCATGTCAGTGTATGGCAGAAACCACTACAATATTGTAAAGTAATTAGCCTCCGGTTAAAATAAATGAATTAATTTTTTTTTAAAGTCAGTGCTTAATACTTCAGCCAAATAATATACAATTACCTGGTAACACAGTACAAACTGAGGTAGATTTTAAATTATTTACAATTTTCTAGGAATCCTCTAAATTCAGGAATTTATTACTTGATTTTCAGATGGCCTATGTTCTGTTGACTTAATCCATCTGTAACTCATATATTGAACCTGGCTTTTTAGCTGGAAGTAGAGACTTGAACAGGCTTCCCTGTTAGCTCATTTGGTAAAGAATCCACCTGCAATGCAGGAGACCCCAGTTCAATTCCCGGGTCAGGAAGATCCCCTGGAGAAGGGATAGGCTACCCACTCAGTTTTCTTGTGTTTCCTTGGTGGCTCAGATAGCAAAGAATCCGCCTGCAATGTGGGAGACCTGGGTTCAATCCCTAGGTTGGGAAGATCCCCTGGAGGAGGGCATGGCAACCCACTCCAGTACTCTTGCCTGGAGAATCCCCATGGACAGAGGAGCCTGGAGGGCTACAGTCCATGGGGTCACAAAGAGTCAGACACGACTGAGTGACTCTGTACAGCACAGAGACTTGGCCATCCTATAAACACCCTGTTTCCAGTCTTCCAGTGATCAATTGAAAGGAAGACCTTACCCTGGTAGGCTTCAGTTTTTCCTCTTGGCTTTGCATTTAACTCTAGCAACCCTTCGCTGCAGTGGGTCATGATTAAACTGTTGACTTAAATTATTTTGATTTGCAAAGTCCTCTTGGGTTTAGCTTATAAAACTAATACCTTCAGCTTTGAAATGGATTGTAACTTTCTTCTCATCTGAATAAAGTTTGTATGGTGCATCTTCTACACTGGTAAGTTATGAAGAAATTTGGTAAATACCCTTCAGAGAAAAAAAAAATCTAAGAAAGAAATGAACTTGTGTGGAGCTTAATTTTTAGGCTGTACCTGGGGGAGTGGTTGGGTTCTCTTTGGCTTAGAAGCGGAGGAAAAATACTTTCTGTTCCCCTGTCCCTTCACCCTCTTCCAGGTCTCAACTTCCCGTCTTGCTTCCTGTTTGAACCTTCCACATCCATTCTCCCAAAAAATGGAAAATCTTATTAGCATGTGGTTCCCACGTGGCAGATCCAGCTAGAGGTGATTGTGGAAGCAGGAACCAAGCCTTCATCCATGGTCTTCTTTAATCTGGGGGTTACAGAATGAAATAGCAGATATTTTGTCTCATTTTCAGAGCCCTTTCCCCACGTATCATTTCTTACTAGGCTCTGAGGGAGATAGAGTTGAAGCCTGCCAAAGATGCTGGTGCATGTTTTTTCTCCTTCCTGCCCCCTATCCTTCTTGAGTCCTATATGATGGAGCTGCTTCTGCCTGGCTTTGACGAACCACCCTCCGTTCATCAGTCTTTCTTTAGGCTATCGCACAAGTAGGCAGATATTGTCAGGTTTTTAAAATGAAATGTCTCATCTCTAAAATGCTTAATTTCTGCCAATAACAAAATTTACTTGTAATCTTAAGACACGTTTATATGAAATGCAGTTGCTATCTGGAAGCCTTCTTTATTTACATTGTATGCTGGCACTGCCTTTGGGGTAAAATCAGAATCATCCCTTAAAGTAAAAATGAGGAACGGTAACTCAGTACCTTTCTACTGCTGCTTCCACTTCCTTTCTGAAGCTGTCCTTAACGACTCGGTCTTTTCTTCCCCTGCATCTCAATACTCCTAATACAAATTCATCTCTTGGCTATTTCTAAACTATCTATCGCTAATATGGCTCTGATCACATTGTATTATAGTTTTTTATTTTTCATTACGGTTGATTACAGGATATTAAGTGTAGTTTCCTGTGCTATATGGTAGGGCCTTGCTGTTGATCCAGTAATTATCATTTTTGATGCACCTGCCTCCTCTGCTGAACCATTAGCTCCTCGAGGGCCATCACCATGCTTCTATCGGGGGTCTTATTTTTGTCACTATGTCTGATAAAATCCACGTTCATTTTTTCCCACAAATTGAAAGTGTGCTGTGCCCCCCTGAGCCACCTTGGGAGCCGCAGTTACTGAGTGATTGGGGGAGAGAATATGTGATTGACTGGAGTAGTCGGAGAAGGCTTTCTTGGAAGAGGCGGCATTTAAATTAAGGCCTGAATGATAAGAAAAAACCAACAGCCTCACACCTGGGGTAGAGCGATGGGATCTGAAGGAGGCGGGTGTGAAGGTCAGGAACAGTGAGTAGACGAGGGGGAGATAAAAACAGAGGGATGAGCAGGACCAGATCCTTAGATGCCCACAGTCTGTGGGAAGCAGGTGTTGTTTCCTTCCAACTGCTGGAGAGAACCTCTGAAGGAGTTTCGCAGAGGAATGATGTGATGCGATGTCCTTTTTGGGAGGAGTTATCTGGTTCTCGGTAGAGGGCCGCTGGGGTGGAAGCTGACGTGGAAACAACAAAAGCAAATAGGAGATTGGTGCAGCTGTCAAGGGAGCGATGATGGAGGGGGGTGGACAGGACTAAAGAGGTGGTTGTGCAGAGGGGAGACGTGGTCCCATTTGGAGTCTGTTTCGTCAGTAGCTTGTACAGTGTGTGGCCATGCTGGGTTGTTGCTACATAAGAGTTCGTGGAAATTTTAATAAAGTGGCTCCTAAAAAACCATTGTTAATTCTGTTTCATCATCATTCACTGTTTTTTTTCTTTTATTCTGTGACCACATTCTCAGGACCCTCAAAGTGCTTCTAAAATTCTTTGGCTGGATGAGATACAGCATGCCGTCAACGAGGCCAACAAGGACATAAACAAAGCAAAGCAATGTAAGCCCTCGCCCTCCTGCTGCCGCAGCTTCGTGCTTACATCTGGCTATCCCCCTGAGCTTCTGTTTTAATTCCTAATTTTTTAAAAGTGTGCCATTTTTTCCTGAAAAGATACAAACTCTCACCTATTTTAATTCTTGAATTCATATTTATACAAAAATAAGATTGATTGGTTGCACTGTTTTTCACAGTTAAGTACTATTTCCAGCAAAATTTGAAGTTGTAGCTGAACCAAGTCCAGAAAGCAGAAAATAATTTCTCAACTCTTAAATTTATAGTATAATCAAGTCCTTTTTTATCTTGATCCTTAGAAAGCTAGACCATCCTACTTGATAAATGCCTGTCCTCCCTTCCATGCCTTCTATTATAATATCATTTTTCAAAGAAATAGAACTATATATTTTCCCCCCATGGAAAAAAAAAAAAACACTACATATGTAGCCATGTAGTTTCTCTGGAAAGCAAGTATCTAGTACTGTCTGACTATCTCTACATGCATTTATATGGAAGAATAAAGAGAGATTTCATTTAAGAAATAGGCTCATGTAATTGTGGAGAGGCTGGAAAATCCAAAGTCTGTCAGGCTGTCTGGCAGAGGCCAGGGGACAGCACTTAATCACCAAAGACAAGTGGCTGTGGTTAGTATAATGTTAATAGATAGCAGGGTCAAAGCAATAATTAGAAAAATCTGACACAGAGACCTATGGAATTTAATTTGCTAATTGATTGTGGTATTCCTAGAAGCAAAATAGACAGTCTACTAAATTCTTACTTGATTTGTACAAGTGGAAGAAGGGTTCTAGGTCAGGTGAGTGGAAGTATAACTTGAATGATAAACAGAAAGTCATGGTCCCTCCATCAATTCCCAGACTTGAGCCATTTACAGACCCAGAAGCCCTTGAATGAATGAGGGACTGGGTTCCCTTGGGAAAGGAGCCTGCTACGTTACCAATATGTTACATCCTACTGTGGTGACTGTGCTTCCCCCCAGGGAAGGACACAGTCAGACTTTGCAGAGATTACTGGACACTGGCTCTGAACTGACCCGAATTCCAGGAGACCTGAAACTTCACTGTGGTCTGCCAATCGGGATGGGCTTATGGAGGTCAGATGATCAGTGGAGTGTTGCTCAGGTTCACCTCACAGTGGGTTTAGTCGGTGCTGAGACCCACCCCCTAGGGTTATTTCCCCAAGTCCAAAATGCATAATTGGAATAGACGTACTTAGCAATTACCAGACCCCCCACTTTGGCTCCCAAATAATAGTTTGTGGTTTTTTTTAAGCATCTATTTTCTTAGAGGATAATAAGAAAACTCACATGGCGATCGGGGTGATATGCTAACACTCTCCATGTATAAATAACCTATGTAAATTAAAATAAGATTCCCAAAATTGTAGTTCATTAACCTGTCCATTCATGACATAATTAGAATCTATCCTGTTGTATCAGGTCATAGAATGCTTTTGAGATACCTAGGCTTGCTCCAGAAGATATGCTTTGAAACGTTGCAGGCATTTGTGAGGAACATCTGGTTTTTATTTCCTTAGCCTGAAAAATATGTGTATTTCTCCAACCTGAACTCTTACATCCTTAGGATCTTTGAAGTCTCTCTGTTCAAACATTCTAATCCTTAAGAAAAAATAAAATTAAGCTGTGTACACGAGAGATTTAAATTTATATATGAAACTGAAGGCATCCATAGTTTGAAAAATACACTTTTAAGAAATTATATTGTCATCAAAGCACTCAAAAAGACTAAAAAGGTTATAGTTTTTCTCCTAGAGATCAAACCAGTTTAAAAGTTATTTTATTCCTTTTTTTCATGTTGTTCTTATACTTGACTTACAAGTGTTAAGTCCGATCCTCTTGAGACTCACAGTTCTGTTTACTGTGAATGTAAGAGATTTTCTCAAATGTCTGAGATTTGTGTGCTCCACACTTGCACATTTAAAATCCGTTCTTCTACTTCCATCCTGTTCCTTAAAAGAGTTGATATAGTGTCTTCTATGATTTATAACAACAAAAAGATGTTCTAAAGATAAAAACTGCCTATATTCTTACACTAAGATGAGAATTTTCCAGTGTTTTCAACAAGGAATTTAATCTTACTTTTAAAATCACTCTTCATCCTTTGTATGAAGACTTGAAAACAAATTCTGGTCACATGTTGCAATTATCAAACCCACTCCCAAATCATTTGTTGGCCCATATGTTTGACCACAGGCAAGATTTGAAAGGGCACGGTAACTCAAGACTCCTTGCTTTTGGCCCGATGTCCATTTTCACTGGAGCATCTTGCTTTCTGCAAGTAGGTTTGTCTCTACTTTTGACTCCTTAAAGCAGTGTCGTTCAGCCGTTATCCATGATTGTACCCTAAGGAGTCTTTCTAGACTTTTTTCCCCCATGGTGCTCTTTACCATGAAATTTCAGTACCACTAATATATACCTGCTTATATGCCGCATGTAGATATGTGCTTTTATATATAAAGTTTTGTTTTGTTTTGTTTTGTTTTGTTTACTTTCTCTTCCTAAAAACCAATTTTTACCCTGCTGGGGGTTATATCACCTGTTTTGAGAATGCATGCCTTAGAGAAGCCCTTCTGGCATGTGGATTAAGGCATAAATATACTCTTGGATCTTAGGAGGTTTGGAGGAGGTTTCTTCATTTGTTCCATAGCAGAAACATACCTGACTTTCTGGATATTGTTTATGTGTCATTCTCAGCTCTCTGGAACTTAATTGCAACCCATAGCTTAAGGAAAAAAGGAATCAAAATAGATGTCTCAAAGCCTGAGCACAGAACTGAGTTTTGTCAAATCAGTGGAGACCTCGTGGACAGCTGCTTTGGGTCTGTTTATTCTTATCTTAGGCATAAGGCTTACCTGTTGGTTATGTCTCTACCCAACTCAGAAGCATGATTTACCAATAAGCTAGGTGTTTTGGCTGCCCTATGCAGGCATTCAGACAGGAACAAGAAGTGATAACTGACAGTGGTGGTAGAGGAAAATTAAGAAAAGGAGGAATTTGGGACCATTTATTGCAGGAGCAAAGTAGCCCAACACCTCCATAGTCTTTGAAAATATCACATTATCACACAATATAATTTTGATGTCATAAAGAATTCTTCTGGCAGCTCTCAGCAAACATTAAGCACCAAAAATGTACCAGGGACTGTGGGTAAAATGATGAGCAGGACTCTTCTATTAGATTTTTCCCCAGGTCTTTAGTTTTCATGGAGCAGGATTCTGTTAAGATGAAGGTTGGTACCTAAAGGAGTCAGCTTTAGTCATTTAGAAGATTAACCCATGGACCCACTGCTTGTACACCAGTACATGTACTTGAAAGAAATGTATGCCTTCGTAATACCCATCTTTTAAGGCAAATAGCATTTCACTGGGTTTGATAAAGCTTTTCGACATAACTCATGTGAGGATCCTTTGTCATTTCCTTGTTCTCTCCTCTTCTCTGAGACCACAGACTTCTCAAACACCAGGACTGCCTTTTTCTCCTACTAAGCTTTCCTGGAGAAGAGGAAATGGGGCAGCTTCCCCATTCCCCTGAACTTCTGTGTCTGAAAGGACCCACCACTGACTGTAGCTTTTGTTCAGCAACAAGTGGAGTTGGCCACCGGAAGTCTTTATCCTGGAGGAAGTGCTCCTCCAGATTGCATGATTGGACTCATAGGTGTCAAAAGTCAGACTGTTTTTCCTACCACATCAGCTTTCACAGTCCTATGCACGTCTGAATGTAATTTGATGACAGTAGTATACCGTTTAGCATTTGTATGGCAGAGTTTGACATGTCTGTTTAAAAAGAAAAAAAAAATCTTTCTCCTCTCTCTTCATCAAGATGTTTTTTCATCTATAAAGTATTTTAACCTGGTTTCTTCCATGTTTTTGTTCTAACCCAGTACATTTACAGGTTGTGAAGACAGTAGGTCCATTGGTGGGGCCAAAATATTCTTACCTAAACTAGATGGTAAAGAATTCACCACGTTATCTTTCTTTAGGCAACCAAGAGAAGAATGTGGTTTTGTTTGTGGGGAGAGGCAGACATTTGAAATGGGATCACGTGCTTTCTAGGTCTAAATTGGTTCCAGAATTAAGTTTTTGGACTCCACTGCACAGAGCCACCAGCTATGCCCATTGCCTTTCTAGAACAGTCATTCAGGTTGCTAAGGACAATCTTGAAAGTATACTTGCACTATACCAGAGAATGTCAGGATTTTTGTGGCTTAGATAGTGTTTCACTTATTCTAGTATAAAAACATGCTTTCGTAAAGCTTGTTCTCACATACTGATTAATGACCCACATAAGGGCTGCATGTCTGCTGTCAACATATGTCCACCCTGTTTCACAGATCACCACAGTGGGCAGAACCTAGTGCCTTGAGAGCATACAGGAGTAATGAGGAAATACTGCTCCTGTGGATTTTATTCCTCTTAAAACCTGAACAGTTGATGACTATCTTGAGTGTATGCAGTATATTCTCTCAAAGGGTAAACAGGTTTAATGCATTCCTAAAAGGTTGACTTATATCTTTGCATGCCTCTAGGATGAGTAGAAGATAATTATTAACAGAAACATTTCTTTTTCATTACCCAGGGGTTACACTGGTCGTTGATGTTAATCAGTTTTTGGAGAAGGAGAAGCAAAGTGATATTTTGTCTGTTTTGAAGCCTGCCGTTGGTAATACAAATGACGTAATCCCTGAATGTGCTGACAGGTACCATGATGCTCTGGCAAAAGCAAAAGAGCAAAAATCTAGAAGTGGTAAGCGTCTTCATTGTTTAGCACAAATTAAATAGCACTTTGAATATGATGACTTCTGTGGTATTGTGTTATCTTAGTTTTGAGGCAAATAATCGCTTTCGAATGAATATTTCTGAATGTTTGTCATCTCTGACAAGGAAATTTTTTAGTGTTTCTTTTCCTTTGTTGTCTTTTGGAAATCTGTGATTAACTTGGTGGCTGTGGTGGGTGCCATATACTTGAGAAAATACAGTATTAAAAGGAGATTTTGCTTCCTATCAGTTTTGCCATTGAGCCATCCCTTCTAGTGGTACAAACTGATTTTTACACTAATATATCTCTCCATCCTTTTTGAAACAAATGATATGTTATTGTGCATTTACTAATGTACATTAATACATGATTAAGTAGAAGTAAAGAGTAATCTTGAAAGTATAAAATGAAATGCAGCAAATTGGTCTGTATTATGGAGAAGGCAATGGCACCCCACTCCAGTCCTCTTGCCTGGAAAATCCCATGGATGGAGGAGCCTGGCAGGCTGCAGTCCATGGAGTCGCGAAGTCGGACACGACTGAGCGACTTCACTTTCACTTTTCACTTTCATGCATTGGAGAAGGAAATGGCAACCCACTCCTGTGTTCTTGCCTGGAGAATCCCAGGGACGGGGGAGCCTGGTGGGCTGCCGTCTATGAGGTCGCACAGAGTCGGACACAACTGAAGCGACTTAGCGGCAGTAGCAGCAACCTTGGCATATACTTGCTGCTGCTGCTCCTCTGCCCATGGGATTTGCCAGGCAAGAGTACTGGAGTGGGGTGCCCTTGCCTTCTCCAATCCATGAAATGTTAGCTCTGGGATCATGAGTTTAGGACTCATTTTTCAGATTTAGAAAATCACATTGAAGGCATTTTGGACAGAGGGAGAAAATGACAAGTCCAATGAGGCTAATTTTTGGCAGAGAGAGCCCATCATCTCTTTAGTGTGATAGATTTTTTTTGCGCACTTGCTGTGTCCCACTGTCAAGGATTAAGGTGTCTCCTGACTCAGGCTGACGTTTATTTGTACCATATGTACATAGTATTTCTCATCTTTAGAAAATTGCTTTGACACTATATAGCCTTAGAAATGGAACTTGAGGGGAAAGAAAAACACCTTTTTTTAAATCACTGGAAGTCTATCCAGAGCTACCCTGTGTACTTATAATTAGCCTGATGTATTTCTAACTTGGGAATTCTACCCTCTGATTCAGAACATTTTCTGATAATGAAATGAAAATAGGGCTGCTGGCCATCCACTCTTACTTGCTGTCTGATCACGCTTGAGCCTCTCTCTGCTCCCTTCACATCTCTTCATTGGTTGCTATAGTGCCCCTACCTCATCGTTTATGAAGAAAGACTTGTACAACTGTATTTATGCAAGGGGTGATTTTCTTAGAGATGACTCATCATAATTTCAAATCCTTGGCCCAAACTTAGTTTTATCTTCTCTTCCCTAAGCTTGCCTACTCCTCTTCCCAACTGCCATGTTCTGATCAGCAGGGAAAAAAAATATGTCCCCAGATAGCCAATTTAGAAACCTGGAAGATACCTTAGATTCATTTTTTCTGGAAAAAAATAAGAGTTGGGACTTTTTAGAGATTATCCTGAAGCCATAGATGGATTTGAGGCATATGCCATGTTAATACTAAGTCTTCTGGTCCATGTACCGTGGTATGTCTTTGCTTTTAATTAGGTCTTTAATTCTTTCAGCAATGTTTTGTAGTATTCCGTGTATAGGGCTTGCATTACTTTATTTGAATTTATTCCTACTCCAGTACTCTTGCCTGGCAAATCCCACGGACGGAGGAGCCTGGTAGGCTGCAGTCCATGGGGTTGAGAAGAGTCAGACATGACTGAGCGGCTTCACTTCTGCTTTTCACTTTCATGCATTGCAGAAGGAAATGGCACCCCACTCCAGTGTTTGTGCCTGGAGAATCCCAGGGATGGGGGAGCCTGGTGGGCTGCCGTCTATGGGGTCACACAGAGTCGGACACGACTGAGCGAATTCACTTTCACTTTGCACTTTCATGCATTGGAGAAGGAAGTGGCAACCCACTCCAGTGTTCTTGCCTGGAGAATCCCAGGGATGGGGGAGCCTGGTGGGCTGCTGTCTATGGGGTTACACAGAGTTGGACACGACTGAAGCGACTTAGCAGCAGCAGCAGCAGCATTCCTACCATATTTTATTATTTTTGATGTCATTGTAAATATTTTCTTAACTTCATTTTGGGGTTGTTTGTTGCTAACATATAGAAATACAGTTAATTTTTTTATTGAGATATAATTCACATACCATAAAATTTACTCTTTAAAAGTGTGCGATTCAGAAGTTTTTATTATACTCCCAAATTTGTATAGCTAACGCCACTAGTTAATTCCAGAATATTTTTCTTATAATAAATGGAGCCCATTTCCCATTAGCCATTGCTCCCCACCCCCAGCTCTCAGCCCCAGACAATCACTAATACACTTTCTGTCTCTCTAATTTTTCCTATTCTGGACATTTCATATAAACGAAATCATACTGTTTCTGACTCCATGTAGCATAATGTCCTCAAAGCTCACTCAAGTTGTAGCCTGTATCAGCTCCTCATTCTTTTATGGCTGATAATATTCTGCTGTATGCATAGGCCACATTTTGTTTATTCATTCATCAGTGGATAGAACTGGGATTTTTTCCTCCAGTTTTGGCTATCCTAAGGAATATTTATGTGAACATTTGTATGCAAGCTTTCATGTGGACATATTTTCATAAAATTTATTTTTGATGTTGATTTTGTATCCTGAAACCTTTATTCTGATAGCTTTTAAGATTCCTCAGGCTCCCGCCTGTTTTTATAAATTAAGCAATCCAGCCGCACTCATTACTGTGTATGTCACTGTGTCTGGCTGCCTTCATGATACCGTGAGAGCCACGGTGTGTGAGAGACCTGTAACACAGAAGACAGAAATTACGCTCTGGCCCTTTATAGAAAAAGATTGCCACCCTCTTTTCTCAGAGGAAGAGGAGAAGGTTTCTAGGGAATTAGAGACCAACTTTCGTTTTCAATAGAGCTGTGAACATTGAGGGTGTGAACAGGATGCTGTGAACATTGAGGGTGTGAACAGGATGACTTATTCTTACCTCTTTCACCTCTGGTTCTAGGCTGTCTGTTTGTCCCCAGACTCAAGTGTTCACTCTTACATAGATCACTTAGCCTTAGAGCTCAGTTTAGGTCTTACATAGGTACGATTTTGTCTGGAAGGCATCTAGAAAGCATGTTTCCATATAGAATGCACATCACCTCTTAACTCACTGGAATCTTTCTCTGTTGTGCTTCCTTAAAGGCCCATAATTAGTCTTTTCCCTCAGTTAACAAACCCACTATATGCATGCATGCTAAGTCGCTTCAGTCATGCCCAACTCATTGCGACCCTGTGGACTGTAGCCCACCAGGCTTCTCTGTCCATGGGATTCTCCAGGCAAGAATACTGGAGTGCGTTTCCATGCCCTCCTTCAGGGGATCTTCCTGATCCAGGGGTCAAACCCACTTCCCTTACACCTCCTGCATTGGCAGGCAGGTTCTTGACCACTCGTACCAACTGGGAAGCCCCAACAAACCAGCTCCACTTCTTAGGAAAAATCCTTGAACCCTGTTCCGGCGATGTCCTCCTCAGCCTTTGACCTGACTCTAAACTCATACTTGATGTGAAAATGATAGAATTCTCCTTTTCTATTATTCACTGACATCCCAACCCAAATAAAGCTTTACAGTGCCAAGGTGGTTTGCTTTTAACCAACTAAGAACTTTTTACTTCTCAGTTCTTATGAAAATAAAAGATATCCATTTCCACCATTTTATTTGATTTCTTTCCTTCCCACTGAGAGAGTTGCCTTAAAAAGTGTTCAATCTTCTGAAAACATTTGTGAATCTGATAATTATTGGTGATTGAAAATATATAATGATTACTTGTGATCGTCCATATTTGACTGTACAATATATTTTCTAGTAAACCAGCATTTCTAAACATATAATAGTTGTCTGATTGGCCATTTGAAGAGATATGTGTCTCTCTGTGTATCTGGGCATCCACAGAACAGTTGAGAGGCATTAAAAAATCAACTGAAGAATCAACACACTTTAAAGGGCCTTAAAGTTATCTTTGCTTAGTTATTTGAATCCATTTAAATATTCTTTGAGGAAATTCACTAGGACTATGATTTACCTATAAAGGCAATTATTCTAGTGCTCACTTGGCAGCAGTTGGCTTAGCTTGGTCTGAAATCTTTATTTTTATTGTTGCTTTTAGCTCTCTGGTCTGAGACAAGAATCGTAACCATTCAACAAAATAAATAGATTGCTAAGTCTATTTTGCTGATTGCAAATCTATTTTGTTGACTGCAAATATTCTTGACCAGTTTAAGCCATGACTGCTATAGATGTTTTTTTTTTCCTACTATTCTCTCCCTGAGAAAATTAAGTCTGTTCAACATGTTTTTCCTCCTGTGTGTGTGGTTTTGTAGAACAAGATGAATCAGAGGAATCAGGAATTTTCCTTTTCCCTTCTTAGTGACCTCAGTGGTTATGTATGCCATTTTGTGCTTTGAATAAAGTTGTCTGCAAAGATGAGTCACTTCTGCTTTGGTTTAAGGCAAATGATTAAATAATGGGTCCTCCTTCAATAGTGGGTCACAGCCCTTGTAGGCCACTCCTTTTCAAAGAAGTAGCTGGAAGACATTCTAAACAAAGAGGATTCTTCCTCATTGGTCTCCCCGTCTACTTGTGGTGCTATTCACGTCTGCCTGGTGTTTCCCTCCTTGTTTAGTTTTCCTTCTTGCTGGCCATGTGTGACTCCTTTAATCCTCATGAGAAATTTGACATGCAGAGCTAACATTAGGCATCACTCTCCTTTTACTTTGATTTAGTAGGGAGCTGCCTTTGAATACACAGAATTCATTCCATTTTAATGACTCATTGCTAATGATTTTAACTTAAATTATCTGAATGCCTGGTGGAAAACATCCCTGTTCAATTATGTTACTTTACTGAAGAAACTACGTTAATGTTAAAAGTTTCCACGCTCCTCTCTAGAATTTAACAAACCTTTTTCTTTAGTGTCTACTGAAGGTTCATGGCTTAAACTCACCCTGCAGGAGAAATATGATTACTACTACAATATTGATTCAAAGGAGAGTTCCTGGGTCACACCTGAACCCTGCTTGCTTAAAGAATCATGGCTCATGGGAAAAGAAATTGAGGTAGGAGTCTGCTGTTTGATGGGAAAATGTACTATATAAAGATAACTGTGATTGCTTTTCTATTTTAGAATCAAGGAATTGATGGGAAGAACTGTTATTTGAAGGCTGGATATGGAGTAAAGTCTTCATGAACGGCAGCGAGGTGTGGCCGCATGGTTACTGATTTCTAGAATGTCTTGCGTTATGTCAGAGCAGCACCGCAGGGCAGCGGGCAGATAAAGCTCTTGCAGATTATGTAGGATGGCAGATTATCCTAAGAAATCAATCTTCAGTTTTTTCTTGACACTAGAGCTCAATTAGTGGTAATTCCTTGGTTGTCAATATTCAAGATGTCTTATTTCTTTCCCCCACCTCAACCTATAACAGGGAGCAATATTCTTGAAGGAATGTTTACCGAGATTGCTTTGGACTTGAGACCAAACGTTGGCCCTAGAAGATGTGAAACTTGCTCTGTGATCCAGGCATTGTAGTGTGTTTAGAAGAAAATACTTCTAATAATTGAATTCCGTCTTGAAAAAATTAGAACTCACACATATAGATCTCATAGAACTGTTCACATTCACCAGCAAGAAAGATACTGCAAGATAACAATATTGTGGACAGAATCTCCAGTACAGTAACTTACTAAAACTCAGAGAAAAAGCTATAACTTGGGGTTGACAATGCCGCAGAAATCCTGAATGACAAGAAGATAGTGAAAAATGTATTCATTCACTAATTTCAAATGTGTAATGTCCCACTTTTTACAGGAAAATGGCATGGGGCAGTGAACTATCAGTGCTGCTTTGTTGAAAAATGAAATTATGGCCAATATTTAAAAACCATGTGCTATCATTGAAAGGATATGTCAAACTGTGAAGAAGCAACATTGAAAGGTTAAAACTCAAGAGACAAAAATTGCTCATATGGCATCCAAAGATGCCCTAAGTATAATTTTGTGAATATAAATTTTGGGATATACCTGATCCCAGCATCAAGATTAATAGAAAGTGGAGGATCTATGCTGTTAAAAAAAATTATTCTAGTCAGTCTGAAATTACTGAATTTAGGCTATACGTATGTCTTCTTGTGAAAGTATTTATGCATCTTTTATACAGTTTCACTCTTAATTGTATAAATTCACCATCCGTGAAGTCCATTCACATGGATGGTTAAGGGGCATCTGCCATAGAAATGAGTCCAGTCTTTGCTCGCATTTCTCAAAGAACGTGAAAGTGAACCCAGTTCATCATCACGTGAAGACCTCCCAGCCCCCCTTCTTCCTTGCCTTCTCATTCATCTAGGTTTCCCTGTCTGCCCGACAGAGTGCTTATCTTTCCTCTCCCAGCCCCTTTTCTTCTGCTCCAAGTCCTTTATGTTCTCCCAAATTTATTTTGAGTTTTCCCCTACTCCTTGCAGGTATCTGCCTCCTCTGGCCTTGGGCAAGAAAACCAGAGGCCTTCATGGGCATTGCCGTCTTTCCCCCAGGAGAGGGAGGAGGTGATGCCAATACTTATGTAATCATTCTTGTCTCTCTTACGCTCTGGGGAGCCCGGGCCTTAGGCCTGGTCCCTGCCAACATCATCCGTACATCACCTCCAAATCCTGAGACCATTCAACCGCATTCTCATCTCCACCCAGATTTCAGAGGATTCTAAAACCATGTCGCTAGAAAGAAGCTGAGCCAGCCCACCCCTTGACTCTGGTCAAATCTGTTTTTACACTGAGCCGGAAAGAGCTATCCAGATCACTTTCTGAAAGATAGAATTTCCAGAAGCTGTTCTCTGTGCTCTTCTCACTTGATGTGTGAAGTGTAACCATAAGAAATATCTCTTGCCAGGACATTGTTGAGGATATCACTGCAGATTACATCCGTGAGAAGATATGGTCTGCTAGCGAAGACATGCTCCAGCGCTTCCAAGCCACAACCTCAGGACCCCTCATTAGGAAAGAGTATGAAGCTAGGAAAGCATTTTTGTATGAACAGGAAAAGCATGTGGTCAAAATACAGGTATGTGAGTCATCTCCCACTTGTAACAGACAGCTGTCCTATCCCATGAAAATGTTTTATTTAATCATAGGACCCTCAACTACCAGCATTCTAATAAACAAATCTGACCGAAGATCGTGTCCTTAGTCAGTGCCCCCGAGTCTGCACTGTTGAATGCTCCAAGACGGGAAGGATGTTGAATGACTTTTCACCTGTTGTCTTCTGGAACGTATTCAGGACGCTGTGAATAGTCAGTCGGGAATACCTGAGACCTGAGTTGAAATCCTGTTTCTCTAAAGAAACTAGATAACCCTTCTGTCACCTACTATCTAACCTTGGGTGCTTTCAAATTGGTTTTTTAGTGGTTAGTGGATATTGAGTGGAGTCTGAGTTTCTATGCACTAAAAAACAGAAGAGTGAAGTGAAAGTGTTACTCGCTCAGTCGTATCCAACTCTTTGCAACCCCATGGATTGGGGCCCACTAGGCTCTCTGTCCATGGGATTCTCCAAGCAAGAATACTGGAGTGGGTAGCCTTCTCCAGGGGATCTTCATGACCCAGGGACTGAACCTGGGTCTCCTGCATTTTAGGCAGATTCTTCACTGTCTGAGCCACCAGGGAAGCCTGAAAACCAGAAGAGCTCATGAAATAGATGTGGCATCTCTGAGAGTGTCTTCTCTCCTATATAATCTCTCCTTCTTTGTTCTGCAAGAAGCATCCTCTTTCCGAAGCCCTTTGTTGTGAGCCCTTCTTAAGCTTGTGTGACTTATCCGAACATTCCGGTCGGCAGGAGGGGAGCTTGGCAGATTTAGATGTTTCTATTCTGTGTTCCTCTAGCATCCTCTTTCAGCCGCCATGCTGGCTTTTAAAAGATTGTGCATTTGTCCTTTTTTGTGTGTCCGAAGTGATACTGGTTTTGATGGGCAGGGTTTGGTGGGTTTTTGCTTTGGCCACTAACTTACATTTCCTAAACTGAAAGTTTTAAAAAGAGCTTCTCTCTTGTGATCATTGGCATGCTTATCTGCTTCCCCACCTAAGTAAAATACTGTGCAGGGAAGAAGATGAGTTCTTACAACTTTTGTATTCTTGTGGCTTGCAATCAGTAGATGCTCTAATGTCTGAGCTTGCAAGAGCTTAAGATGATAGAGGGCAGGAAAGATGAATTTTTTAAGAAATTTCTTATGTAAAGTTAATATTCAAAGGATTTTTCTAGGTGAACTTGTATTTCAATTTATTCTTCTTTTAATAAATGATAGATAAAACACACAGGAAGTGAACAAAATCGTAAATATAGCATCATCCACACTGATGCTAAGACTCTACTTCTGCCCCAAATTTGAAGAGTGTTCACTGGTGTGGTATGACTTGGACCACCCTCAAGCTCTCCAGTCTGCCCACAGCTGTGTTACAGTTAGAAGACTGTCTGAAGAGCCCGCTAGTGTAAAGTCTGCCTGATACCAAGACCCAGGGCACAAGAGAGCTGGGGGAAGAGCAGAAACACTAACTTGGAGGCTTTTGCCCTCACTGCAGTGGGAGCAGCAGTATTGAAGAAGCGTTTGCACGGTGAGGTCACTCCGTGATGACTTGTCCCTGCCTCTTCTGGCAGAGGAGGGCGTGAGGCTTAAAGGCAGACTGTAATCTAGAGAGGAAAGTGGGCTGACCTAGAAAACCAAAAGACCGTGAACCAGAGGGGATCACACTCATCTCGTTTTTTGCCAAAGTAGCTGATTCACTCTGGATTAGGAGAACGCTGTGCAATCTGAAGGGTTCCCCTCTGTAGAACAGTCTGAACTTCTTTGTTGACTGAGTCAGCCCCAGACACAGCAGTCTCTTAACAAACTCAGTAGCTCCACTGCACGGCTACCCCCAGTCTCCTCCTCAAGAACTGGGTTTGGACAGAGAATACATAGCATCGGTAGCCAGTCCTCTGCCTTGGGTGCTGAGGGGGCAATTCAGATGGTGCCCAAGTAGACAGGGAGCAAGGTCAATGAGACTCACATAGCCAGATTATTTCTGAATGGTAAGTAACGAGAAGGCTCCGGTAAAGTGGCCTACATTTAAGAAGTGAGCCAGAAAAAAAAGACTCTGAAACAAAATTTTATATCAAAAAAAAGAAAAATATAAGTTAAAATATAAATGAAGTAAACATTTAAGGGAATTCTTATCCCAGGAGACACACAAAAAATTATACTGAAATTCCTTTTGCTTTTAAGAAACTTAATATGACACATGGATTTAATGAAACAAGGCAGCATGATAAAATGAAAAGGTAGCCAATGGCTACAGAGAGGAAGAAAAACAATGACGTCCCAGAACGTGAATGAATTTATGACTGCAGAATGCAAAACAGCCGCTGGAAAGTAAATGAAACATGTGGAGAACTTGAGGAAAAAACACACAAAAAGCTGGAGGGAAGGAAGAGATGGCTAAAAATATATTGTCTCATCTGAAATTTCCATTTTGTCTCAGGGTTGTGGGCATTAAATGGGATTCCCATTAATGGGAATTAAAATGGGAGAATTCATAACAGGCTGTGACCAGTATGCCGCTCAACAAATGTTTGAAATGACGATGTGATCAAGATGGTGACTCAGAGGACAGGGAATGGGGAACCAACATCCAGTAGGTCGGATGACCCAGGAAGAGTTCAGAAAAACCGAGTCTGGGAAAAAAGAGTTAGCTACAATTTTTTTTTTCCCCTTGAACTGAAGAAAGCTGAAATGCCACCTTGTAGGAAAACCCGTTGAGAGTGACATACACCAAACTTAGCCCTGAGAATTACTAAGTTACTGAGCAACATCCCAGCAAAGAAAAAGAAACAAGCTTCTCTGGAGCAAGAGCAGGTTGTCAGGAGGCGCGTGGGGCTGGGAGGGTGAGGGTGACAGGTCGGGCAGTCCTCTGTCATGTCGTTCGAGTGTAATTGACTACCCTTAGGTTGTGGGATTGCACCTTCAAGCAGAGAGGGAAAAAAGATAATTGGCTACCAGGGAGGTCACAGAAGCATATCTGCTTCAGAAGTTGGTAATTTGAATATTACTATCCTATGTGCCCAATTATGAAGCAAGGCAACCAGTTTGGCAAGCCAGGTTTTCTAGAGATTGACAATTAGAATCTATAAAACAGCAGTAACTTCTGAGGTCTAGGTATCTTGGGAAACTCCTCTGTTACAGCTGTGTTGCACAGAAAATTTATTTATGGTAACAAAAACCAAAACCAGAAGATGGCTATTATACATTTCTACATAAGTTCTCGTACCATTCAAGGGAGAGAGTGATGGTTTTGTAAATGCCTTCTGTCTCTGTCCATAAAAGGCTGCTCCTAAATGACCTTAGAGTTTAGAGTTTTGTCTCCGTTTGTATCTTTATACCAATAGCTCCCTCCCAACTTTATACCTATAATTGTTTTCAATAAAGAGCCTCTAATTAGAAGAGCCTGCAGGCTCTGGGCCTTGCACAATTCTGCTGTTACCACGGAATAAGAAAAGCCAATCCTGATGAAATGAAAACTTACAAACAAAAAAGAAGAATGTTAAATCTTGGCAAATAAAATAAGAAGCATGTGTTATTCTGCTTCTATAGACCAGAACCTCTAAACCCAGCCAAGTTGCCTTGGTTTGGAAAGGTAATGTTGATATATAAATGTAGATCCCATAAAAATCTACATAATCATTGAATAGATGAAATGTAAAATGAAATCTTTAGGAAAGCACTGTTGGTGAGCATTGGCTCCTTAAGACATTAAAAACATTGTACAAAACCTACAAGTGGGTTCATTCCACCAGTGCAAGCATGTTTTAATATCAGATCTTCTGTCACTACAACATTCCTTATCCAAAAGCTTCGAGACTCTAAACTAATAGAGATTAACAGTGTTTCCGGAGTTGAAATAATTCTTTAAAAAACAGAATGAACAATTGAGCTAATTCCAGTATCTTGGTTGCCTTTCAGTTTGGATCAAGAAATGGCATGTATAATATTATGTGTATATTTGCACCTCTGTGCTTTAAAAACAATGCTAGGCTCAAAAGCACCCGAGTCACACTGAGACCGTCATGACAAATGAGTTACTAGTTAGATTGTCATCCCAATGAATGCAATCACAATTTATCACTGTTTTCCTATTTGTCAGCATTCTGACCTCTATACTTTTTCATCTTTTCTACACAGGTGCTTGTATTTTCTTAGGCTAGGTATATTGAAAATTAGAAACACTAGGTGAAATACTAAATAGCTTTAAATTTGATGCTGCTAAATTCCCTCCAAAAAGACTCGACTGTCTTGTAATTTTCCAGCCCCTACTCCCCATCCATGTTTTTGCCCCACTGCTTGGCAAGTGGATGATGTGAAGACTTCTCCAGAATTTCTCTGACTGCTACCCAAGGCTCCTCAAGCTTAGAGCCAGCTCACATTTTTTGTAGAGGTTCCCAATGTTTGTAGAATTGTGTTCTTTCAGCCAATTCAAACTGTCTTCTCTCTCCCGGGATCCCTCATAGGTTTTGACACTTAAGCCTTCTTGTTTTCTAGCACTATGATGGATTGCTTTATAAGCATATCTGTAGAATGTTTCCATTGGAGGAAGCTGGGTGAAGGGTACATGGAACTCAATGTATTATCTTTGCAGCATCCTATGAGTTGCTAATTATTTCAAAATTAAGGTTTTTTTAAAAGCACATTTGTCATTTCTAGGGATTTAAATTGAGGGAGGGGATATTATGTGTAAACAGGATAGCTGATGCAAGGTTGCTGTACAACACAAGGAACCCAGTCTGCACTCTGATGACCTGGGCGAGGGCAGGGGGGAGGAGGGGCAGGCTCAAGAGGGAGGAGATGTATGTATCATTATGGCGGGTTCAGGTTGCTGTACAGCAGAAACCAACACAACATTGTAACAATTGCAAAACGAAAAATAAAAATACTGAGAGGGGAAGTCCAGAGCAAGTACTCCGTGAAGTCCAGAGCAAATACTCCGTTGCATGTATATTCCATCATGACTGTTTCATTTTGAATCATTACCAGAAAGTATTTTCTTTTTTAAATGCCAATAAAAATCCCATATACCTTTTTACAAAAGAAGGAATGAGGTGGGTTGACATATGCAAATGTGAAAGAATTATAAAAAATGACTTGATGTTTGTATTTGTCCCTTTGAGATGGTTGGGTGGCATCGCCAACTCAATGGACATGAGTTTGAGTAAACTCCAGGAGTTGGTGATGGACAGGGAGGCCTGGCGTGCTACAGTCCATCAGGTCGCAAAGAGTCAGATACAACTGAACTGAACTAAACACAGAATTTGTGTTTATTTCAATTCTAACTTGAAAAAAAAAAATCAGAGCAGTGCAGTGAGTTACAAAGATACGTCTCAATAAAAAGATTCTCAAAAATGAGTTGGACTAAACTTATAACAACTATGGATGTGATCATTCTAAAGATGCCAGTTTGTAGTTCCTTGTCAGTCCAGCAGTTACGAGTCTGCATTTCCATTGCAGGGGGCACAGGTTCGATCCCTGATCAGGGAACCAAGATCCCACATGCTGCACAGAGCAGCCCAGAAAAGAACAACAACAACAAAAAAACAAACAAATTAAGATACCAGTTTGTGTCTACTTTTTGCAAATGTTTCTTATAAAAGCTCTCGTTAAGGTGATAACGTAGTAAAGGTATACTGATGAAGCCTCATTAAACTTTATGTAAAAATAGATGAAATAATGAAAGATCCATCACAGCACTCCTGCTTTCAGGAATCCAGGGTCATCTTCCTTTTTGATCTGGATCACAGTGGCTTGCTTGCTGGAGTAAAGATACTTACTAGTCATTATTTTGAGGTATCTCATGCACGCTCAGTCACTTCAGTCATGTCTAACTCTTTGCAACCCCATGGATTATAGCCCACCAGGCTCCTCTGTCCATGGGATTATCTCAGTAAGAACACTAGAGTAAGTTGCCATGCCCTCCCCCAAGGGATCTTCCCAACCCAGGGATTGAACCCACGTCTCTTACGTCTCCTGCTTTGACAGGTGGGTTCTTTACCACTTGCGCCACCTGAGAAGTCCTGAGGCATCTTACAATGTTACCAAATAATACCAGCACCAAGTTGATCTGTTTGTATATTTCAGGACAATTCCATTTTATTATTACTTCTTATCACTCAGGGCCTTGTTAAAATTACGCTTTCAAAGCATAACCTGGACTTCCACCTGGTAATTCCTTTCACCAACTTGGGACAAGCCACAGCTGTGAGCAGGTGCACTCTGCCCAGTTCAGTGTCCACCTGGTGTCAGATGCGATGGTGTCCAGATGAAATCTGGAAGGGAGGATTCCTGACTTTGCCCCAACTCTGTGTCTCTTGTGGTATACTCTGTCCTTGCACTTTCTAAAATAAACTGTGACATGTAAGCAATTCTGTAACTCGTTTTTTTCTGCAGGCTTTTTGGAAGGCATACAAGCAACGGGAAGCATATAAACGCAGACGACAAATGTTCATTGATAATATTCATTCTATTGTGAAGGTAAACACTCTTTCCTACCTTAGCAAGCGTGTAAACTTTTTCCTTCCTTCTCCTTTTGCTTCTGGAAGACAGACTGTGTCTGAGACTTGATGTCAGAAGCAAGTCCTGGGTTTGAGTCCCGCCTCCCCCCTGACTTAGCTGATCATCTTTAAGAAGGTCCATCAGAACACTATGTTGTTGCTGTACTATTAGGTTGGTGCAAATGTAATTGCGGTTTGCCATCGTGAGTTTTAAATCAATATGACTAGGTTCAAACACGTCTTTACTAATCAAAATAGGAACCATTACAATCAACACATTTTTGCCAATGAGAAATAAGATTGTTTATTTCTGTAGCATAAAAATCTGTGCTTCAGGATTCAACAAACTCTTGGAAAGCATTTTCTGCCTCCTGCTGGTTGTGGAAGCATTTTCTCTGCAAAAAAGTTGTTGAGATGCTTGAAGAAGTGGTAGTCGGTTGGCAAGAGGTCAGGTGAATATGGCAGGTGAGGCAAAACTTTGCAGCCCGGCTCATTCGACTTTCGAAGCATTGGTTGTGTGACGTGCCATCAGGCATTGTCATGGAGAAGAATTGAGCCCTTTTTGTTGACTGATGCAAGCTGCAGGCATTTCAGTTTTCGGTGCATCTCATGGATTTGCTGAGCATACTTCGCAGATGTAGTGGTTTCACTGGGATTCAGAAAGTTGGAGTGGATCAGACCAGCAGCAGACCATCAAGCAGTGACCATGACCTTTTTTGGTGCAAGTTTGGCTTTGGGAAGTGCTTTGGAGCTGCTCCTAGGTCTAACATTGAGCTGGACATTGCCAGTTGTATAAAGTCAAGTTTTCGTCACATGTACCTCACAATCCAATTGAGAAAGGGTTCATTACTGCGTATAGAATAAGAGAACACTATACTTCAAAATGACAGGTTTTTTTTATTTTCTGTCAGATCATGAGGCACCGATATATCGAGCTTTTTGACCTTTCCAATTTGCTTTAAATGCCGAACAACCATAGAAGATCAACACTGAGTTCTTTGTCAACCTCTTGTATCATTGTAAGAGGACAGCTTCAGTGATTCCTTTCAGTTGGTCATTGTCAACTCCGATGGCCAGTCACTGTGCTCCTCACCTTCAAGGCTCTTGTCTCCTTTGCAAAACTTCCTGAACCACTGCTGCCCTGTACCTTCATTAGGAGTTCCTGGGCCGAGTGCACTGTGGATGTTGTGAGTTGTCTCCACTGCTTTGCAGTCCATCTAGAAATCAGATAAGAAAATCACTCAAATTTGCTCTTGTCTAACATCATCTCCATAGTCTAAAATAAACATAAAATACACACCGAGTAATAAGTCATCAGCAAAAAAAAAAGAATATGTATGATGGCTATGGCTGGTTCATGTTAGTGTTTGGCAGAAACCAACACAATACTGTAAAGCAATTATCCTTCAATTAAAAATAAATTTTAAAAAATAAAGCAAGAAATGTCCATGAAAATTATGTATAGCATAGCCACATTTATTTAAGAACGTATTCCAGTATCAAATGGCAAAGTTCAGCAGTGCAAAACCGCAGTTACTTTTGCACCAACCTAATAAATGCTTCTTCTCTAAAAAGTCCAAATTGATTTGGAGGAAATCCAGCTTAATTTCATGTTCTTTGTATGATCTTTTCTAATAATAATTAGAATGTTCAGGTTTAACAGTACAAACCTTAGTTGTAAGGCAAACGCAAAACCAATGACAAGAAGGAAGTATAGGAATTAGGGCCTGTGTTTAGTAGATAAGCCCATCTAACCCAGCTTCCGATCCAGGCTGGCTGCTCCAGGCTTAGAGAAGGAGCAGCCGTTGGGGTGCCCACTCTCAGAGCTGAAAATTGAAAAACTATCTGGCAATGAGCTTGTAGAAACTTGGAAATCCAGGTAAGAGTCAGAAGAGTAGGACTGGAGAGAGATGAAGTCCGATGAGATATGTTAATACTTTTTAAACTGTGAGGACAGAGAATGACATGGTCGAGACCTTTTGCATTATTAGTTCCTGAACATGTTACACTTGGAAATATCCTGTGCTCACCATGGAACACTTGCTTATTCAGCCAGAAAACCATGGGTCACAGTGGGTCCCTCATGAGACCTTTGCAATGTTTTCCTGTAAAGGCCTAAAAAGTATTGGCTGCATTTAAGGGATGTTGGAAGCAACTCTGCACTTAGTTTTATTTGATCCCCTGACCCATTGCAACTCTCAGCAAAATGCCGTGCTCGCTTGGCTTTTATTTACTGAGATTAAAACAAAATAGTACAAAGAGCTGCATTACCTTCTCCAGTATAAGCATAATGTGTAACATGTTCTGAACCCCTCGGAGGAACAGCGACGAAAGAAGCAGGAGGTGAAATAGAGGCTAAAGATGTTTATTAGTTGGTGGGTGGCTCATTTCTACTTTTTTATCAAATTATCAATATTATTTTTAAAAGACTGCCTAGAGGGCTATGAAAGGTGGTTTGGTAATTGCCTGGATTTTTCTTTTTCACTTATTTTTTAGATTCAGTCCTGGTACCGGATGGTAACAGCACGAAGGAATTACCTCTCACGACTGCAGTTTTTCAGAGCTCATGTAAGAGAAACACGTGGATTTTTGTCCTCCCTGAGAATGAACTTAAATGAATAGTCTGTGAATGTTAGCATTGAATGGTTCTTATTAAATGGTAGAAACAAAGGCTTGGAGGAAGAGAATGGATTTTAGAACTCAATGTGGTACTATTTAGTGGCTTTTTACATTTTTTTGTGCAGAGTAAGACTTCATCAGTCAGAACTGGAAAGGAAACGGGTGAGGAAAAATTTATGTGGGCTAGTTATGCCAGAGAGTAAAAGACACTAATGAAGGACTTTCCAACTTTGCTTGCAAAGTTTTTAATTACTGCTAACCAGTTAAATATAAGCCCACAGGAGGAATTTTTTCAGGATTTTTGAAGAATAGATATGTGAACATAGATTGGACCATCTAAGTTTGGTGGTAAAATGCTTTTCCCTTTTTAGATATCTTTATTTAGACAATCCCTTTGCAATCTTGTTTATATACTGTTAGCTAACTTATCTGACCCTTTCTTCAAAGAGAATGCAAACATAAACGTTGACTACACCACATCTAAATACTGTCAGTTCTAAATAGTGTCCATTCTTCAAATGCCGTCAGTTTTTGAAGAGTTCTAAATTCTAAAATAGTGGAGTAGATGGAACTCTGGGAGGTTGTGACTGGTCATCTTCTTTTGCAGAACAATGAAATTGTGAAAATCCAGTCTCTATTGAGAGCGAGCAAAGCTAGGGATGACTACAAAACACTGGGTAAGTGGAGCATTCTGAAACAAAGTATTCCTTATAAACCAAGCAAGCACAAGTTACTTCCATCTGATCACGTCATGCACGTTACCGCCAGTAGACTTGACCATCTCAGACCCGAGCATGTCATTGACAGGAAACGGGCCTTTCTGTCAAAGTGGAATGGTTAAGGGCAGTAGATGGGATTTCTTCTTCAAAAAAAAATGGACAATGTTGAGGGGAGGGGATAAATTAGGAGTATGGGATTAACAGATACACACTGCTATAAATAAAATTGATAATCGGCAGGACCTACTGTATAGCCCAGGGACCTGTATTCAATATCTTATAATAACCTATAATAGAAAAGAATCTGAAAATTTATATTTATATATGTTTTTCTGCAACAGCTTATGGAAAAAACCAATTTTGGCCAAGGGAAGGGGAAAGTGAAGGGAAAGTCGCTCAGTTGTGTCCGACTCTTTGCGACCCCATGGACGGTAGCCTACCAGGCTTCTCAGTCCATGGCGTTTTCCAGGCAAGAATACTGGAGTGGGTTGCCATTTCCTTCTCCAGGGGATCTTCCCGACCCAGGGATCGAACCCAGGTCTCCCGCATTGCAGGCAGACGCTTTACCCACTGAGCCAATATATATATATTTACAGTGTTGTGTTAGTTTCAGTGTTTTGTGAAGAATATATAGTGATATGTATGTAGATTAATGATATACTTCAATTATGCTTCAATTTTAAAAAAGAGAGTTGGCATGAATGCTGATATTTTTGTATTAAATGGGAGGTGAATATGGGCTCTATGGTAGGGTTAATGGCAACCTCAAGAGGGCTCACGCCAAGGGGCACCTTCCAGGACCCCTGCTGCCAGCACCCCGTCCCTGTGACAAGCCGATGCTGACTCCCACCTCTGCAAGAGGCCCTCCAGCGCTGGCAGGCTCATGCCCACAGCACCAGCCTTGGGACGCGGTCCCTGTGCCCATTTCCTGAAGTGATGTGGAGAGGGCCTCGCAGAAGTGGACTCAGTGGTGGCTTCTTGGCAGGACTGTCTTAGTGTTTCCTGCAGCCTATCAGTCATGAGGTCACTGGCAAGAGGTCAAGATAAAAACTGTACACCTGTCTCACTATGTATTTCAAAAGAAAATCGTGAAAAACAATCATGAAAGGACCTCTTACAGATATTCAAAAAATAATAAGAATAAGCTAGAGGCAGGAATTTAATGCAAAAGAGTTAGCCAGAAGATAAACTTACATCTGAATACTGTTTCATTTATTACCTGGCCTGTGATTTCTTTTTCTTCTCATTTTAAGAACAAAACATAGCCATATAAGAAATTTGGAAATATGAATAAGAAGGGGAAAAGCACATAGTTTCACCTCCAAAGAGAACTACAGACATCTTCATGTAATTTCATTTTAGACTTTTCACAGTGCCTGTGGTTTTTAAGCTGTCTTCCTTATAATACTAGTATGTCATTTGCAGAAAGTTGAAAAACAGAAAAATAAAATAAAAATCCCCCAGAAAGAGCATTCACGTTTTGTGCCATCTTTTTCAGCTTCAGCTCTGCGCATGTTTGTTATTCTATTGTTCGTTTGTTTTACATAGTGAAGCATTCTTTATATGCTGAATTTTTAACATTCTAATTATCATAAGAACATGTGATAAAGGGCATGTCCTAGATTAAGTCTGGAAGAGCTTGCTGACAAGTTTATTAGCATTGCCCAGATTCTTCAAATATTTAGGTCACTCAGGATTAGTTTTGAGAGAGCAAAACACATCATTGTGTATTTTAGTAGTGGCCATTATGTTCTCTGTAACTATTTTGTGTCTTATTAATTTTTTTTGAAAGAAATCAAAATACTGCTCAGTAATGTTCCTAGCACAGTAGTAGTAAGTAGTTTCGCCAACACCTTTTATTGTCAAAAGTCTGTCTGAATTATGGAGCAAAGTGTATGACCCAAGGAAGACCCTCCCTGGTACTTGTTAAGGGAGCCTCCAAGGCCAGGTTCTGCCTCGAGCTGTGGAATCTTGCGAATACTGCCTTGCTTGCTAGGTTCCAGAATCCAACATGCAGACTGAGGGAAGAACGTGTCTCTAATGCCACACTGCTCCACTTTGCAATTGATGAGATTCATGTCTCCATTGGTAGATGTCTTTCTTTAAATTTTTACAAGTAAAGCTGAAGAGGAGGGTTTGTTTTCTGAGCCCTGACACACTAAAATAGGTAAATTAAGGATAAATTTTCCAAACACATACAAACTGCTTTTCCTCTCCTTTGTGGGTAGTTTTGGTTTTGTTTTTCTTTAAATTATGCTAGCATTTAGAATACTTTATTGACAAAAATCCATCCCTAAATTGTATATTCAGTAAAGTAGACAATTGTAGAAACAGTGCTAGATCTGGAGAGGAAAACTCAGCTGTGAGATTACAAACCAATTTCACATAATTTAGCGTGTGTCCACTTCCCTCAAGACCACCCCCAACCAATACCTTGTAAATAAGTAGGACATATATAACTTTGTGGGTAGTTTTTGTCACTTGCTTACTGTTTTTTAAAGTTACAAAGATAGAAGGAATTCCAGCTAAAAATCTAGGTGATTTCTTATTAAAGCGTAGAAGACAGAAACTATGTTAGTGAACAAATTAGATAAAAGCTGCTTTGACAAACAAGGCAGCTTTGTGGTAACTGAACTGTAAATTTTCATTTCTTTCTCAATTTAGCACCTTCATAAAACAACGGCATTTTCTTAAGCTGAAAAATATCACTTTTCTTAACCTGTCATGATTCATTTTCACCCATTTCCTCCAAAAAGGCACTGAATGCATTCAGGTGTGGAACTTGCTAGAACTTTAACTGGCCACTTGTAAGGGCTGACTGTGAAGTTGGGTGGTTTCCTGAAACTAAAGTTACCACAAAATGGTGTGAAGATGCAAGAAAGCCAGCTGTTGACAGAGGAGCTGTTACATTTGAACCGTAATAATTTCTTGAAGAGGCAAGAAAGCCAGCTGTCGATTGAGGAGCTGTTACATTTGAACCATAAAAATGTGTAAATTATTCATTTGTTTCTACCTGCCCTCTTGGCACACAAAATGATACACAATTCTCTGGAGCAGGCAGAGAGAACTTTGGATGAGATGGCTTACGATCTCTCAGCTGTGTAACTGAGCTCTGGTGTGTGGTTCAGGCTGTTCCTGAAATGGTCATGTCACCAACAGCATCTTTGGTAAAACAGTAGGAAAATAAATTCACATATGCTTTGGTGATCAGGAAGTGAAGGGTCCATGATCCACGGTATCTTGCGATCTAGTGGAATATGAGGTATTGTTATCCAGTAGATTCCGAGCCTGGAGGCAGGTGTGGACCTCTGATGCATTTCCTTGATAGAGACCGATAAACACATCAGAAGAGGCACAATAGTAATAGAGATGACTCTAGAATTGGCTGTTTGTGCTGGGTTCATGCTGCTAATTGTTTGCATTGTTGATTGAACTCTGTAAGTGAGAAACCACCACACAGCCTAACAGCAGTAGTAACATAAAGAAGCTTGAATAGAGCCCTGATGTAAAGGAGAGGATGTTGACTGAGGCTGCCAAAGCTGGGCCAGGCTCTCTCAAGTCCTCTTTGTGTTGCTGTGTCCTGTCATCAGCACCGAAGGTCCAGTTGTTTACTCTTATGATTTACCCAAAGTCACTCTCACTAAACACCTTTAAAAAGTTGGTGTTTTGTTTTGTTTTGTTTTGTTTTGTTTGCAAAGTCACAGTGCCGAGGAATCAAAGCGTAAGTAAGGTTCAAGGCACTAAGGGAAAGCCAGTGGTAGAATTTACATAGATGCCCTCACCATGACTAAGCCTGGTCTCCTAGGTGCTGAGGGCCCTCCCTGGTTCATGCTGAAATGACAGGGACCCAGTTTCAATTTCTAAAATTGTTTTGTTTCTGCCAAGTGTTCCAGCTGTGGTCCTCTTGGCTTCTGTTCTCCCTTGACTGACCTTTCCTAATTCCCCTTTCACCTAATTCTTGCTCCTTCCCCCAGAGTCTTTTGGACAGAAAAAACAAACACATTCTGCTTCCTGTGGCAAGAACAGAAATCTCTTATCTGGCTCAGCCACAAGCTCTCAGAGCTGGGACTACTCAGTGTTAGCATTCTTTCCCTGATTCCTCATCAATAAGACACCAATAGATAGAACTATCTCCTCAGTGTGGGAGTCCTGGAAACAGTGTGAGAGACGGCCGATAAACAAACGCTGGATAACAAGGAAATTGTGAGGCAGACATTCTCAGTGGCCTGCGTTTATTTATATGATCAGTTTCCTTTGACACGTCATGCTTGATGTGAGGCGGGATGATTCACTGTGGGGCCCAGCACCATCATTGCTCTATTCTCTGATAATGCTTTCTTTAAAGACCTAGTTTCTGTCCTCCTGATGGTCCTTTCAAGCATGCCCAGTTGAAGCACTCCTTTCCTTTCCTTGCAGTTGGCTCCGAAAACCCCCCATTAAGAGTAATCCGCAAATTTGTATACCTGTTGGACCAAAGCGACTTGGATTTCCAGGAAGAGCTGGAGGTAGCCCGATTGAGGGAGGAAGTGGTGACCAAGATCAGGGGCAATCAGCAGCTGGAGAAGGATCTGAACCTGATGGACATCAAGATCGGGCTCCTGGTGAAGAACAGGATCACGCTGGAGGTCAGTGGGGTGTCTGGGACTCTTGGCTCCCAGAAGACAGAAGATGCTTGTATATGTGCCCACATCACTCTTGGTCCAGCTGAGCTCCTTTGGAGTCCAGAACGGGTGACCCAAAGTTTGTTTACCATTTAATGATGCTCAGACAGAACTGACCTGGAAAATTCTTTGCCTTCCCCTCTTTGATAACATTTGGTAAGACTTCTTTATCATTCTCAAAGGAAGTTTATACGAAATAAAACCTACTTACATGTGTCCCTTCATAGCAAGACTAAGGCCTTTCTATACTATTAAAGAGAAATTAAAAGATATCAATTTATAGTTCAGTCCGGTCACTCAGTAGTTTCTGACTCTTTGCGACCCTGTGGACTGCAGCACGCCAGGCTTCCCTGTCCGTCACCAACTCCCAGAGCTGGCTCAGACTTATGTCCATTGAACAGGTGATGCCATCCAACCGTCTTATCCTCTGTCGTCCCCTTCTCCTCCTGCCTTCCATCTTTCCCAACATCATGGTCTTTTCCAATGAATATTCAGGACTGATCTCCTTTAGGGTGGACTGGTTGGATCTCCTTGCAGTCCAAGGGACTCTCAAGAGTCTTCTCCAGCACCATGGTTCAAAAGCATCTATTCTTCATCACTCAGCTTTCTTTATAGTCCAATTCCCACATCCATACCTGACTACTGGAAAAACCATAGCTTTGACTGGACACAGACCTTTGTCGGCAAAGTAACGTCTCTGCTTTTTAATATGATGTCTAGGTTGGTTATAGCTTTTCCTTCCAAGGAGCAAACATCTTTTAATTTCATAGCTGCAATCCCCATCTGCAGTGATTCTGGAGCCCAAGAAAATCAAATCTGCCACAATTTATAGTTAAAAACAAATATTTCAATATGAAAATACATGGGCCTGATACCATTAGATGTGATAGAGTTACCAGAGATTGGCCCCCTGCAGAGGATAACCACAGATGGAGAGAGCTACAGACGAGACTGGTCAGGAGAGTGGTGGAAGTGTGCATGAATTCATTTTCCAAAATGGAGAACAGGGTAATAACTCCTGGGTGATAACTCCTTGAATGAGCAAAATGTGGTCTTCCCTCCACCCCAACCACTCGACGTGGAATTGCCGTCCTAGAAAACTAAGTTTATATTAAAATTCTGAATGATCTCTGTTGTGCTTATATGTAACATGATTAGATTCCAGGCTCAAGCAGTTATACACTGAATTTTGACCTACATGAATGACCAGCAGGGCATTAAAAAATCCAACCATGTGAGATATGACCCAGGCCCAGCCTACCGACAGCTGGACTGCAGAGCATCTGTCCTCCCAGCACCTGCGCACTGGAAGCCAGCAGTGTCCTCCAGTCCATGACATGTGGACCCACCCACGCTGTTCCCAGATGACCTCTACAGAGTGGCACTTCCCTGACGTGCCTGGGTCTATGCTCAGTTCAGTTCAGTCACTCAATCGTGTCCGACTCTTTGCGACCCCATGAATCGCAGCACGCCAGGCCCCCCTGTCCATCACCAACTCCTGGAGTTCACTCAAACTCACGTCCATCGAGTCTGTGATACCATCCAGCCATCTCATCCTCTGTCGTCCCCTTCTCCTCCTGCCCTCAATCCCTCCCAGCATCAGAGTCTTTTCCAATGAGTCAACTCTGCATGAGGTGGCCAAAGTCCTGGAGTTTCAGCTTCAGCATCAGTCCTTCCAATGAACACCCAGGGCCGATCTCCTTCAGAATGGACTGGCTGGACCTCCTTGCAGTCCAAGGGACTCTCAAGAGTCTTCTCCAACAGTCACTCCCTAATAATGGCCTCTAAATAAATAACATTGTCATTTTGTGTCTGTGAGAAACCTGCTAGTGTCAGAGCTCCAAATACCATGTGAAAAGTGTTTTTATCCAAGGAAGGAGACTTCCAGGACAAGACCTCTCTCCGTGTCCCTATTCCCCTGCCATGTCAGTTTTCAGAAAGCCTGTAAGGAAGGCAGGGAAGCTGACCTCCTGGATGCCCTGAGAAGCCGACAGAGGTCAGAGGTGCAGAGTCAGCTTCCCGTGTGGTTCTGGGAAACTGGGAGATGAGCAGTCACAGGAGGCTACCAGCTCCGTGGTCGTGGGAGTGCCTCACTCCTGTCTACCCACCTCACAGGGATTCCAGCAAATCACTACAGAGAAAATAAGGAAACCAGAACAATTCATAAGACAAGAAATGACCATCTTTCCTAAATATTAAGGAATAAAACTACACATTTAAATTTTCTGCATTTAACTCTATTTTCATTATTTTATCCAGAAAAACAATAGTACTTTGGTCTTTAAAAACAGTATATGTTTGTATTGTTCAACACACATGAAAACTTTTAAGTATAATATATTCCAGAAAGTCCCTCAGAGAATGCCTTTTATAGCCTTAAACTGCTGTTTTATCCTATTCCCATAAAGTCGTAAACAGGAAATGTCTTGCCTTTTAAAATAAAGGCTTAGTTGCAAAAGAGTATGTGGAAATGCAAGCATGGCAGATTTTCAGATCTTTATGAGTGTTTAAGATGTTTTTAAAGCATTACTAGCTTTTTTTCCTCGGATGTCAAGATTTTTATTTGCAAATAAAAACAGCTGACCATGATTAGCTTAGAGAAGAAAAGAATTCACAAATACCAGAATCAATAAAGCATTACTACTTGACAGCATTATGAAACTTAATTCTTCAACTTATATTCTTCAACACCAAATATTTATCAAGCGCTGATTAAACTAGTGATAAGTACATACTCTTTCATCTTATCATTAATAGGATTTTTCACGTGATGATAAGAATAATACAGTTGAAATTTTATTTGTAGTGGTAAAATAGTGGGAAACAACCCAAACCCCAAAACATCAAGTAATAGAATCAGTCCAACAAGTATGTTACAGAGCCACCGGGGGAAAAAAAAATCACTTCTGAAGAATATTTCAGGGCAGATAGAAAGGGTTGCAATATAATGGAGAAGAAAATAAAACAGTGAAATTTCTTTTATTGTAAAATATATATATACAATTGAGCTAAAAGCGAAGAGGAACTAAAGAGCCTCTTGATGAAAGTGAAAGAGGAGAGTGAGAAAGCTGGCTTAAAACTCAGCATTCAAAAAACTAAGATCATGGGATCTGGTCCCATCACTTCATGGCAAATAGATGGGGAAACAATGGAAACAGTGACAGACTTTATTTTCTTGGGCTCCAGGATCACGGCAGATGGTGACTACAGCCATGAAATTAAAAGACGCTTGGAAGAAAAGCTATGACAAACCTAGACTGTGTATTAAAAAGCAGAGACATCACCTTGCTGACAAAGGTCCATCTAGTCAAGGCTATGGTTTTTCCAGTAGTCATGTATGGATGTGAGAGTTGGACCATAAAGAAGGCTGAGTGCCAAAGAATTGATGCATTTGAACTGTGGTGTTGGAGAAGACTCTTCAGTCTTGGAGAAGAGTGTTGGACTGCAAGGAGATCCAACCAGTGGATACTAAAGGAAATAAGTCCTGAATATTCACTGGAAGGACTGATGCTGAAGCTGAAGCTCCAATACTTTGGCCACCAGATGTGAAGAGCTGACTCATTGGAAAAGGCCCTGATGCTGGGAAAGATTGAAGGCAGGAAGAGAAGGGGATGACAGAAGATGAGATGGTTGGATGGCATCACTGACTCAATGGACATGAGTTTGAACAAGCTCTGGGAGTTGGTGATGAACAAGCAAGCCTGGCATGCTGCAGTCCATGGGTTGCAAAGAGATGGACATGACTGAGCAACTGAACTGATCTGAAGCTGAAAGAAAAAAACAAAACTAAGCAATTTTTCTTTGCATGATAGAATTAATGGTTAATTAGTTATGGTTGATTCTTAGAATTAACCATATTTTTTTGTTTGTTTTAAACAATGAGCATGTGTTGAGTGAGAGAAAAGATTTTAAAGAGAAGTGACTTAATTCTTACAGAGCAACTCCAGCTCTCTGTAGTAACCCTGTGTCTTACTATTCTTTTAAATGGTCATTTCTGCTAGAAACCTCACAAAGTCAGTGGGCAAGTGAAACAGCTAACAGTGGTTAGAAGCAAAAGGAAGTTAGGAAAAAGAAACAGATAACTGAAGTAGAAGTTCCTGAGAGGTATAGGGAGGAAGAAATGGCTAGACTCTTAATTAGCTTGAAGGAAGACTGAAGTAGAAATAGAAGGGAACCTTGAATCACTAAAACACCCACTGATGGCTGTACTGTATCACGTGAGTACAGACTTGCAGCCCAGGGCTACCTGAGACCCAGGACTGAAATTTACTGCTTAATAAAGCTCCTTCATTGCTTATATGAACATGTTTCCTTAATGTCTCTAGGCCTTTTCTTTACTGGAAAATGTGCTAAATGCCTTACATGGATTATTTTTAACCTTCACATCAACTCAATAAGGTTGCTATTATTAAGCCCATTTTATATATTTAAGGAAACTGAGCCTTAGAGAGGTGAACCTGAGCGAAGTCACAAAGCTCCTTATGCTTTGTGGATACCCATACTTTTATGACTCCAAAGCCCAAGCCCTTTGTCCTAGTTCACGCCTTCTACGAAAGTGTGTATACATTATCATATCACCTGCATGCAGATAGTATATTACCAGGGGGAGGGGAAAGATGGTGGCAATTAGGGCAACACTGAAAAGTGGAAATATTACGACAAGTTGAGTGCCATTGCTTCTTCAAACCAGCATTCCCCGAGATGTACAATATTTATCGATAAGAATTGTTGTTCAGTAGCTCAGTCACGTCTGACTCTTTTGCAATCCCATGGACTGCAGCACGCCAGGCTTTCCTGTCCTTCATCATCTCCTGGAGCTTGCTCAGACTCATGTCCATTGAGTTGGTGACGCCATCCAACCATCTCATTCTCTGTCATCCCCTTCTCCTCCTGCCCTCAATCTTTCTCAGCATTAGGGTCTTTTCCAGTGAGTCAGCTCTTCGCATCAGGTGGCCAAAGTATTGGAGTTTTACCTTCAGCATCAGTCCTTCTAATGAACAAACATTCAGGACTGATTTCCTTTAGGATGGACTGGTTGGATCTCCTTGCAGTCCAATGGACTCTCAAGGGTCTTCCTGTTCCTGTCTTTACCAAATCTATTGATATTAATAATACAGAGGAATTTAGTTCTGCCCTAGAGCTTGCCTACCACCCCCTGCTCTCTCCTCTTCTGTATATGTCCAAAAATATGACCCTAAAGATGAAGTCTGCTACAAAACAAAGGAAAAGTCCCCCGTTTCCAGCACTAACCCCATTGAAAGTAGTTGGGAGGCCACGGGCCAGGGGGACAGTGATGGAGAGGTTGCAAGTACCAAGATTTTTTTTCCTCTGTATATTTAAAATCAAGATAATCAGTTATCCCATGTATTTGGGAGAACTGTGTGATCTACGCATCACCGGTTATTTGAAGAGGAGAAGCCTGAGTTAGATGGAACTGTAAGCAATTAGTCTGGTGCTGTCTTAGGATGTCTTGGGCTTCCTGATAGCTCAGCCTGGTAAAGAATCTGCCTGCAATGCAGGAGACCCTGGTTCAGTTCCTGGGTTGTGAAGATCAGCTACAGGAGAGACAGACTACCCACTCCAGTATTCTTAGGCTTCCCTTGTGGCTCAGCTGGTAAGGAATCCACCTGCAATGAAGGAGACCTCGGTTCGATCCCTAGGTTGGGAAGATCCCCTGGAGAAGGGAAAGGCTACCCACTCCAGTGTTTTGGCCTGGAGAATTCCGTGGACTATATATTGAGGTTGCAAAGAATCAGACTTGACTAAGTGACCTTCACTTTCACTGTCATACATAGATAAGGATAGCAGGCCACTGTCTGGCTAGACTGTTCCTGAGCACCCACCTGGAGATAATTATGCTTCCTTTCTTCATCCTGAATGTATTTTTACATATTTGTGAAATAAGGGGGGAAATGTTGCCTTTTGGAAATTTTTATAGAAATGTAATCCCCTCTTTCCCCATATAAACCATTAGAAGAATATAAGTAAAGGATTAAGTCAAGGTTGCCCCCACCTCCCGCCAAGCTGAGAATGAGAAAGAATAAAAACATAGATGTAGAAAGCAGTGGGTGTAACTACACAGAACTATTTAATCTCAAAGCTCCAAGGGTTTTTCTCCCTACCTATGAACTGACCCCAGCTACGGGCGAAGTTATCGTCTTTCAGTCATTCAGACATGTCTGACTCTTTGCGACCCCACGGACTGCAGCACGCCAGGCTTCCCTGTCCTTCACCATCTCTCGGAGGGGCTGCTGCAGAGAGTCCTTTGGGGCTAAGAGCTCAAGGAAGCAGACAGACAAAGTTTTGGGAAGCACCACCTTCTCGCCACCTGCTCTCTGCAACAGTGACCCAATGTTGGGTGGCAGAGGAGGCATCCCAGAGCTGCGGCTTTCATGTAAGACACGTGCCATCAGCAGGCCATGAAATCAGTTTAGTGTGTCGCTGCTGTCTTTGAAAATGGAATAGAATAAAAGCAAACTGAAGTGTCAGTGAGTCCCAATAGTAAGAATGAGTATCGCTTTGAATAGTATGTGGGGGTGTGTTTATCAATAAAAGATGTAAAATGTATTTGTTACTGTGGATCTCCATAAAAATATTTGGTGGATCCTTATCTAAAGGACCTACCCTGGTCCATGACCCTTTAAGCCCCTTAAGGGGACACAATAGCCTGAGGTGACCACTTGACAGTGTTTTTAGACATACTTTCCAGCCATCCCTGTAAATAGTTAAAGGAGCCTGACTGAGGATCTGAGAACCTTAATTTTGTTAAATACTTAGAGGCTTCCTTTCCCTTCCATCTCTAATTTCTACATGGCATATTTCTGCAAGAGCTTTTATAGATCGAAATGATAGAATTCATTCTTTTAAAGGTTACAGTTTAGCAGTGTTTAGTATAGTACCAAAATTGTGCAACCCTTACTTCTATTTGATTCTAGAACATTTCATTACCCCAAAAAGAAGCACCCCCCCCCAAATGTTCTGGAATTAAAAATTGTGGTGATGGTTGCACAACCTCGTGTCTTTATGGAACACCACTGAATTGTACTCTTTGAAAGGACAAATTTCATAATATGGGAATAATATTTCAATTTTTTAAAGTTAAAAAAGGAAAAACATCCATATTCATTAACATCATCACCTATCACTCCAACCCCCAGCCATGGCAACCTTTAATCTGCTTTCTGTCATGATAGTTTTGCCTGTTCTGGGGCATCACACACACATGGTCTGCCGTGACCAGCTTCTCTCCCTTAGCCTAGTATTTATGTTGTGGCAAGAATCAGTACTCATTGCTCTTTACTGAAAATAGCATTCCATTCACATTTTTGGCCCATTAATCAACTGATGGACCCCTGCAACGTTTCTGCTTGTCAGCTGCTGTGAGCATTCATGTGCACGTTTCTCTGGACGTAAGTTTGCAGTTCCCTTTGGCATATATCTATCGGTGAAATTGCTGGGTCATGTAGTAACTTGTGGGGGCTTCCCAGGTGGCGTAGTGGTGAAGAACCTGCCTGCCACTGCAGGAAACACAAGAGACACAGCTTCAGGCCCTGGGTCAGGAAGATCCCCTGGAGAAGGAAAGGGCAGCCCCCTCCAGGACTCTTCCCCGGGAAATCCCATGGACAGAGGAGCCCAGCAGGCCACAGTCCATGGGGTCACAAAGACTTGGACACGACTGAGCGCGCGTGCATGGTAACTTGTGTTTAACTTCTGCGGAACGGCCGAATAGCTATTAATGTTGAACTCCTCTTCATGTGCTTTTGAGCCATTTATAGATGATCTTTGGGAAAATCCTTTGCCCATTTTTTTAGTTATTAGTCATTTTATTTTTAGATGTAGGAGCTCTTCATAGCGTACGGTGAATATAAGTCTCTTACCCAATTTGCAAACATTTTCTCCCATTCTATGGGTTGTTTTCTTTGATAGCATACTTTGAAGCACAAAGATTTTAATTTTCATGAAGTCCCCTTTTTTTTGTTGTTGTTGCTAGTGCTTTGGGCGTTGTAGCTAAGAAACCGTTACCTACATATACAAAGATGCATGTGTGAGAAGGTTCACTGCACTCTCTGAAATACTAATAAAATGTAAAGAAACTGTTCATCGAAAGGAATATGATTAAATAAATTATGACACACACACCCCTAAAAGAAACCGTTGCTTAATCCAGGGGAGCAAAAGCTTTTGTCTAGGTTTTCTTGTAAGAGTTTTCTGGTTTTCGCTCCTCTGTTTAGTTGTTTATGATCTCTTCTGAGTTAATTTCTGTTTATGGAGTGAGGTAGGGATCTGACTTCTTAATTTTTGGACCTGGATATTTAGTTGTCCCAGCATCATTTTTCAAAAAGACTGTTCTCTCCCTATTTAAGTGTCTTGGAGCTTACACTGCACGTTCGAATAAATGCATACAGCTTAGGAGAACAAATATTGCAAAAGCCAAACTTACCCACGATTTGGATTTTTCTTAATGTGTTTAGCACTCTCTGGTCCTTTGTTTCTTCATGAAGGAATGTGGAAAATTGATCTTTCCAGCTATGTGTGTCTTAGGGTGTCTGTGAAGGGAGGGGGGGGGGAAGAATACCAGAGTAAAAAGTAGTAATTCCATAAAAATTTTTTTTCCAGGATGTAATTTCACACAGAACCAAACTGAATAAGAAAAAAGGTGGAGAGATGGAAATACTGAATAACATTGACAACCAAGGGATCAAAAGTTTGAGTAAGGAGAGACGAAAAACACTGGAAACGTATCAGCAGCTCTTTTATCTTTTACAGGTGAGAATCATTTCTTTCACTGTGAGTTGTGGGTAAATGCTATGCTCCGTATTGATGGTTTACAACAGATCTTCTCCCATGCCAAGGCTATGATAGTTTACACATTCTGAGCGCTACTAAGTACCAAGTATTAATAAGAGCTTCATGCACATTTTCTCATTTTAATTCCTACTACAACCCTGGGAAGCTTCAGAGAATAGCTGATTGTTCTTCTCATATCACATGTCAGAAAACTGAGGCACAGTCAATGGTGATGAAAGGGTACTGGGACCCTGGCAGGCGACTTAAAGCCTGTCCTGCTTTCCATGACTATGTCACGCTCCAGTTATCAGCACAGATGATATAAATCTACCAGTAACATAAGCAGATGCTGTCAAACATGGAAAAATTAACTACGTGAAAAACAGATCCCTGCCAGAACCAGCCTGCCCTTCTTTTGAGGAAGGAGCTGGGGAGTTTGGATTAGGGAAATAGGATTCCTTTTTTCTTTCATTATTTCCGTGACATCACTCTTCTCTAAATGAACAGTAATTTTCCATTGCTTCCAGAGTGTGGGTGAGAACCCAGCTGAAGTGGTTGCTGCTGGACTCGGGTGGACCAGTTTTATTTGTTTGTTTGCTTGACCATTGATTAACCTCATCCACCCTCCAGCACATACAGTGAGTCCCTAAGGGAACAGTGAGAGAGAGAAACAGGGCCTCCCCTAGGATGAAAACTTTCCCCGTCCGGTGTCCCTGGGGCCGCTGCTGGTGGCCCTGATCCCGTCAAGGCGTGGAGATGCTTGAAATCTTTGCTTGAGGATCTCGCTGGCATCACGTGCGCAGAGAACACATTGCCCCAGCCTTAAGGGGTAATCAAGCTCTTCTCTCAGGGGTAGCTGCCCCGCTGAGAGAAGAGCTTGATTTTGGTAGTTGAGCGCGCTCTGCTTAGAATGGGACTGGAGCACAGGTGTAGTACCGCAGATGTCCACGAGGTGGCGGCATTGAAGGAAAAATGGTGAAACAAAATGTCCTTGGAATCCTCTGCTTAATGACAGCTTGCTTTCCAGAAAGAAGAGGGCCTCACACTAGGTGGGGAAGATTTCTCATCTGCTGATATTAGGTTAATGTTCATCCATCAGCTAGAAATTTGATGTTAGGCATTTATCATTTTTGACATCTGTTAACTTCCAAGCGTACGAAGCTGCTTCAGGATTTAGTTTTCCGATGTTGAATTTTGGCAGAATTTGTGACATTTAGGAAGGTGAAAATTTAGTCATTCACCTAAAGATCCCCTGGAGGAGGGGATGGCAACCCACTCCAGCACTCTTGCCTGGAGAATCCCCATGGACAGAGGAGCCTGGCGGGCTGCAGTCCCTGGGGTTGCAAAGAGTCGGACACGACTGAGCGACTTGGCACGCACACGCGCACACACACTAAGATTTGTATAATTTACGCTGCTGTGTAAATGGAGGCTCACTAATGGAAATGAGAAAAAGCACTGGAACATGTTTAGGATAATTCCACAAGTTTTATTCCCTAAACTATCCAAAATGGATACAGCCATAGCGTGACCATTCTGTTGTATCGATTGAAGTGTCAAAACACCATGATTTTTCTTTACCTTTTCTTCTCTCTGCTGTGGAGACAGTAACCTAAGACTAATGAGGAAACTAGAGAGAAGCAAATGGGATGGGCCTTTCACCTCTGGAAATACTTAGGCAGAACAGCAGGCCAACTAGTCCAGGTTTTGCTGTGGGCTTGTCTCTTCAGTGTGAGCTTAAATGTAAAGTTCTTAGGTCATCTGAGAGGAGTGAGGAGTGGGCTTCTTCAGCTGTAACTTTCCTTTCGTAAAAGCCCATATCTTATATGGGAAAAGAATCACCCCAGAACTCTCAGCAAGTTCTCCTGAGCGCCTTATTTATAACATTTCAGCCAGTCATTACAAGCTTGAGAATAAATCTAAGTAGTAAGCTGAACTAGAATTCGGGTTTTCTTAAAAATTTTACAGCTGAACTTCTTGAGAATATTAAATACTGGTTTCCCATGTGTTTCTTTTACATGAAATACAAAAGCAAAGGACAGTTTTCTTTTCTCACTGAAAGGAAGATGAAGAGTAAGACTTGCGCATTTCTCTGTCACTTTAATTTTCTTTTCTTCTAACCTCCATCTGATTAGTGTAATGCCTCCAGAAAAACCACATCACCACAAAGTCTGGCGCTATAGCTCTTGAACTCCATCTTCAGCTGAGCTCCTTGTCAATTTTTTTTTTTTTAATTCTTGTCGATCTTTAAAACTCATCCATCTTTTTTTTTCTTATCAGTTTCTTCTGGCATTTTCCCCATGACCTACCCTGAACTACACCCTTCGGCCTCTTGGCCTCGCTCTTCCTTTCTCATGCTTTGTAAAACATGGCCGGGCTTCCCTGGGGGCTCAGTGGTACAGAATTTGCCTGCTGATGCAGGAGACACAGGTTCCATCCCTGGTCCATGAGGATCCTCCAAGCCACAGAGCAGCTAAGCCCATGTGCCAAAGCTACAGAGCCTTCACTCTGGAGCCCGTGCTCTGCAAGGAAAGAAGCTACCACACTGCAAAGCCCGTGCCCTGGAACTAACAGTAGCCCCCGCTGCTTACCGCAGCTGGAGAAGGCCCGCACGCAGCAACACAGGCCCCGCCCAGCCACAGATCAAAGGATCTGTAAGATAAAAAGAAGTCATTTAGAAAACATAAAATATTTGTTAAACCATCACGGCCATCCCACTGTCTGTCTTACATCCTTTGCGTTTGCTTTCTAGTCTCAGAATATAGACTGTGTTGATTCATTCACCGGTCCTTCTAAGACAGTCTCTGTAGCTCAGCCCTTGATCCATTCTTGCCAGTCTCTTCAGATAGCTCAGCCACCCTCTCTCTCTTCTTTGTCTCTACAATGAATATTAATATTTATATTAATGCCTTCAAATGGTGAACAGTGAAACGTATTCATAATGCAATTATACTCCATAAAATATAATATGATATAGTATAGAAAATTTAAATCCTACCATAACTTTCTATTATAACTTCCTATAGTAGTGTTATTAGCTGCTACCTGTCTTAATATGAGCCAGAAATTCTTCTGTGTGCCTCATACATAAGAATTCATTAAAGAGTAAAGAACTGGGTACTCCTCTCTGCTTTCATAATATAGTAACATACAGTCTTGGGGGGGGTGTGTTTCGTCTTCTCTCTTTAGACCAATCCTTCATACCTGGCTAAGCTGATTTTCCAGATGCCACAGAACAAGTCAACTAAATTTATGGATACTGTTATTTTTACCCTGTACAATTATGCTTCCAATCAGCGAGAAGAATATCTACTCCTCAAGCTTTTTAAAACCGCTCTGGAGGAAGAAATAGCGTACGTATATATGTAAAAATACCAGTACGTTTTGTTAGTGGTGGATTTCTCTGATTTACTAACATGAGAGCTCACTCATTGGAAAAGACCCTGATGCTGGGAAAGATTGAAGGCGAAAAGAGAAGAGGGTGGCAGAGGATGAGATGGTTGGATGGAATCACCGACTCAATAGACATCCATGGATTTGAGCAAACTCCCGGAGATAGTGGACAGGGAAGCCTGGCGTCCTGCAGTCTGTGGGGTCACAAAGAGTCGGACATGACTTGGTGACTGGACAACAATTAGAAGTTATTTATACGTGTTAAAATGTATCAAATTTCTTAAGACATTTCTACGTCATAGATATATTAAAGTACAACTTTCTCCTTTTCTAGTGCTGAATTAACTTTTGATTTTGCGAGTGTACAAAGCTTTCTAAAGTCAGTGAGAGGGAATTCCCTGGTGGTCCAGTGGTTAGGACTTTGTGCTCCCACTGCCAAGGGCCTGGGTTCAACCCCTGATCAGGGAACTAAAATCCCACAAGCCATGCTGTGTGGCCAAAAAAAAAAAGAGAAAAAGAGAAAAAAGTCAGTGGGAAAAATTAACTTCATTAAAATGACGTGAGTAATAAAACCATAATCAGAGGAGGATAATGATCTCTGCTAAATAGTCTTTCCATCTTTTGGAACTTAAGCTGCTTTTTACCAATTTATTTTCTGACTTAGTTTATATTTAAAATATGTAGTTTACTGTAAAGAATGGGGGAGGGGGGAACACCCCGTAAGAAATACCTTTAGCTTTCCTTCCTTCTGGATGCCTTAAGCAGTGCTAATCTCATGGGTCTCCAGAGCTCTTAGCCAGGCCCCTCTGCCCACAGGGTGTCTATAAGGCATCAGGAGAAACAGCAATGCTATGCAGTAGAACAAGATAAGGACTAAATGAATGACGTGAACAGTGTCAGAGGGATGGAAAGAAAAGTTCCAATTAGGTCAACTGAAAGAGATTTTATGAAAGAGAAAGGAGTTGACCCAAAACCTTGAAGACTATCTACAGTTTTTATAAAAAGAAATGCAAGAGGGAAGTAAAGCACCACAGTGAAAGAAACAGCATGGGCCAAGGGGCAAGAGAGAAAGTAGATGAGGGACATCCCTGGGGGTCCAGTGGTTAAGACTCTGCATTTTCACTGCCTAGGGCTTGGGTTCGATTCCTGGTGAGGGAACTAAGATCCTGCAAGCTGCACAGCAAGGCCAAAAATGAAAAATAAAGGAAGTAGATTAGTTTCGCCAAGAGGTAACTTAAATCAGTGACCACCAGGACATGAGGGTTGGGCCAGATCATCGGAGACACTTGAGCAGAGGCCCAAGTGCAGAAGCTCTTGTTACTCTTGTTTTTGACATGACCACATGGAGTTTTTAGATTGATCTCCCACCTGCGTATGAACGGGATGAATTGGAGCTACACGGTTCAGGGAAGTGGGGGAGTGAGAAGGAAAAAGGCACAGCTTAGATTTTCAGCACGCTGAGTCTAAGTTTTAGGTGTAGAACATGTGGACGAAACTACCCAGCAGAATATTAGAAACTCAAGACTAACTCCCAGGAGAGAGGTGGGGAGCATCACACCCGTACACCGCCACCCAGTATTATCATTATTAGTATAGGTCCGCTTTCAGTTCATCCCTGCCTTCTAGATTGGAATTCAAGTTGACAAATTACTTGTAGATTCTTAACTTTCTCGAATAAGAAACTCATCATATACCTGAAACTTAACACAACGTTGTAAATCACCTCTACTCCAACAAAAAATTTTGACTCATCTTACAAACGCTAGCTTTTTCTTCTTTCTTTAATTGTGGGAGTGGTAGATTCTGGGAACCAGTTTATTTAATGGACACTCAGGCTTCCAGTGACTCCTGACAAAGCAGAGTTAGGAGTTGCATTGTAGATCCTACTCTGCAGGTCCTGTTTACCCTGCAGACCTTCGGCCGGATGCTTCAGGCACGTTGTCTGGTGATGACGGCAGATAGAATGGTCATACTTAGTGTGAAAGCTTTACTCTGACTTCCTGGAGATTTCAGACTCAGGTTGTAATACCCAAGACAGCATGTCACCCAAAGGTCTCCTTAGACTCAGGTGTGCTCACCAAATAGAGATGGGAGATAGCTTCCTTTTAAATCACACTGCCTTTGATTGTCAACGGGCTAAAATACAGCCCCCTTCCTCCCCACCCCCATCCCCTGTCCAAAGCCCTTGTCTGTCAGAATATGCACTGCTTGAAACTCAGTTCACAGAAGTGAGCCACTTGGTGTGGTTTGGACTGTTTTCAGATCCAAGGTGGACCAGGTCCAGGACATAGTCACTGGGAACCCTACAGTCATCAAGATGGTCGTCAGCTTCAACAGAGGTGCCCGGGGGCAGAACACGCTGCGCCAGCTCCTGGCTCCGGTGGTGAAAGAGATCATTGATGACAAGTCCCTGATCATCAACACGAGCCCCGTCGAGGTGTACAAGGCCTGGGTGAACCAACTGGAAACGCAGACTGGAGAAGCCAGGTAGCGAAGCCAGGGCGAGGCTGGTCTTCAGCACGGTTTTATCACTCCTATGTGTATACTTATACACACTCTTAAACACGGTTAAAAGACAAAATCTACTGTACAAAAAATTACTTTTCAATCCACGATTTATTACCTCTCTTTAATATCTCCAGGCAGGCAACATTCTTCGACTCCTGCTCATCTTAGTGGTACGTTTTATTTTCAGATTTCAGTACCAGTTGATGCCCAAAGCCACAATTTCTATAGTTCTCTCTCTTGGTTTTTCCTTGTATGTTCCTAAACCTGGACCTTGAAATGGTATACAATTTCTCTTCACTCAGTAATACCTACTTTTCTACAGTTACCAAATACATAACTTGAACATATAAGCATTAATTAGCCAGGTGGGATTGGCTTGTTTTAGGTAGTATCAGTAGATCTAAGCAATCCCAGGTTTTTATTTCCTGAAAAAAAGGGCATGTTGTAAATTTCATTAGGATATGCACAGAGAATTATATAGGTGGTTGTCACAGCATTGTTTGTAATTGCCAAAGTTAGGGAGAGTCAAAATATTTAGCTTTGGGGAATCTGTTAAATAAATGTATAACACATAATGGAGCAGTAACTAACTATTGGGAATGGTGGTACAGAAATATATTTGTTGGCCTGGGGAAAACGTTCACCATATCGTTTTTGGTTGTAGCTTGATACAGTAACTCATTTTCTATGTAAAGAAAATACATGCATTTATAGACACACACACACACACACGAAGAATCTATATGGGATGTGTATAAACATGAACTGCCTTATACACCCGTACACACGTGTGCAGAGGACCTAGAAAGTTAAGATAGGAAAAGTAGCTGTCTCTGGGTCAGTACTATTTCCCTGCTGGCTTATAGGCAACTTTTTCTGTAAAGACATACTGCTCTTGGAGTGGGATGGGGGAAGGGGAGGGCAGCTCAAGAGGGAGGGGATATATATAATTAGGACTGATTCACATTGCTGTGCAGCAGAAACCAAGGCAACATTGTCAAGCAATTTTCTACCACTTAGAAAGGAGCGTACTGCTCGTTATGATTAAAAAGAGAGAGAGTTAGCTGGGTCCACCTCTCCTGGGTCTGCTTCTTGTTCTGGAAGAGTGCAGATGGAGCTCCTGGGGTCACCGCCATGCACTAGCCGCTGAGGGTTCCCTGCAGGCATGTGGGGTCTTCCCGCCCCTCCCTCCCCCCGGCAAGCGAGCATTTTGTCATTGGAGCCGGTGGGCGAACCCCGATTCACCATACAAAGCTTGACTGGAGAACCAAAGGGGCAAGGATACAAATGCTTCTGCCTAGGCCCCCAATTAATGAGAAGCCCTTGTTGTGGTTTCAGCAACCTGCCCTACGATGTGACCACGGAGCAAGCGCTGACGTACCCGGAAGTGAGAGCCAAACTGGAGGCCTCCATCGAGCACCTGAGAAGAGTCACCGACCAAGTCCTGACTTCCATCATCTCCTCCCTCGATCTGCTGCCGTAAGTCCTACACGTGGCAGCTTTCCCTTTCATTGCCGGAAGTTCTTGAAACGCCGTATAAAATAGACCCCAGTAGCAAAGACGGGTTTCCCTCTTACCATCTTCACGACTTTGGAAGTTTGCCTACCTGCGCGTTTTCAATTCATAGCTTCTGGGAAGAGGGAACGATAGAAAACAGTCCTCAGTTACGATCGTCTGTGGCAGTCCTGTGATTCCGTCACCATCTCATTTTGTGTTTTAATTTTATGGAAGCTGCTCGGCTTTAGTTGACGGGAACAATTGCAATGCGTTTCTTCCTCACTTCGCCTTTCCCATTATTTTCTTTTGTCATCTGTTTTCCATGTAGTTATGGATTGAGGTATATAGCCAAAGTACTGAAGAATTCGATCCATGAGAAATTTCCTGATGCAACAGAAGATGAGCTATTAAAGGTAGATTTTTCAAGGGTAATCTCACCATAGCTTCTCTTGGGGGTAGGAGCCAAAATTACTCACACACCATTTTGTGAAGAAGGCTTTCCCCTTGTGTGGCTGTTTATAATCAGCTGCAAGTCTTCTACTTCTAATGACTCTCAGGATTATTAACTATCATGAGGTTAATTGGGAGCTCTCAAACGTTATCAAGATTCTTTATTTTAGAAAATTTGGGTGGCAATAGTATATTTTCACCAAAAATAAGTTTGTTAACTTTACTTGTAATGTGTGGTTATAGTCACTACCTTTACTTAACTCCTTGTTAGGATTCAGATCAGAAAATGATTTGCTATCTTGGGAAATGTCGATTCATATTAACTTTAAAAAAACCCACCACCACCACCTCCAGGGACTTCGCTTGGCGGTCCAGTGGTTAGGACTCCAAGATCTCACTGCCAAGGGTCCAGGTTCAATCCCTGGTCAGGGAACTACAATATCCCGCAGCCATGAGACCACAAAACAAAACAAAAACACTCCAAACTTGAGTTTTCTCTCTCAAAAATAGTCTCGTCCTCTGCCTCCCTCCAGATTGTTGGGAACCTCCTGTACTACCGGTACATGAACCCAGCCATCGTCGCCCCAGACGGCTTTGATATCATCGACATGACAGCCGGAGGCCAGATCAATTCCGACCAGAGGAGAAACTTGGGGTCCGTGGCCAAGGTCCTGCAGCATGCAGCCTCCAACAAGCTCTTCGAAGGAGAAAACGAGCACCTCTCCTCTATGAACAGTTATTTATCCGAGACGTATCAGGAGTTCAGGTAAAAGGGGTCATTACCTTGGGAGAAGCTTGCAAGGCGGTGGACGGGAGTAATGTGTATTCTGTGCCCAGAGCTGAGGTTGGGAGTGAGGGCAGGAACCCCAGGGGGCTGCTTACATTTTTTTTTTCTTTTTTAATTATAAATTGTGTTAAATTTTCTCCTGAGCATAAACCTCTTTTTTTTTATAAAGCCTTTTTAATTTTCATTTTATTTAGTCATTTATGTTTCTGGCCACACTACACAGCATACAGGATCTTAGTTCCTCAACCAGGGGTTGAACCTGTACCCCCTGCCTTGAAAGGGGCAGAGTCTTACCCACTGGACCACCAGGAAAGTCCCTACTTGCATTTCTTGTGCTGGTTGTCACCGTGAGAGAGAGGAAGCAGGGAAGATCAGGCCAAGTTCCCTCCGTCTGGTGTTCCCGATCCTACCCCTATACGCAGTGCCCCTGTTACATTGAGTCATCCCCATATGTATGATTTGTGCTTTGGACAAAAAGAAATATTTAATCATCTTGGTATGTTTAGGCTTGTGTGTGCTCACTCAGTCTTGTCCGATTCTTTGTGACCCTTTGGACTGTAGCCCGCCAGGCTCCTCTGTCCATGGGATTTTTCCAGGCAAGAATACTGGAGTGAGTTGCCATTTCCTTCTCCAGGGAATCTTTCCAACCCAGGGATCGAACCCCTGGCTCCTGCATTGCAGGAGGATTTTTTTTACTGCTGAACCACTGGGGAAGCCCCCTAGGCTTGGAGTACTTAGAATTAAAAAAAGAATCAAAATAGCTACCTTCTACTTTTTTGAACTTGGAAAAAGGATTATGTTTTGTCTATTCAGGAAAACTTGCCTTATCTGCACCAAACAATGATAGGAAACTGAGCATTTGGTTTTGACAGGTGGGAAAAATCCAGCTGTTACGCTTGTTGAGGATTGTGTGTGAATGTGTCCTGCGCTCACACATCTCTGAAATACACATATGAGACAGTTCTATTGATCATACGCTCTCCAAGTTCTATCACTGATGATTCCATGGGACGTGGGAGGAGGCGCGAGTCTCGGAGGCTCGTTTGCTCGCTCAGAAGCTCTCCAAGGAAGCACACTCCTCTTGGCATTCGTTTTCTCCTTTCTGTCAGTCAGTCATACAAGTGTGACATCCATGGAGCCCCAACTTGGAAAATGATAATTTTCTATTCCTCAGTTTCCCTCTAGATTAGTGATTTATCTGCTGACAGAGGTAGTTCATGAGCATTCATCTCTGTTTGGAATTTTTGGCCTCTCGTGAAGAAATTCCCCCCAGTCCTCTTATTATGAGAAACCTTGATTTTTCTCACACTGCTAATTTTAGATATCCTCACTGACTAAAAAAGTAACATCCATTTCTTGCGAATCTTTAGCTGCTCTTTTGTACTTGCTTTTTTGTTTATTCCTACTAAACACCAATGTTTCCAACTCTTCTTCACTGAAAAGAAAAATCCAAAAGTCTCCTTTCATCTCCTAAATTCATCTTGTTTTTTTTGGTTTTTTTTTCTCTTCCACTTATATTCATCCTTTGTGTCCCTTAGCAACCATGAAAGACGATCGGCAAGGGCGCACAGGGAGGCAGCTGCCCGTGGCAGCTCCCCGGGCCTTGGGGCGGGAAGGCAGGGCTCTTTCCGGTGGACAAGTCTTGGGTGCCCTTACGAGATACACCAAGGATACTTCAGGCATAGGAAACACACACTTATAGGCTAAAATACCTGCTCTACCTGTGCTAAGAATCCCTCCTAAGCCATTATCGCAGCACAACTGGCTTTTCTGCATCTCTTGATTGAAATTTATGGTAGCTTAAAATGGCAGACTTTTGAACAGTCTGAGGACTGGAGGGCAGGGCGTTGCATGTAGCTGTGTGCCTGGTCTTAACAGCCTTACAACTGTGGTCTAGATCAATTAAGAGCAGAGTAGGCTTTCCTTGCATTTTTGTCAAATTGGTAACAAACTCTGAAAGGCTGTTGAAGGCGCAGAAATTTGTGCCGATTAAAGTAGCAAATTTGATGTTACTAAAAAAAGTAGCATCATTTCTTATAATTCCTTATCTTCTCTTAGAACCTCTTTTGACTCCCTTTTTTTCTTTTAATTAATTGCTTAACTGTTTTGGGGTTATTTTCTCTAAAAAGACTTGATTCTTAGAGAAGTTCAGTCTTGACACTTTTGTTTAGATTTCAGGGGGCATTTTTTAAATCATATTTTTTAAATGACATTCCCTTAGTTTGATTGACGGACTGGGTCCATCACAAGGCCTGAGGCCTAACTGCTCTGTCTGTCCCTGTTTGAGGAGCTGGGTGCAATACCCAGAAACATGGACTCGGCTTCGCCGTCTAGAGTCAGCCCAGAAGGTGCTAGATTAGGTCCTGCACTAAGTGCAGGAAAACGCAAAGCCCTCCCCATCACTGAAGAGCTCACCATTTTGATAAAACTTATTCACAAATTTGACTTTAAAAATTTTTCTTTCCTTTTTTTAGGAAATATTTCAAAGAAGCATGTAATGTCCCTGAACCAGAAGAAAAGTTTAATATGGATAAATACACAGATGTGGTGACAGTCAGCAAGCCAGTCATTTATATTTCAATTGAAGAAATCATCAACACACATTCAGTAAGTGAGGCTGGAGGAGGGTCTCAGCAGTGGACCCGGGGTTCAGGCATCAGTCTTGAGAATGTTTAGTTTCTGCAGAGAGTTACTGTGAGCATGCGCTCCTGCTCGTGTTCTTAATCCTAAAAAACACACTATTTATTCCCGGCCCCTTATACACTGATGAACCTCCTCTTCCCGAAAAAGAAAAGTTCACTTTTGACATGATACGTTTACTCCCTGATTCTTACTTAGGAAAACTCCTTCTCCCGGAAAGGAACGTTTACTCCTTCCATGATCCATCTACAGTCAGATGGTGAAGGGCTTAAGCCCTGAGCAGGGGCAGTCCTGGTATTTTCTCCACCCACGAAGGCCATACTGCCTGAACCCCATGGTCAGTCTCTTCCCGTTTCGGGAATTCGCTTTGCTATTCTAGCAATTTTTCTGGAAAAATAAGAATGTTCCCTCTCTTCTAAGGTTTGGACATAAAGAGAGAGGGAATAAACAGGCTGCTGTAGGTTGGGGAAAGAAGACTCCCACCCCCCACCTCCAACAACAGCCACCTACAAAGAATCTCTTCTGTTGTCCTAGAAAACCCCATTTCTTAGAAGCAAGCAATTTCAGTCAGTGCTCTGTCAGGGTGCCTCCCTCCTGTTCACACAGAGACATCACCGTCAACCATAAGCCTGTATGAGGTGCATTTTAGGGGCAGGGCAGTTTTCTCAGTATTGTGAGGTTCTTTGTTTAAGACCAAGCAGAACTTATTCTGAAGCAGCTAGGGTCTTAAAACATAATCTTTCCAAGAACAGTTCTGGAAATGGCTATGCTAAGCTAATACTAGAAATCCTTGCAAGACCTACAAAATCAGAACCTGCGTTCTAACCAGACCCCAGGTGACTCAGACACAGACTATAAAGGTCAGGAAGCCCCAGAGGTGGTTAAGGATACACCCAGCATCCGATTATACACACAACTGGGGAAAAGCACAACAAAGACACGTCTCTAAAAGGTCTTGCCCCATCCCCACCAAACCAAATATACTAACGAGCGGCAAAAATTGGCTGCCCCAAATTTCACTCTTTATTATCAAACTCTTCTAAGTAACCAAAGTTTACATATGGGTTGGAAAGAAAGATTGGATCTACTTTTGATCTCCCCCTTTCAGGGCTGGGACAGGGAACCTTCCTTGAATTCCGCAGCAAGCTCTCCATCAGTATTTTGAGTGACCCTAACAGTTCTGAAAGACCAGCTGAGGGACTGAGTGGGTTGATTAAATAAAGAGGCTGTACTTGTTTTCCCTATATATAAACACCCCAAGTCAGCCAGCAGACATGTCCAGTAATACACCATTTACGAAAATAATTTCCTAACAAACAGATTGACTCATTCATATTTGGACCTCGACCCATTTGTCTATTTCAGTGGTAAATTATTCATCTCAAAAAAAAGTCCACATGTTGACTACATGTATGCTCAGGACAATAGCCATATGGGGGGAAAGGGCGATTCTTTCCCAAGGATAGCAGAGAGAGAACGTTACTGTAATTCATTTAGACTGTTACTCTTTAATGAGAAATAATCTGTTCCTTTTGTTAACAAGAATTAAAAACAGAATCCAATCCGAGGAAACAAGGCTTGTAACTGATTTGGAATTCCTTTCTGTGTGTGGTTGGAAGCAGATGTAATAATGTGGGAAAATGTAACTGCGGGGAAGACGGTCCTTGTTTACCCTCTGTCTCCAGGCAGGAGACTCGGGCATGGCAGCCACATGATGGGCCAGACCTTTGGCCACATGCTCGCCCCTCGTGCCCTAAGGAACATATAGAACCTCAAAATTAGCTCTTGAAGGAGACATTTCCAGGTTTTTTTATGTTCTGTAATTATCAGAATAGAGAGTAGAAGGTGGCTGCTAAATCGTCCCTTCCAGAGACAGCAGCCAAATCCGCTGTCCCCTCTCTTGAGAGAACAAGAATATAAATTGATTTGACCCACCTTGCTTTGTTTATTCTTGTCTTTGACTTACCTCCCCCACCGCCCCGCTAAACATCCACTGTACCACCCTTCCAGATTTCACCATGTCTTTCTATCATCTCTAGTATTCATATAGCATCTTTCTTTAAACCTAACCATAGCAGAAAGACTAGCATGCCTTGCAGTGGACAGAAACTTTAAAAGTAAATAATGTAATGAAAACACAATAATTGAACATAGTTGCTTCCTGGAAGCTATGCACCTGAGGCTTCTTCTCCCTTTCTTCAAAACCCAATTTGTAAGTATTAGGGAATGTTACGGAAAATGCGACACTGAACAGATAACTCTCTCCTTTGCTAATCTTCACAATTAAAACAGAGTGGACGGACTTCCCTGGTGGCCCAGTGGTTAAGAATATAGGCTTCCGCTCCAGGGGGCACAGGCTTGATCAATCCTTGGTTGGGGAACTAAGATCCCACATCACCAAAAGCAAAGTATATGTATAATTCTTTAAAAGAGAGAGAGAGAGTAGAAAGGGGAACTTCCCACATGGTCCAGTGGCTAAGACTCTGCCTACCAGTGCAGGGGACGCTTCAGTCTCTGGTCCAGGAGGATTCTACATGCTTCAGGGCAGCTAGGCCCGCACAGCACCACCACTGAAGCCCGTGCCCCTGGAGCCTGGACTCCGCAACCGGAGAAGCCGCTGCAGTGGGAAGTTCGCACCACAGCTAGAGAAAGCCTGTGTACGGCAAAGACCACCGAGCACAGCCATCAGTAAATAAATAAATCTTTCAAAATATATACATATAAAACTCCTAGAAGAAAACAGAGGAGTAAATCTTTGCAGCCTTGGATAGGCACTGATTTCTTAGATATGACACCAAATATATAAGCCACGAAAAGAGAAAAGACACCCAGACAAAAAAGACATAAACTGGACCTCCTCTAAGTCAGAAACTTTTATGCAGTAAACATTTGCCATCAGGAAATTGAGAAGACAACCAAGATGGGAGAAAATAATTGCAGATAGTATATCTGTCAAAGAACTTGTATCCAGAATGTATGAAGAAAACCTACAACTCAATGAGGAGATAAATAATCCGATTTTAAAATGGACCACTGAAAATAAAAATGGACAGCTGTGTCTCAAATGACACAATGAACATGGTGAAAAGGCAACCAACAGAATGGGAGAAAACCTTGCAAATCACGTTGTCTGATTTAAAGTTAATATCCAGAATATGTAAACCAGTCCCACAATCGAAGAGCAACAGAAAGCAACCCAAGTCTAAAGTGGACTAGAGACTTGAATCGATGTTTTTCCAAAGAAGACAGATGACTGACAAGCACATGAAGATGTTCAGCATCAGTCATGTCTACGGAAATACAGATCAAAACTGCAGTGATTTTTGCCTCATTGTATAACAGAGACAGCCAATGAATCTGTCATTTGACTTGGGGGAAAAAACAACAACACACAAGATACCACCGTACACCCGGTATGGTGGCTACTATTAATATAAAAACAAAAACTGGAAAATATATTAGCAAAGATATAGAAAAATTAGAACCCTGTTATACTATCAGTGGGAATGTTAAATGGTACAGCTGCTGTAGAAAACAATGTGATCGTTTCTCAAAAAAGTTAAGAACATATTCAGTTCTGGGTATATAGTCAAAAAGCAAAGTCAAAGACACTGTACCCTCCCGTTCATTGCAGCATTGTACAGTCGCTGAAAGGTGGAACCAAGTGTCCATTTATAAACAACGTGGTGTAGAAAAAATGTGATACAGACATACAACAGAATTTTATCCAGCCTTGAGTAGGAAGGAAATTCTGATGTTGCAGCGTAATAAACCTTGAGGATGTTACGCCAAGTGAAGTAAGCCAGATGGAAAAAGGCAAATACTGTATCATTCCTCTTTATACAAGATACCTGGAGTAGTCAAATTCAGAGACAGAAAAGCGGAGTGGTGGACTGGGAAGCTGTTGAATGGATATGGTTTCAGTTTTGCAAGATTAAAGAGTTACATAGATTGGAGACACATTAATGTACTTAAGACTACTGAACTGTACACTTAAAAATGATTAAGATGGCAGATTTTGTGATCTGTATTTTACTATAATTAGAAAAAGATAAAAATAATTTTTTAAACAGGCAAATCATCTGAATAGAGATTTCTTCAAGGAAGATATACAGGCGTCCTAAACACATGAAAGCTCAATGTCACGCTTGCATACTTAGCTGCTCAGTCGTGTCCACTCTTTGTGACCCCGTGGACTGGGGCCCACCAGGCTCCTCTGTCCATGGGGTTTTCCAGGCAAGGGTACTGGACAGGGTTGCCGTTTTTTACTCCGGGAGGTCTTCCTGACCCAGGGATCGAACTCTTGTCTCCTGTATCTCCTGCACTGGCAAGTGGGTTCTTGACCACTGAGCCACCTGGGAGCCCAGGCGTGTGCTAACCATATCGCAGTAAAGCTGCTGAAAAGGAGATTAAAGATGGAAAAGACTAATTTTATCATATGATTCAGATTTTTGTTTTGTTAAGATAGTTACTCAAAACAACTGAAATATTTCCTATCACCAGGGGTACAGGTCTCATATTTTGAAAACATTGTTTTAATTCAATTCTAAATGAAAACAAAAGCAAATGTGTTGTCCTGGATGCTGCTGTTCCTCCAGAGTTCTTATTTCCTCTAAGACCTGGCGAACACCCAGCAGTGTTACCATTGATCCTTTTTTTTCTATTGAATTCTGAAAGGAAGAACCAGCTGGTACATCTGAGTCTCAGATGTATGGGCATCTCTGCCATCCCCACCCATGAAAGATCATTAATGCCAGACAGATTAAAATATCTAATAGTGCAGAAACTAGTCACAAAAGCCCACATATTATATGATTACATATATATATATTTATATATATATTATATATGCATATAAAAGGCCCAGAAGAGGAAAATCTGTGGAAACAAGGTTATTTTCAGATGACTGCTGAAAGATACAGAGTTTCTTTGGACAAGGGGTAAATGCTAAAAATGCTCTAAAATTGGTGTGATAATGGTTGCACAACTCTATGAAATATACTAATAAATGTTGAATTATACACTTTAAATGGGTAGATTGTATGGTATGTGAATTATATCTTAATAAGTTTATTACTAAACATCTCCAAAAAATAAAATAGCTAGTAGTGCTGATTTTTAAAAATATAGCTATAGTTTTATTAGGAGATACAGAAATGCCCTTGCAGTTTGCTACCATGTAAGGCAAGAGACTTCTGCATTATTTTAGATTCTTTTCCCCCAGCTTTGACTTTTTTTTCTCTGTTTTATTGGAGTGTAGTTGATTTGCAA